>NC_058523.1:4328198-4643458 GCF_904849725.1 Hordeum vulgare subsp. vulgare | reverse complement strand
TCTTTTGGTCTCAATGTTATGTATGTGTGTATCACTATCAAAATTCAATATGAACAATCCTCTCACATTGGGTACATGACCATAAAAGATGTTACTCATAGAAATAGAACAACCATTATTCTCTGACTTAAAAGAGTAACCGTCTCGCAATAAACAAGATCCAGATATAATGTTCATGCTCAACGCATGCACTAAATAACAATGATTCAAGTTCATAACTAATCCTGATGGTAACTGAAGTGAAACTGTGCCGACGGCGATTGCATGAACCTTGGAACCATTTCCTACGCGCATCGTCACTTCATCTTTCGATAGCCTTCGTCTATTCCGCAGTTCCTGTTTCGAGTTGCAAATATGAGCAACAGAACCGGTATCGAATACCCAGGCACTACTACAAGAGCCGGTTAAGTACACATCAATAACATGTATATCAAATATACCTGATTTTTCTTTGGCCGCCTTCTTATCAGCCAGATACTTGGGGCAGTTGCGCTTCCAGTGACCCATACCCTTGCAATAGTAACACTCTGTTTCAGGCTTAGGTCCAGCTTTGGGTTTCTTTATCGGATTGGCAACAGGCTTGCCGCTCTTCTTTGAATTACCCTTCTTGCCTTTGTCGTTTCTCTTGAAACTAGTGGTCTTATTCACCATCAACACTTGATGCTCTTTACGGAGTTCAGACTCTGCGACTTTCAGCATCGCAAACAAATCGCCGGGTGACTTGTTCATCCCTTGCATGTTGTAGTTCAACACAAAGCCTTTATAGCTTGGCAGCAGTGATTGAAGTATTCTGTAAGTGATAGCCTCTTGCGGGAGTTCAATCCCCAGCTCAGCTAGACGGTTTGAGTACCCAGACATTTTGAGCACATGTTCACTGACAGACGAATTCTCCTCCATCTTGCAAGCATAGAATTTATCGGAGGTCTCATACCTCTTGATCCGGGCGTTCTTCTGAAAGATGAACTTCAACTCGTGGAACATCTCAAATGCTCCATGACGCTCAAAGCGACGTTGAAGTCCCGGTTCTAAGCCATACAAGACTGCACATTGAACTACTGAGTAGTCCTCCTTGCGTGTTAACCAAGCGTTCTTAACATCCTGGTCAGCCGTAGCGGGTGGTTCATCTCCTAGCGCAGCATTAAGGACATAATCCTTCTTCCCAGCTTGTAAGATTAGCTTAAGATTACGAGCTGAGTCTACAAAGTTGCTTCCATCATGTTTCAACTTAGCTTTCTCTAGGAACGTATTAAAATTCAGGGTGACTGTCGCGTGAGCCATGATCTACAACACAAATATATTCAAAGTGGACTTAGACTATGTTCAAGATAATTAGAGTTTAACTTAATCAAATTATTCGCTAAACTCCCACTCAAAAAGTACATCTCTCTAGTCATTTGAGTGGTTCATGATCCACTTACACTAGCTCAAGTCCGATCATCCCGTGAGTTGAGTATAGTTTCAGTGGTAAGCATCCCTATGCTAATCATATCATCTATATGATTCATGATCGACCTTTCGGTCTCATGTGTTTCGAGGCCATGTCTGCACATGCTAGGTTCGTCAAGCTTAACCCGAGTGTTCCGCGTGCGCAACTGTTTTGCACCCGTTGTATGTGAACGTTGAGTCTATCACACCCGATCATCACGTGGTGTCTCGAAACGACGAACTGTAACAACGGTGCACAGTCGGGGAGAACACAATTTCGTCTTGAAATTTTAGTGAGAGATCACCTCACAATGCTACCGTCGTTCTAAGCAAAATAAGGTGCATAAAAGGATTAACATCACATGCAATTCATAAGTGACATGATATGGCCATGATCAGGTGCTCCTTGATCTCCATCACCAAAGCACCGGCACGGTCTTCTTGTCACCGGCGCCACACCATGATCTCCATCAACGTGTCACCATCGGGGTTGTCGTGCTACTCATGCTATTACTACTAAAGCTACATCCTAGCAAAATAGTAAACGCATCTGCAAGCACAAACGTTAGTTTAAACACAACCCTATGGCTCCTACCGGTTGCCGTACCATCGACGTGCAAGTCGCTATTATCTATTACAACATGATGATCTCATACATCCAATATATCACATCACATCGTTGGCCATATCACATCACATCGTTGGCCATATCACATCACAAGCATACCCTGCAAAAACAAGTTAGACGTCCTCTAATTTTGTTGTTGCATGTTTTACGTGATGACCATGGGTATCTAGTAGGATCGCATCTTACTTACGCAAACACCACAACGGAGATATATGAATTGCTATTTAACCTCATCCAAGGACCTCCTCGGTCAAATCCGATTCAACTAAAGTTGGAGAAACTGACACTTGCCAGTAATCTTTGAGCAACAGGGTTACTCGTAGCGATGAAACCAGTCTCTCGTAAGCGTACGAGTAATGTCGGTCCAAGCCGCTTCAATCCAACAATACCGCAGAATCAAGAAAACACTAAGGAGGGCAGCAAAACTTTTGTGTTCTACTCGAGAAGACATCTACGCATGAACCTAGCTCATGATGCCACTGTTGGGGAACGTCGCATGGGAAACAAAAATTTTCCTACGCACACGAAGACCTATCATCGTGATGTGCATCTACGAGAGGGGATATTCGATCTACGTACCCTTGTAGACCGCACAGCAAAAGCGTTAGTGAACGCGGTTGATGTAGTGGAACGTCCTCACTTCCCTCGATCCGCCCCGCGAACCATCCCGCGATCAGTCCCACGATCTAGTGCCGAACGGACGGCACCTCCGCGTTCAGCACACGTACAGCTCGACGATGATCTCGGCCTTCTTGATCCAGCAAGAGAGACGAAGAGGTAGATGAGTTCTCCGGCAGCGTGACGGCGCTCCGGAGGTTGGTGATGATCTTATCTCAGCAGGGCTCCGCCCGAGCTCCGCAGAAACGCGATCTAGAGGTAAAAGTGTGGAGATATGTGGTCGGGCTGCCGTGGCAAAGTTGTCTCAAATCAGCCCTAAAACCTCCGTATATATAGGGGGAAGAGGGGGAGCCTTTCCTTGGGGTCCAAGGACCCCCAAGGGGTTCGGCCAAGCCAAGGGGGGAGTCCTCCCCTTCCAAACCGAATCCAACTAGGTTTGGAAGGAGAAGTCCTTCCCCTTTTTCCCACCTCCTCTTTTTTTTCTTTTCTCTTTGATTTTCTTCCTATGGCGCATAGGGCCTTCTTGGGCAGTCCCACCAGCCCACTAAGGGCTGGTGCACCACCCCAAGGCCTATGGGCTTCCCCGGGGTGGGTTGCCCCCCCCCGGTGAACACCCGAAACCCATTCGTCATTCCTGGTACATTCCCGGTAACTTCGAAAACCTTCCGGTAATCAAATGAGGTCATCCTATATATCAATCTTCGTTTCCGGACCATTCCGGAAACCCTCGTGATGTCCGTTATCTCATCCTGGACTCCGAACAACATTCGGTAACCAACCATATAACTCAAATACGCATAAAACAACGTCGAACCTTAAGTGTGCAGACCCTGCGGGTTCGAGAACTATGTAGACATGACCCGAGTGACTCCTCGGTCAATATCCAATAGCGGGACCTGGATCCGTATGTCATTCCCTTTGTCCTTCGGTATATTACTTGCCTGAGATTCAATCGTCAGTATCCGCATACCTATTTCAATCTCGTTTACCGGCAAGTCTCTTTACTCGTTCCATAATACAAGATCCCGCAACTTACACTAAGTCAATTTGCTTGCAAGGCTTGTGTGTGATGTTGTATTACCGAGTGGGCCCCGAGATACCTCTCCGTCATACAGAGTGACAAATCCCAGTCTCGATCCATACTAACTCAACGAACACCTTCGGAGATACCTGTAGAGCATCTTTATAGTCACCCAGTTACGTTGCGACGTTTGATACACACAAAGCACTCCTCCTGTGTCAGTGAGTTATATGATCTCATGGTCATAGGAACAAATATTTGACACGCAGAAAACAGTAGCATTAAAATGACACGATCAACATGTTACGTCTATTAGTTTGGGCCTAGTCCATCTCGTGATTCTCCTAATGACGTGATCCAGTTATCAAGCAACAACACCTTGTTCATAATCAGAAGACCTTGACTATCTTTGATCAACTGGCTAGCGAACTAGAGGCATGCTAGGGACAGTGTTTTGTCTATGTATCCACACATGTATATAAGTCTTCATTCAATACAATTATTGCATGGATAATAAACGATTATCTTGACACAGGAATTATAATAATAACTATATTTATTATTGCCTCTAGGGCATAATTCCAATATTACTCACCGACTTTCGGTCCCGGAGAGCTACAAACGTTTTGGGAATTTCGTGGACCGGTTATGGGGACCTCGTCTAAACTCGTAGATTTGGTCCATTCTGGCAAGTTTTCTGTGCTATTACTCACGGATTCTGGATCCCATGGCGCTAGAAATGTTTGGGGAACTTCGGGGACCGGTTATGGGGACCTCGTCGAAACTCGCAGAATTGGTGCATCCTGGACAGTTTCTATGCTATTACTCATTGATTCTGGGTCCCGGGGCACTACAAACATTCCACGAACTCCGGGGACCTATTACGGTGACCTTGTCAAAACTCGCAGATTTGGTCCATTCTAGCTAGTTTTCTATGCTATTACTCACTGAATCGCGGTCCCGGGGCGCTACAAACGTTCGGGAAACTTCGGGGACCGGTTACGGGGACCTCGTAAAATATTGCAGATTTGGTCCATTCTGGCCAGGTTTCTATGCTATTACTCATTTATTTTGGTTCCTGGGGCGATCCGAATATTCCACGATCTCCGGGACCGGTTACGGGGACCTCGTCATAACTCGCAGATTTGGTCCATTTTGGTCAGTTTTTTATGCTATTACTCACCAATTTTCGGTCCCGGGGCACTCCGAACATTCGTGGAACTTCGGGGGCCCGTTACGGGACGATGTCAAAGCTCGCAGACTTGGTCCGGCATGGCTAGTTTTCTATGCTATTACAAACTGATTCTGGATCCTGGGGCACTCCAAATGTTCCACCAAATTCGAGGACCGGTTATGGGGACCTTGTCAAAACTCCCACATTTTGTCCATTCTGGCCAATTTTCTATGCTATTACTCACCGACTTTCGCTCCCGGGGAGCTACAAACGTTTGGGGAACTTCGGGGACCGGTTATGGGGACCTTGTCCAAACTCGTAGATTTGGTCCATTCTGGCCAGTTTTCTATGCTATTACTCACGGATTCTGGGTCCCGTGGCGCTAGAAACGTTCAGGGAACTTCGGGGACCGGTTATGGGGACCTCGTCAAAACTCGCAGATTTGGTCCATCCAAGACAGTTTTCTATGCTATTACTCATTAATTCTGGGTCCCGGGGAACTACAAACATTCCACGAACTCGGGGGATCGATTACGGTGACCGTGTCAAAACTCGCAGATTTGGTCCATTCTGGCCAGTTTTCTATGCTATTTACTCACAGATTCTGGGTCCCGGGGCGCTACAAACGTTCGAGGAACCTCGAGGACCGGTTATGGGGACCTCGTAAAAAATCGCAGATTTGGTCCATTGTGGCTAGTTTTCTATGCTATTACTCATTTATTTTGGTTCCTGGGGCGATCCGAACATTCCACGAACTCTGGGGTCCTGTTACGGACCAAATCAGATCAGATCAGAGAAAGGCTGCTAGAGAGGGCCTAGATCCAGGGCAGATCAAGGCGGCGATGTGGGGCTTCTGGTCGCAGCCAAGGCATAGAGCTCCTGGTCATCGATGGCGACGACCTGCACGAGCATGACATGGGAGAGTAAGTCAAACTAGTGGGAGAGAAAGAAATAGGAAAACGAGCAAGAGAGGAAGGAGATGGAGGGAGCGGCAGGGTTGGTCACCAGTGGTGCATAGCTTTGGACGCTGGCGGCCGTGGCGGCGGCCTCTTTATGCGCCATGGTGGAACGGGCGAGCCTGGGCAGGAGGCCGAGGCGGAGGCCTCTTTACGCGCCACAGAGTAGGAGGCGCGCCTGGGCAGGAGGTCCATTTATGCGCCTATAGAGAGAGAGAGGGGCGAGAGGGACGTGAGAGATGATTTGGTCCATTCTCGCCAGTTTTCTATGCTATTACTGATTGATTTTGGGTCCCCAGGCCATCCGAACATTCGGGGAACTTCAGAGTCTGGTTATGGGGACCTTGTCAAAACTTCAGAGCCTGTTTTGTATGCTATTACTCACTGATTCTGGGTCCCGGGCCGGTGCAAACGTTCGGGGAACTTCGGGGACCGGTTACGACGACGTCGTCAAAGATCGCAGATTTGGTCCATTCTCGCCAGTTTTCTATGCTATTAGTCATTTATTTTGGTTCATGGGGCGATCCGAATAATCCAGAACTCCGGGACCGGTTACGGGGACCTCGTCAAAACTAGCAGATTTGGTCCATTTTGCTAAGTTTACTATGCTATTACTCACCGATTTTGGGTCCCGGGCCACTCCGAACATTCGTGGAATGTCGGGGACCCGTTACGGGGACAAAGTCAAAACTCGCAGACTTGGTCCGGTATGGCCAGTTTTCTATGCTATTACTCACTGATTCTGGATCCTCGGGCACTCCAAATGTACCACCAAATTCGAGGACCGGTTACGGGGACCTTGTCAAAACTCGCAGATTTTGTCCATTCTGGCAGTTTTCTATGCTATTACTCACTGACTTTCAGTCGAGGGGAGCTACAAACGTTTGGGGAAATTCGGGGACCGGTTATGGGGACCTCATCCAAACTCGTAGATTTGGTCCATTCTGGCCAGTTTTCTATGCTATTACTCACGGATTCTTGGTCCCGTGGCGCTAGAAACGTTCGGGGAACTTCGGGGACCGGTTATGGGGACCTCGTCAAAACTCGCAGATTTGGTCCATCCTCGACAGTTTCGATGCTATTACTCATTGACTCTGGGTCCGGGGGCACTACAAACATTCCACGAACTTCGAGGACCGATTACGGTGACCTTGTCAAAACTCGCAGGTTTGGTCCATTCTAGCCAGTTTTCTGTGCTATTAGTCACTGAATCTCGGTCCCGGTGCGCTACAAACGTGGGCAACTTCGGGGACCGGTTATGGGGACCTCGTAAAAAATCGCACAATTGGTCCATTCTGGCCAGTTTTCAATGCTATTACTCATTTATTTCGTTTCCTCGGGCGATCCGAATATTCCACGAACTCTAGGGACCGGTTACGGGGACCTCGTCAAAACTCGCAGATTTGGTCCATTTTGGCCATTTTTTATGCTATTACTCACCGATTTTGGGTCCCGGGGCACTTCAAACATTCGTGGAACTTTGGGGGCCCGTTTCGGGACAACGTCAAAACTCGGAGAATTGGTCCGGTATGGCCAGTTTTTTATGCTATTACTCACTGATTCTGGATCGCGGGGCACTCCAAATGTTCCACCAAATTCGAGGACCGGTTATTGGGACCTTGTCAAAACTCACAGATTTTGTCCATTTTGGCCAGTTTTCTATGCTATTACTCACCGACTTTCGGTCCCAAAGAGCTAAAACGTTTGGGGAACTTCGGGGACCGGTTATGGGGACCTCGTCCAAACTCTTAGATTTGGTCCATTCAGGCCAGTTTTCTATGCTATTACTCACGGATTCTGGGTCCCGTGGCGCTAGAAACGTTCGGGGAACTTCGGGGACCAGTTATGGGGACCTCGTCAAAACTCGCAGATTTGATGCATCCTGGATAGTTTCTATGCTATTACTCATTGATTCTGGGTCCCGGGGCACTACAAACATTCCACGCACTCCGGGGACCGATTACGGTGACCTTGTCAAAACTCGCAGATTTGGTCCATTCTAGCTAGTTTTCTATGCTATTACTCACTGAGTCGCGGTCCCGGGGCCCTACAAACGTTCGGGGAACTTCGGGGACCGGTTATGGGGACCTTGTAAAATATCGCATATTTGGTCCATTCTGGCCAGTTTTCTATGCTATTGCTCATTTATTTTGGTTCCTGGGGCGATCCGAGTATTCCACGATCTCTGGGGACGGAATACGGGGACCTCGTCAAAACTCGCAGAGTTGGTCCATTTTGGCTAGTTTTTTATGCTATTAGTCACCGGTTTTGGGTCCCGGGGCACTGCGAACTTTCGTGGAATTTCGGGGGCCCGTTACGGGACGACGTCAAAACTCGCAGTCTTGGTCCGGCATGGCCAGTTTTCTATGCTATTACACACTGATTCTGGATCCCGGGGCTCTGCAAACGTTCGGGGAACTTCGGGGACGTCGTCAAAAATTGCAGATTTGTACCATTCTGGCCAGTTTTCTATGCTATTACTCATCTATTTTGGTTCATGGGGCAATCCGAATATTCCACGAACTCCGGGGACCGTTTACGGGGACCTCGTCAAAACATGCAGATTTGGTCCATTTTGGTCAGTTTACTATGCTATTACTCACCGATTTTGGGTCCCAGGCCACTCCGAACATTCGTGTAACTTCGGGACCCGTTACGGGGACAAATTTAAAACTCGTAGACTTGGTCCGGTATGGCCAGTTTTCTATGCTATTACTCACTAATTCTGGATCCTGGGGCACTCCAAATGTTCCACCAAATTAGCTGACTGGTTGTGGGGACCTTGTCAAAACTCGCAGATTTTGTCCATTCTGGCCAATTTTCTATGCTATTACTCACCGACTTTCGGTCCTGGTGAGCTACAAACGTTTGGGGAACTTCGGGGACCGGTTATGGGGACCTCGTCCAAACTCGTAGATTTGGTCCATTCTGGCCAGTTTTCTATGCTATTACTCACGGATTCTGGGTCCCGTGGCGCTAGAAACGTTTGGCGAACTTCGGGACCGGTTATGGAGACCTCTTCAAAACTCGTAGATTTGGTCCATCCTGGACAGTTTTCTATGGTATTACTCATTGATTCTGGGTCCCAGGGCACTACAAATATTCCACGAACTCCGGGGACCGATTATGGTGACCTTGTCAAAACTCGCAGATTTGGTCCATTCTAGCCAATTTTCTATGCTATTACTCACTGAATCTCGGTCCCGGGGCGCTACAAACGTCTGGGGAACTTCGGGGACCGGTTAGGGGGACCTCGTAAAAAACCGCAGATTTGGTCCATTCTGGCCAGTTTTCTATGCTATTACTCATTTATTTTGGTTGCTGGGGCGATCCGAATATTCCACGAACTAAGGGACCGGTTACGCGGACCTCGTCAGAACTCGCAGATTTTGTCCATTCTGGCCAGTTTTCTATGCTATTCCTCACCGACTTTCGGTCCCTGGGAGCTACAAACGTTTGGGGAACTTCAAGGACCGGTTATGGGGACCTCGTCCAAACTCGTAGATTTGGTCCATTCTGGCCAGTTTTCTATGCTAATACTCACGGATTCTGGGTCCCGTGGCGCTAGAAACGTTCGGGGAACTTCGTGGACCGGTTATGGGGACCTCGTCCAAACTCGTAGATTTGGTCCATTCTCGACAGTTTTTATGCTATTACTGATTGATTTTGGGTCCTCGGGCCATCCGAACGTTTGGGGAACTTCGGACTCTTGTTACGGGGATCTTGTCAAAACTCGCAGATTTGGTCCACTCTGGTCAGTTTTCTATGCTATTTACTCACTGATTCTGTGTCCCGGGGCGCTACAAACGTTCGGGGAACTTCGAGGACCGGTTACGGGGACCTCGTAAAAAATCGCAGATTTGGTCCATTGTGGCCAGTTTTCTATGCTATTAATCACTTATTTTGGTTCCTGGGGCGATCCGAACATTCCACGAACTCTGGGGTCCTGTTACGGACCATATCAAATCAGATCAGAGGACGGCTGCTAGAGAGGGCCTGGATCTAGGGCAGAGCAAGGCGGTGATGTGGGGCTTCTGGTCGCAGCCAAGGCATAGAGCTCCTGGTCGTCGATGGCGACGACCTGCACGAGCATGACATGGGAGAGTAAGTCAAACTTGTGGGAGAGAAAGAAATAGGAAAACGAGCAAGAGAGGAAGGAGACGGAGGGAGCGGCAGGGTTGGTCACCGGTGGTGCGTTGCTTTTGACGCTGGCGGCCGTGGCGGCGACCTCTTTATGCGCCATGGTGGAACGGGCGAGCCTGGACAGGAGGCCGAGGCGGCGGCCTCTTTACGCGCCACGGAGGAGGAGGCGCGCCTGGGCAGGAGGTCGATTTATGCGCCTATGGAGAGAGAGGGGCGAGAGGGACGTGAGAGAGGGTTTGGTCCATTCTCGCCAGTTTTCTATGCTATTACTGATTGATTTTGGGTCCTCGGGTCATCCGAACGTTCGGGGAACTTCGGAGTCCGGTTATGGGGACCTTGTCAAAACTTGCAGAATTGATCCATTCTGGCCTGTTTTCTATGCTATCACTCACTGATTCTGGGTCCCGGGCCGGTGGAAACGTTCGGAGATCTTCGGGGACCGGTTACGGGGACGTCGTAAAAAATCGCAGATTTGGTCCATTCTAGCCAGTTTTCTATGCTATTAGTCATTTATTTTGGTTCATGGGGCGATCCGAATATTCCAAGAACTCTGGGGCCGGTTACGGGGACCTCGTCAAAACTCGCAGATTTGGTCCATTTTGCTTAGTTTACTATGCTATTACTCACCGATTTTGGGTCCCGGGCCACTCCGAACATTCGTGGAACATCGGGGACCCATTACGGGGAAAAGTCAAAACTCGCAGACTTGGTCCGGTATGGCCAGTTTTCTATGCTATTACTCACTGATTCTGGATCCTGGGGCACTCCAAATGTTCCACCAAATTCAAGGACCGGTTACGGGGACCTTGTCAAAACTCGCAGATTTTGTCCATTCTAGCAGTTTTCTATGCTATTACTCAGCGACTTTCGGTCCCGGGGAGCTACAAACGTTTGGGGAACTTCGTGGACCGGTTATGGGGACTTCGTCCAAACTCGTAGATTTGGTCCATTCTGGCCAGTTTTCTATGCTATTACTCACGGATTCTTGGTCTCTTGGCGCTAGAAACGTTCGGGGAACTTCGGCGACCGGTTATGGGGACCTCCTCAAAACTCGCAGATTTGGTCCATCCTGGACAGTTTCTATGCTATTACTCATTGATTCTGGGTCCGGGCGCACTACAAACATTCCCCGAACTCCGGGGACCGATCACTGTGACCTTGTCAAAACTCGCAGGTTTGGTCCATTCGAGCTAGTTTTCTATGCTATAACTCACTGAATCTCGGTCCCGGGGAGCTACCAACGTTCAGGGAACTTCGGGGACCGGTTATGGGGACCTCGTAAAAAATCACAGATTTGGTCCATTCTGGCCAGTTTTCTATGCTATTACTCATTTATTTTTTTTCCTGGGGCGATCCGAATATTCCACGAACTTTGGGGACCGGTTACGGGGACCTCTTCAAAACCCGCAGATTTGGTCCATTTTGGCCAGTTTTTATGCTACTAATCACCGATTTTGGGTCCCGGGGCACTCCGAACATTCGTGGAACTTCGGGGCCCCGTTACGAGACGACGTCAAAACTCGCAGACTTGGTCCGGCATGGCCAGTTTTCTATGCTATTACTCACTGATTCTGGATCCCGGGGCTCTGCAAACGTTCGGGGAACTTCGGGGACCGGTTACGGAGACCTCTTAGAAAATCACAGATTTGGTCCATTTTGGCCAGTTTTCTATGCTATTACTCATTTATTTTGGTTCCTCGGGCGATCCGAATATTCCACGATCTCTGGGACCGGTTACGGGGTCTTCGTCAAAAGTCACAGATTTGGTCCATTTCATCCAGTTTTTTATGCTATTACTCACCGATTTTGGGTCCCGGGGCACTCCGAACATTCGTGGAACTTCGGGGACCCGTTACGGGACGACGTCAAAACTCACAGACTTGGTCCGGCATGGCCAGTTTTCTATGCTA
This sequence comes from Hordeum vulgare subsp. vulgare, assembly GCF_904849725.1. Lineage (NCBI taxonomy): Eukaryota > Viridiplantae > Streptophyta > Magnoliopsida > Poales > Poaceae > Hordeum > Hordeum vulgare. Next base: position 4,631,583 of record NC_058523.1, on the reverse strand, counting down.
TTACTCACTGATTCTGGATCCCGGGGCTCTGCAAACGTTCGGGGAACTTCGGGGACCGGTTACCGGGGACGTCTTTAAAAATTGCAGATTTGGTCCATTCTGGCCAGTTTTCTATGCTAGTACTCATTTATTTTGGTTCATGGGCGATCCGAATATTCCACGAATTCCGGGGACTGGTTACGGGGACCTCATCAAAACTCGCAGTTTTGGTCAATTTTGGTCAGTTTACTATGCTATTACTCACCGATTTTGGGTCCCGGGCCACTCCGAACATTTGTCGAACTTCGGGGACCCATTACGGGGACAAAGTCAAAACTGGCAGACTTGGTCTGGTATGGCCAGTTTTCTATGCTATTACTCACTGATTCTGGATCCTCGGGCACTCTAAATGTTCCACAAAATTCGAGGATCGGTTATGGGGACCTTGTCAAAACTCGCAGATTTTGTCCATTCTGGCCAGTTTTCTATGCTATTACTCACCGACTTTCGGTCCCGGGGAGCTACAAACGTTTGGGGAACTTCGGGGACCGGTTATGGGGACCTCGTCCAAACTCGTAGATTTGGTCCATTCTGGCCAGTTTTCTATGCTATTACTCATGGATTCTGGGTCCCGTGGCGCAAGAAACGTTCGCGGAACTTCTGGGACCGGTTATGGGCACCTCATCAAAACTCGCAGATTTGGTGCATCCTAGATAGTTTTCTATGCTATTCCTCATTGATTCTGGGTCCCGGGGCACTACAAACATTCCACGAACTCCGGGTACCGATCACGGTGACCTTGTCAAAACTCGCAGATTTGGTCCATTCTAGCTAGTTATCTATGCTATTACTCACTGATTCTGGATCCCGGGGCTGTGCAAACGTTCGGGGAACTTCGGGGACCTGTTACGGGGACGTTGTTAAAAATCACAGATTTGTACCACTCTGGCCAGTTTTCTATGCCATTACTGATTTATTTTGGTTCATGGGGCGATCTGAATATTCCACGAACTTCGGGGACAGGTTACGGGGACCTCGTCAAAACTATGCTATTACTCAACGATTTTGGGTCCCGGGCCACTCCGAACATTCGTGGAACTTCGGGGACCCGTTTCGGGGACAAAGTCAAAACGCGCAAACTTGGTCCGGTATGGCCAGTTTTCTATGCTATTACTCACTGATTCTGGATCCTGGGCACTCCAAATGTTCCACTAAATTCGAGGACCGGTTATGGGGACCTTGTCAAAACTCGCAGATTTTGTCCATTCTGGCCAGTTTTCTATGCTATTACTCACGGATTCTGGGTCCCGTGGCGCTAGAAACATTCGGGGAACTTCGGGGACCGGTTATGGGGACCTCGTCAAAACTCGCAGATTTGGAGCATCCTGGATAGTTTTCTATGCTATTCCTCATTGATTCTGGGTCCCGGGGCGCTACCAACGTTCGGGGAACTTCCGGGACCGGTTATGGGGACCTCGTAATAAATCGCAGATTTGATCCATCCTGGATAGTTTTCTATGCTATTACTCATTTATTTTGGTTCCTGGGGCGATCCGAATATTCCAGGAACTCTGGGGATCGGTTACGGGGACCTCTTCAAAACTCGCAGATTTGGTCCATTTTGGCCAGTTTTTATGCTATTACTCACCGATTTTGGGTCCCGGGGCACTCCGAGCATTCGTGAAACTTCGGGGGCCCGTTACGGGACGACGTCAAAACTCGCAGACTTGGTCCGGCATGCCCAGTTTTCTATGCTATTACTCACTGATTCTGGATCCCTGGGTTGTGCAAACGTTCGGGGAACTTCGGGGACCGGTTACGGGGACGTCGTCAAAAATCGCAGATTTGTACCATTCTGGCCAGTTTCCAATGCTATTACTCATTTATTTTGGTTCATGGGGTGATCCGAATGTTCCACGAACTGCCGGGACAGGTTACGGGGACCTCGTCAAAACTCGCAGATTTGGTCCATTTTGGTCAGTTTACTATGCTATTACTCACCGTTTTTGGGTCCCGAGCCACTCCGAACATTCGTGGAACTTTGGGGACCCGTTACGGGGACAAAGTCAAAACTCGCAGACTTGGTCCGGTATGGCCAGTTTTCTATGCTATTACTCACTGATTCTGGATCTTGGGGCACTCCAAATGTTCCACAAAATTCGAGGACCGGTTATGGGGACCTTGTCAAAACTCGCAGATTTTGTCCATTCTGGCCAGTTTTCTATGCTATTACTCATGAACTTTCTGTCCCGGGGAGCTACAAACGTTTCCGGAACTTCGGGGACCGGTTATGGGGACCTCGTCCAAACTCGTAGATTTGGTCCATTCTGGCCAGTTTTCTATGCTATTACTCACGGATTCTGGGTCCCGTGGCGCTAGAAACATTCGGGGAACTTCGGGGACCGGTTATGGGGATCTCGTCAAAACTCGCAGATTTGGAGCATCCTGGACAGTTTTCTATGCTATTCCTCATTGATTCTGGGTCCCGGGGCACTACAAACATTCCACGAACTCCGGGGACCGATCACGGTGACCATGTCAAAACTCGCAGATTTGGTCCATTCTAGCCAGTTTTCTATGCTATAACTCACTGAATCTCGGTCCCGGGGCGCTACCAACGTTCGGGGAACTTCGGGGACCGGTTATGGGGACCTCCTAAAAAATCGCAGATTTGATCCATCCTGGATAGTTTTCTATGCTATTACTCATTTATTTTGGTTCCTGGGGCGATCCGAATATACCACGAACTCTAGGGACCGGTTACGCGGACCTCTTCAAAACTCGCAGATTTGGTCCATTTTGGTCAGTTTTTATGCTATTACTCACCGATTTTGGGTCCCGGGGCACTCCGAGCATCCGTGGAACTTTTGGGGCCCGTTACGTGACGACGTCAAAACTCGCAGACTTGGACCGGCATGGCCAGTTTTCTATGCTATTACTCACTGATTCTGGATCCCGGGGTTGTGCAAACGTTCGGGGAACTTCGGGGACCGGTTACGGGGACGTCGTCAAAAATCGCAGATTTGTACCATTCTAGCCAGTTTTCTATGCTATTACTCATTTATTTTGGTTCATGGGGTGATCTTAATGTTCCACGGACTGCGGGGACATGTTACGGGGACTTCGTCAAAACTCGCAGATTTGGACAATTTTGGTCAGTTTTTATACTATTAGTCACCGATTTTGGGTCCCGGGCCACTCCGAATATTCGTGGAACTTCAGGGACCCTTTACGGGGGCAAAGTTAAAACTCGCAGACTTGGTCCGGTATGGCCAGTTTTCTATGCTATTGCTCACTGATTCTGGATCCCGGGGCACTCCAAATGTTCCACCAAATTCGAGGACCGGTTATGGGGACCTTGTCAAAACTCCTAGATTTTGTCCATTCTGGCTACTTTTCTATGCTATTACTCACCGACTTTCTGTCCCTGGGAGCTACAAACGTTTGGGGAACTTCGGGGACCTGTTATGGGGACCTCGTCCAAACTCGTAGATTTGGTCCATTCTGCCAGTATTCTATGCTATTACTCACGGATTCTGGGTCCCGTGGCGCTAGAAACGTTGGGGGAACTTCGGGGACCTGTTATGGGGATCTCGTCAAAACTCGCAGATTTGGTGCATCCTGGACAATTTTCTAGGCTATTCCTCATTGATTCTGTGTCCCGGGGCACTACAAACGTTCCACGAACTCCGTGGACCGATCACGGTGACCTTGTCAAAACTCGTAGATTTGGTCCATTCTAGCTAATTTTCTATGCTATTACTCACTGAATCGCGGTCCGGCGGTGCTACAAACGTTCGGGGAACTTCGTGGACCGGTTACGGAGACCTCGTAGAAAATCACAGATTTGGTCCATTCTGGCCAGTTTTCTATGCTATTAGTCATTTATTTTGGTTCATGGGGCGATCAGAATATTCCACAATCTCCGGGACCGGTACGGGGTCTTTGTCAAAACTCATAGATTTGGTCCATTTCAGCCAGTTTTTTATGCTATTACTCACCGATTTTGGGTCCCGGGGCACTCTGAACATTCGTGGAACTTCGGGGGCCCGTTACGGGACGACGTCAAAACTCGCAGACTTGGTCCGGCATGGCCAGTTTTCTATGCTATTACTCACTGATTCTGGATCCCGGGGCTGTGCAAACGTTCGAGGAACTTCGGGGACGTCATGAAAAATCGCAGATTTGTACATTTCTGGCCAGTTTCCAATGCTATTACTCATTTATTTTGGTTCATGGGGTGATCCAAATATTCCACGAACTTCAGGGACAGGTTACGGGGACCTCGTCAAACTCGCAGATTTGGTCCATTTTGGTCAGTTTACTATGCTATTACTCACCGATTTTGGGTCCCGGGCCACTCCGAACATTCGTGGAACTTCGGGGACCCGTTACGGGGACAAAGTCAAAACTCGCAGACTTGGTCCGGTATGGCCAGTTTTCTATGCTATTACTCACTGATTCTGGATCTTGGGGCGCTCCAAATGTTCCACAAAATTTGAGGACCGGTTATGGGGACCTTGTCAAAACTCGCAGATTTTGTCCATTCTGGCCAGTTTTCTATGCTATTACTCATCGACTTTCTGTCCCGGGGAGCTACAAACGTTTCCGGAACTTCGGGGACCGGTTATGGGGACCTCGTCCAAACTCGTAGATTTGGTCCATTCTGGCCAGTTTTCTATGCTGTTACTCACGGATTTTGGGTCCCGTGCCGCTAGAAACATTCGGGGAACTTCCGGGACCGGTTCTGGGGACCTCGTGAAAACTCGCAGATTTGGAACATCCTGGACAGTTTTCTATGCTATTACTCATGGATTCTGGGTCCCGGGGCACTACAAACATTCCACGAACTCCGGGGACCGATCACGGTGACCTTGTCAAAACTCGCAGATTTGGTCCATTCTAGCCAGTTTTCTATGGTATTACTCACTAGATCTCGGTCCTCGGGCGCTACCAACGTTCGGGGAACTTCCGGAACCGGTTACGGGGACGTCGTAAATAATCACAGATTTCATCCATCCTGGATAGTTTTCTATGCTATTACTCATTTATTTTGGTTCATGGGGCGATCCGAATATTCCACGAACTTTGGGGACCGGTTACGGGGACCTCTTCAAACTCGCAGATTTGGTCCATTTTGGCCAGTTTTTATGCTATTACTCTGAGATTTTGGGTCCCGGGCTACTCCGAACATTCGTGGAACTTCGGGAGCCCGTTACGGGACGACGTCAAAACTCGCAGACTTGGTCCGGCAGGGCCAGTTTTCTATGCTATTACTCACTGATTCTGGATCCCGGGGCTATGCAAACGTTCGGGGAACTTCGGGGACCGGTTACGGGGACGTCGTCAAAAATCGCAGATTTGTACCATTCTGGCCAGTTTTCTATGCTATTACTCATTTATTTTGGTTCATGGGGTGCTCTTAATGTTCCATGAACTTCGGGGACATGTTACGGGGACCTCGTCAAAACTCGCAGATTTGGTCCATTTTGGTCAGTTTACTATGCTATTACTCACCGATTTTGGGTCCCGGGCCACTCCGAACAGTCGTGGAACTTCGGGGATCCGTTACGGGGACAAAGTCAAAACTCGCAGACTTGGTCCGGTATGGCCAGTTTTCTATGCTATTACTCACTGATTCTGGATCCTGGGGCACTCCAAATGTTCCACCAAATTCGAGAACCGGTTATGGGGACCTTGTCAAAACTCGCAGATTTTGTCCATTCTGGCCAGTTTTCTATGCTATTACTCACCGACTTTCGGTCCCGGGGAGCTACAAACGTTTGGGGAACTTCGGGGACCGGTTATGGGGACCTCGTGCAAACTCGTAGATTTGGTCCATTCTAGCTAGTTTTCTATGCTATTACTCACGGATTCTGGGTCCCGTGTGTTGGGGAACGTCGCATGGGAAACAAAAATTTTCCTACGCGCACGAAGACCTATCATGGTGATGTCCATCTACGAGAGTGGATTTCCGATCTACGTACCCTTGTAGATCGCACAGCAGAAGCGTTAGTGAACGCGGTTGATGTAGTGGAACGTCCTCACGTCCCTCGATCCGCCCCGCGAACTGTCCCACGAACCGTCCCGCGATCCGTCCCACGATCTAGTGCCGAACGGACGGCACCTCCGCGTTCAGCACACGTACAGCTCGACGATGATCTCAGCCTTCTTGATCCAGCAAGAGAGACGGAGAGGTAGATGAGTTTCCGGCAGCGTGACGGCGCTCCGGAGGTTGGGGGTTATCTAATCTCAGCAGAGCTCCGCCCGAGCTCCGCAGAAACGCGATCTAGAGGTAAAACCGTGGAGGTATGTGGTCGGGCTGCCGTGGCAAAAGTTGTCCCAAATCAGCCCTAATACCTCAGTATATATAGGAGGGAGGGGGAGGGAAGAGGCAGCCTCAAACCCTCAAGGTTTGGCCGAAATTGGAGGTGGAGGAGTCCTACTCCAATCCTACTTGGAGTAGGATTCCACCTTCCCACTTGGAAACTCTTTCCACCTTGTGTTTTTTCCTTCTCAAACCTTATGGGCCTTAGTGGGAACTTATTACAGCCCACTAGGGGCTGGTTTATCTCTTCCCATAGCCCATGAGACCCCTTGGGGCGTGACACCCCTCCCGATGGTCCCCGGCACCGCTCTCGGCACACCCGGTACACTACCGATGAGCCCGAAACTTTTCCGGTGACCAAAACAGGACTTCGTATATATCAATCTTTACCTCCGGACCATTCCGGAGCTCCTCGTGATGTCCTGGATCTCATCCGGGACTCCGAACAACATTCGGTAACCAAGCATATAACTCAAATACGCATAAAACAACGTTGGACCTTAAGTGTGCAGACCCTGCGGGTTCGAGAACTATGTAGACATGACCCGAGTGACTCCTTAGTCAATATCCATTAGCGGGACCTGGATACCCATATTGGATCCTACATATTCTACGAAGATCTTATCGTTTGAACCTCAGTGCCAAGGATTCATATAATCCCGTATGTCATTCCCTTTGTCCTTCGGTATGTTACTTGCCCGAGATTCGATGGTCAGTATCCGCATACCTATTTCAATCTCGTTTACCGACAAGTCTCTTTACTCGTTCCGTAATACAAGATCCTGCAACTTACACTAAGTCACATTGCTTGCAAGGCTTGTGTGTGATGTTGTATTACCGAGTGGGCCCCGAGATACCTCTCCGTCATACGGAGTGACAAATCCCAGTCTTGATCCATACTAACTCAACGAACACCTTCGGAGATACCTATAAAGCATCTTTATAGTCACCCAGTTACGTTGCAACGTTTGATACACACAAAGCATTCCTCCGGTGTCAGTGAGTTATATGATCTCATGGTCACAGGAACAAATACTTGACACGCAGAAAACAATAGCAACAAAATGACACGATCAACATGCTACGTCTATTAGTTTGGGTCTAGTCCATCACATGATTCTCCTAATGATGTGATCCCGTTATCAGGTAACAACACTTGCCTATGGCCAGGAATACTTGACCATCTTTGATCAACGAGCTAGTCAACTAGAGGCTTACTAGGGACAGTGTTCTGTCTATGTATCCACACAAGTATTGTGTTTCCAATCAATACAATTATAGTATGGATAATAAACGATTATCATGAACAAAGAAATATAATAATAAATAATTATTATTGCCTATAGGGAATATTTCCAACACCGTGGCGCTAGAAACGTTCGGGGAACTTCAGGGACCGGTTATGGGGACCTCGTCAAAACTTGCAGATTTGGTGCATCCTGGACAGTTTTCTATGCTATTCCTCAATGATTCTGGGTCCCGGGGCACTACAAACATTCCACGAACTCCGGGGACCGGTCACGGTGCCCTTGTCAAAACTCATAGATTTGGTCCATTCTAGCTAGTTTTCTATGCTATTACTCACTGAATCGCGGTCCCGAGGTGCTACAAACGTTCCGGGAACTTCCGGGACCAGTTACGAAGACCTCGTCAAAAATCACAGATTTGGTCCATTCTGGCCAGTTTTCTATGCTATTACTCATTTATTTTGGTTCTTGGGGCGATCCGAATATTCCACGATCTCCGGGACCGGTTACGGGGACCTCGTCAAAACTCGCAGATTTGGTCCATTTTGGACAGTTTTTTATGCTCTTACTCACCGATTTTGGGTCCCGGGGCACTCGGAACATTCGTCGAACTTCGGGGGCCCGTTACGGGACGACGTCAAAACTCGCAGACTTGGTCCGGCATGGCCAGTTTTCTATGCTATTACTCACTGCTTCTGGATCCCGGGGCTGTGCAAACGTTCGGGGAACTTCGGGGACGTCGTCAAAAATCGCAGATTGGTACCATTCTGGCCAGTTTTCTATGCTACTACTCGTTTATTTTGGTTCATGGGGCGATCCGAATATTCCACGAACTCCAGGGACCGGTTACGTGGACCTCGTCAAAACTCACAGATTTGGTCCATTTTGGTCAGTTTACTATGCTCTTACTCACCGATTTTGGGTCCCGGGCCACTCCGAACATTCGTCGAACTTCGGGGACCTGTCACGGGGACAAAGTCAAGACTCGCAGACTTGGTCAGGTACGGCCAGTTTTCTATGCTATTACTCACTGATTCTGGATCCTGGGGCACTCCAAATGTTCCACCAAATTCGAGGACCGGTTATGGGGACCTTGTCAAAACTCGCAGATTTTTTTCCATTTTGGCCAGTTTTCTATACTATTACTCACCGACTTTCGGTCCAGGGGAGCTACAAACGTTTGGGGAACTTTGGGGACCGGTTATGGGGACCTCGTCCAAACTCGTAGATTTGGTCCATTGTGGCCAGTTTTCTATGCTATTACTCACGGATTCTGGGTCCCGTGGCGCTAGAAACGTTCGGGGAACTTCGGGGACCGGTTATGGGGACCTCATCAAAACTCGCAGATTTGGTCCTTCTTTGACAGTTTTCTATGTTATTGCTCATTGATTCTGGGTCCCGGGGCACTACAAACATTCCACGAACTCCGGGGACCGATTACGGTGACCTTGTCAAAACTCGCAGATTTGGTCCATTCTAGCCAGTTTTCTATGCTATTACCCACTGAATCTCGTTCCCGGGGAGCTACAAACGTTCGGGGAACTTCCGGGACCGGTTACGGGGACCTCGTAAAAAATCGCAGATTTGGTCCGTTCTGCCCAGTTTTCTATGCTATTACTCATTCATTTTGGTTCTTGGGGCGATCAGAATATTCCACGATCTCCGGGACCGGTTACGGGGACCTCGTCAAAACTCGCAGATTTGGTCCATTTTGGCCAGTTTTTTATGCTCTTACTCACCGATTTTGGGTCCCAGGGCACTTCGTACATTCGTGGAACTTCGGGGGCCGTTACGGGACGACGTGAAAACTCGCAGACTTGGTCCGGCATGGCCAGTTTTCTATGCTATTACTCACTGATACTGGATCCCGGGGCTGTGCAAACGTTCGGGGAACTTCGGGGACGTCGTCAAAAATCGCAGATTTGTACCATCCTGGCCAGTTTTCTATGCTACTACTCATTTATTTTGGTTCATGGGGCGATCCGAATATTCCACGAACTCCGGGGACCGGTTACGTGGACCTTGTCAAAACTCGCAGATTTGGTCCATTTTGGTCAGTATACTATGCTATTACTCACTGATTTTGGGTCCCGGGCCACTCCGAACATTCGTGGAAGTTCGGGGACCCGTCGCGGGGACAAAGTCAAGACTCGCAGACTTGGTCAGGTACGGCCAGTTTTCTATGCTATTACTCAGTGAAACTGGATCCTGGGGCACTCCAAATGTTCCACCAAATTCGAGGACCGGTTATGGGGACCTTGTCAAAACTCGCAGATTTTTTCCATTCTGGCCAGTTTTCTATGCTATTACTCATCGACTTTCTGTCCCGGGGAGCTACAAACGTTTGGGGAACTTCGGGGACCGGTTATGGGGACCTCGTCGAAACTCGTAGATTTGGTCCATTCTGGCCAGTTTTCTATGCTGTTACTCACGGATTTTGGGTCCCGTGCCGCTAGAAACATTCGGGGAACTTCCGGGACCGGTTCTGGGGACCTCGTGAAAACTCGCAGATTTGGAGCATCCTGGACAGTTTTCTATGCTATTACTCATGGATTCTGGGTCCCGGGGCACTACAAACATTCCACGAACTCCGGGGACCGATCACGGTGACCTTGTCAAAACTCGCAGATTTGGTCCATTCTAGCCAGTTTTCTATGGTATTACTCACTAGATCTCGGTCCTCGGGCGCTACCAACGTTCGGGGAACTTCCGGAACCGGTTACGGGGACGTCGTAAATAATCACAGATTTCATCCATCCTGGATAGTTTTCTATGCTATTACTCATTTATTTTGGTTCATGGGGCGATCCGAATATTCCACGAACTTTGGGGACCGGTTACGGGGACCTCTTCAAACTCGCAGATTTGGTCCATTTTGGCCAGTTTTTATGCTATTACTCTGAGATTTTGGGTCCCGGGCTACTCCGAACATTCGTGGAACTTCGGGGGCCCGTTACGGGACGACGTCAAAACTCGCAGACTTGGTCCGGCAGGGCCAGTTTTCCATGCTATTACTCACTTATTCTGGATCGCGGGGCTATGCAAACGTTCGGGGAACTTCGGGGACCGGTTACTGGGACGGCGTCAAAAATCGCAGATTTGTACCATTCTTGCCAGTTTTCTATGCTATTAGTCATTTATTTTGGTTCATGGGGTGCTCTTAATGTTCCATGAACTTCGGGGACATGTTACGGGGACCTCGTCAAAACTCGCAGATTTGGACAATTTTGGTCAGTTTACTCTGATATTACTCACCGATTTTGGGTCCCGGGCCACTCCGAACATTCGTGGAACTTCGGGGACCCGTTACGGGGGCAAAGTTAAAACTCGCAGACTTGGTCCGGTATGGCCAGTTTTCTATGCTATTACTCACTGATTCTGGATCCTGGGGCACTCCAAATGTTCCACCAAATTCGAGGACCGGTTATGGGGACCTTGTCAAAACCCGCAGATTTTGTCCATTCTGGCTAGTTTTCTATGCTATTACTCACCGACTTTCTGTCCTGGGGAGCTACAAACGTTTGGGGAACTTCGGGGACCTGTTATGGGGACCTCGTCCAAACGCGTAGATTTGGTCTATTTTGGCCAGTATTCTATGCTATTACTCACGGATTCTGGGTCCCGTGGCGCTAGAAACGTTGGGGGAACTTCGGGGACCGGTTATGGGGATCTCGTCAAAACTCGCAGCTTTGGTGCATCCTGGACAATTTTCTATTCTATTCCTCATTGATTCTGGGTCCCGGGGCACTACAAACATTCCACGAACTTCGTGGACCGATCACGGTGACCTTGTCAAAACTCGTAGATTTGGTCCATTCTAGCTAGTTTTCTATGCTATTACTCACTGAATCGCGGTCCCGCGGCGCTACAAACGTTGGGTGAACTTCGTGGACCGGTTATGGAGACCTCGTAGAAAATCACAGATTTGGTCCATTCTGGCCAGTTTTCTATGCTATTACTGATTTATTTTGGTTCATGGGGCGATCCGAATATTCCACGATCTCCGGGACTGGTTACGGGGTCTTCGTCAAAACTCACAGATTTGGTCCATTTTAGCCAGTTTTTTATGCTATTACGCACCGATTTTGGGTCCCGGGGCACTCCGAACATTCGAGGAACTTCGGGGGCCCGTTACGGGACGACGCCAAAACATGCAGACTTGGTCCGGCATGGCCAGTTTTCTATGCTATTACTCACTGATTCTGGATCCCGGGGATATGCAAACGTTCGGGGAACTTCGGGGACCGGTTACGGGGACGTCGTCAAAAATCGCAGATTTGTACCATTCTGGCCAGTTTTCTATGCTATTACTCATTTATTTTGGTTCATGGGGCGATCCGAATATTCCATGAACTTCGGGGACAGATTACAGGGACCTCGTCAAAACTCGCAGATTTGGTCCATTTTGGTCAGTTTACTATGCTATTACTCACCGATTTTGGGTCCCGGGCCACTCCGAACAGTCGTGGAACTTCGGGTATCCGTTACGGGGACAAAGTCAAAACTCGCAGACTTGGTCCGGTATGGCCAGTTTTCTATGCTATTACTCACTGATTCTGGATCCTGGGGCACTCCAAATGTTCCACCAAATTCGAGAACCGGTTATGGGGACCTTGTCAAAACTCACAGATTTTGTCCATTCTGGCCAGTTTTCTATGCTATTACTCACCGACTTTCGGTCCCGGGGAGCTACAAACGTTTGGGGAACTTCGGGGACCGGTTATAGGGACCTCGTCCAAACTCGTAGATTTGGTCCATTGTGGCCAGTTTTCTATGCTATTACTCACGGATTCTGGGTCCCGTGGCGCTAGAAACGTTCGGGGAACTTCGGGGACCGGTTATGGGGACCTCATCAAAACTCGCAGATTTGGTCCTTCTTTGACAGTTTTCTATGTTATTGCTCATTGATTCTGGGTCCCGGGGCACTACAAACATTCCACGAACTCCGGGGACCGATTACGGTGACCTTGTCAAAACTCGCAGATTTGGTCCATTCTAGCCAGTTTTCTATGCTATTACCCACTGAATCTCGTTCCCGGGGAGCTACAAACGTTCGGGGAACTTCCGGGACCGGTTACGGGGACCTCGTAAAAAATCGCAGATTTGGTCCGTTCTGCCCAGTTTTCTATGCTATTACTCATTTATTTTGGTTCTTGGGGCGATCAGAATATTCCACGATCTCCGGGACCGGTTACGGGGACCTCGTCAAAACTCGCAGATTTGGTCCATTTTGGCCAGTTTTTTATGCTCTTACTCACCGATTTTGGGTCCCAGGGCACTTCGTACATTCGTGGAACTTCGGGGGCCGTTACGGGACGACGTGAAAACTCGCAGACTTGGTCCGGCATGGCCAGTTTTCTATGCTATTACTCACTGATACTGGATCCCGGGGCTGTGCAAACGTTCGGGGAACTTCGGGGACGTCGTCAAAAATCGCAGATTTGTACCATCCTGGCCAGTTTTCTATGCTACTACTCATTTATTTTGGTTCATGGGGCGATCCGAATATTCCACGAACTCCGGGGACCGGTTACGTGGACCTTGTCAAAACTCGCAGATTTGGTCCATTTTGGTCAGTATACTATGCTATTACTCACTGATTTTGGGTCCCGGGCCACTCCGAACATTCGTGGAAGTTCGGGGACCCGTCGCGGGGACAAAGTCAAGACTCGCAGACTTGGTCAGGTACGGCCAGTTTTCTATGCTATTACTCAGTGAAACTGGATCCTGGGGCACTCCAAATGTTCCACCAAATTCGAGGACCGGTTATGGGGACCTTGTCAAAACTCGCAGATTTTTTCCATCCTGGCCAGTTTTCTATGCTATTACTCACCGACTTTCGGTCCCGGGGAGCTACAAACGTTTGGGGAACTTCGGGGACCGGTTATGGGGACCTCGTCCAAACTCGTAGATTTGGTCTATTCTGGCCAGTTTTCTATGCTATTACTCACGGATTCTGGGTCCCGTGGCGCTAGAAACGTTCGGCGAAGTTCGGGGACCGGTTATGGGGACCTCGTCAAAACTCGCAGATTTGGTGCATCCTGGACACCTTTCTATGCTATTCCTCATTGATTCTGGGTCCCGGGGCACTACAAACATTCCACGAACTCCGGGGACCGATCACGGTGACCTTGTCAAAACTCGCATATTTGGTCCATTATAGCTAGTTTTCTATGCTATTACTCACTGAATCGCGGTCCCAGGGCGCTACAAACGTTCGGGGAACTTCGGGGACCGGTTACGGAGACCTCGTAAAAAATCACAGATTTGGTCCATGCTGGCCAATTTTCTATGCTATTACTCATTTATTTTGGTTCATGGGGCGATCCGAATATTCCACGATCTCCGAGACCGGTTACGGGGACCTCGTCAAAACTCGCAGATTTGGTCCATTTTGGACAGTTTTTTATGCTATTACTCACCGATTTTGGGTCCTGGGGAGCTACAAACGTTTGGGGAACTTCGGGGATCCGTTATGGGGACCTCGTCCAAACTCGTAGATTTGGTCCATTCTGGCCAGTTTTCTATGCTATTACTCACGGATTTTGGGTCCCGTGGCGCTACAAATGTTCGGGGAACTTCGGGGACCGGTTATGGGGACCTCGTCAAAACTCGCAGATTTGGTCCATCCTGGACAGTTTTCTATGCTATTACTCATTGATTCTGGGTCCCGGGGCACTACAAACATAACACGAACTCCGAGGACCGATTATGGTAACCTTGTCAAAACTCGCATGACCTTGTCAAAACTCGCAGAGTAGGTCCATTCTAGCCAGTTTTCTATGTTATTACTCACTGAATCGCGGTCCCGGGGCGCTACAAACGTTCGGGGAACTTCGGGGACCGGTTACGGGAACCTTGTAAAAAATCACAGATTTGGTCCATTCTGGCCAGTTTTCTATGCTATTAGTCATTTATTTTGGTTCCTGGGGCGATCCGAATATTCCATGAACTGGACCGGTTACGGGGACCTCGTCAAAACTCCCAGATTTGGTCCATTTTGGCCAGTTTTTTATGCTATTACTCACCGATTTTGGGTCCCGGGGCACTCCGAACATTCGTGGAACTTCGGGGGCCCGTTACGGGGCGACGTCAAAACTCACAGACTTGGTCCAGCATGGCCAGTTTTCTATGCTATTACTCACAGATTCTGGATCCCGGGGCTGTGCAAACGTTCGGGGAACTTCGGGGACGTTGTCAAAAATCACAGATTTGTACCATTCTCGCAAGTTTTGTATGCTATTACTCATTTATTTTGGTTCATGGGGCGATCCGAATATTCCACGAACTCCGGTGACCGATTACGGGGACCTCGTCAAAACTCACAGATTTGGTCTTTTTGGGTCAGTTTACTATGCTATTACTCACCGATTTTGGGTCCCGGGCCACTCTGAACATTCGTCGAACTTTGGGGACCCGTTGCGGGAACAAAGTAAAAACACGCAAACTTGGTCCGGTATGGCCAGTTTTCTATGCTATTACTCTCTGATTCTGGATACTGGGGCACTCCAAATGTTCCACCAAATTCGAGGACCTGTTATGGCGACCTTGTGAAAACTCGCAGATTTTTCCATTCTGGCCAGTTTTCTATGCTATTACTCACCGACTTTCGGTCCCGGGGAGCTACAAACGTTTCCACGAACTTCGGGGACCGGTTACGGGGACCTCGTAAAGAATCGCAGATTTGGTCCATTCTGGCTAGTTTTCTATGCTATTACTTATTTATTTTTGTTCCTGGGCGATCCGAATATTCCACGAACTCCGGGGACCGGTTACGGGGACCTCGTCAAAACTCGCAGATTTTGTCCATTTTCGTCAGTTTACTATGCTATTACTCACCGATTTTGGGCCCCGGGGCACTCCGAACATTCGTGGAACTTCAGGGGCCCGTTACGGGACGACGTCAAAACTCGCAGACTTGGTCCGGTAAGGCCAGTTTCCTATGCTATTACTCACTGATTCTGCATCCCGGGGCACTCCAAATGTCCCACAAAATTCGAGGACCGGTTATGGGGACCTTGTCAAAACTCGCAGATTTTGTCCATCCTGGCCAGTTTTCTATGCTATTACTCACCGACTTTCTGTCCCGGGGAGCTACAAATGTTTGGGGAACTTCGGGGACCGGTTATGGGGACCTCGTCCAAACTCGTAGATTTGGTCCATTCTGGCCAGTTTTCTATGCTATTACTCACGGATTCTGGGTCCCGTGGCGCTAGAAACGTTCGGCGAAGTTCGGGGACCGGTTATGGGGACCTCGTCAAAACTCGCAGATTTGGTGCATCCTGGACACCTTTCTATGCTATTCCTCATTGATTCTGGGTCCCGGGGCACTACAAACATTCCACGAACTCCGGGGACCGATCACGGTGACCTTGTCAAAACTCGCATATTTGGTCCATTATAGCTAGTTTTCTATGCTATTACTCACTGAATCGCGGTCCCAGGGCGCTACAAACGTTCGGGGAACTTCGGGGACCGGTTACGGAGACCTCGTAAAAAATCACAGATTTGGTCCATGCTGGCCAATTTTCTATGCTATTACTCATTTATTTTGGTTCATGGGGCGATCCGAATATTCCACGATCTCCGGGACCGGTTACGGGGACCTCGTCAAAACTCGCAGATTTGGTCCATTTTGGACAGTTTTTTATGCTATTACTCACCGATTTTGGGTCCTGGGGAGCTACAAACGTTTGGGGAACTTCGGGGACCCGTTATGGGGACCTCGTCCAAACTCGTAGATTTGGTCCATTCTGGCCAGTTTTCTATGCTATTACTCACGGATTTTGGGTCCCGTGGCGCTACAAATGTTCGGGGAACTTCGGGGACCGGTTATGGGGACCTCGTCAAAACTCGCAGATTTGGTCCATCCTGGACAGTTTTCTATGCTATTACTCATTGATTCTGGGTCCCGGGGCACTACAAACATAACACGAACTCCGAGGACCGATTATGGTAACCTTGTCAAAACTCGCATGACCTTGTCAAAACTCGCAGAGTAGGTCCATTCTAGCCAGTTTTCTATGTTATTACTCACTGAATCGCGGTCCCGGGGCGCTACAAACGTTCGGGGAACTTCGGGGACCGGTTACGGGAACCTTGTAAAAAATCACAGATTTGGTCCATTCTGGCCAGTTTTCTATGCTATTAGTCATTTATTTTGGTTCCTGGGGCGATCCGAATATTCCATGAACTGGACCGGTTACGGGGACCTCGTCAAAACTCCCAGATTTGGTCCATTTTGGCCAGTTTTTTATGCTATTACTCACCGATTTTGGGTCCCGGGGCACTCCGAACATTCGTGGAACTTCGGGGGCCCGTTACGGGGCGACGTCAAAACTCACAGACTTGGTCCAGCATGGCCAGTTTTCTATGCTATTACTCACAGATTCTGGATCCCGGGGCTGTGCAAACGTTCGGGGAACTTCGGGGATGTTGTCAAAAATCACAGATTTGTACCATTCTCGCAAGTTTTGTATGCTATTACTCATTTATTTTGGTTCATGGGGCGATCCGAATATTCCACGAACTCCGGTGACCGATTACGGGGACCTCGTCAAAACTCACAGATTTGGTCTTTTTGGGTCAGTTTACTATGCTATTACTCACCGATTTTGGGTCCCGGGCCACTCTGAACATTCGTCGAACTTTGGGGACCCGTTGCGGGAACAAAGTAAAAACACGCAAACTTGGTCCGGTATGGCCAGTTTTCTATGCTATTACTCTCTGATTCTGGATACTGGGGCACTCCAAATGTTCCACCAAATTCGAGGACCTGTTATGGCGACCTTGTGAAAACTCGCAGATTTTGTCCATTCTGGCCAGTTTTCTATGCTATTACTCACCGACTTTCGGTCCCGGGGAGCTACAAACGTTTCCACGAACTTCGGGGACCGGTTACGGGGACCTTGTAAAGAATCGCAGATTTGGTCCATTCTGGCTAGTTTTCTATGCTATTACTTATTTATTTTTGTTCCTGGGCGATCCGAATATTCCACGAACTCCGGGGACCGGTTACGGGGACCTCGTCAAAACTCGCAGATTTTGTCCATTTTCGTCAGTTTACTATGCTATTACTCACCGATTTTGGGCCCCGGGGCACTCCGAACATTCGTGGAACTTCAGGGGCCCGTTACGGGACGACGTCAAAACTCGCAGACTTGGTCCGGTAAGGCCAGTTTCCTATGCTATTACTCACTGATTCTGCATCCCGGGGCACTCCAAATGTCCCACAAAATTCGAGGACCGGTTATGGGGACCTTGTCAAAACTCGCAGATTTTGTCCATCCTGGCCAGTTTTCTATGCTATTACTCACCGACTTTCTGTCCCGGGGAGCTACAAATGTTTGGGGAACTTCGGGGACCGGTTATGGGGACCTCGTCCAAACTCGTAGATTTGGTCCATTCTGGCCAGTTTTCTATGCTATTACTCACGGATTCTGGGTCCCGTGGCGCTAGAAACGTTCGGCGAAGTTCGGGGACCGGTTATGGGGACCTCGTCAAAACTCGCAGATTTGGTGCATCCTGGACAGCTTTCTATGCTATTCCTCATTGATTCTGGGTCCCGGGGCACTACAAACATTCCACGAACTCCGGGGACCGATCACGGTGACCTTGTCAAAACTCGCAGATTTGCTCCATTATAGCTAGTTTTCTATGGTATTACTCACTGAATCGCGGTCCCAGGGCGCTACAAACGTTCGGGGAACTTCGGGGACCGGTTACGGAGACCTCGTAAAAAATCACAGATTTGGTCCATGCTGGCCAATTTTCTATGCTATTACTCATTTATTTTGGTTCATGGGGCGATCCGAATATTCCACGATCTCCGGGACCGGTTACGGGGACCTCGTCAAAACTCGCAGATTTGGTCCATTTTGGACAGTTTTTTATGCTATTACTCACCGATTTTGGGTCCTGGGGAGCTACAAAGGTTTGGGGAACTTCGGGGACCCGTTATGGGGACCTCGTCCAAACTCGTAGATTTGGTCCATTCTGGCCAGTTTTCTATGCTATTACTCACGGATTTTGGGTCCCGTGGCGCTACAAATGTTCGGGGAACTTCGGGGACCGGTTATGGGGACCTCGTCAAAACTCGCAGATTTGGTCCATCCTGGACAGTTTTCTATGCTATTACTCATTGATTCTGGGTCCCGGGGCACTACAAACATAACACGAACTCCGAGGACCGATTATGGTAACCTTGTCAAAACTCGCATGACCTTGTCAAAACTCGCAGAGTAGGTCCATTCTAGCCAGTTTTCTATGTTATTACTCACTGAATCGCGGTCCCGGGGCGCTACAAACGTTCGGGGAACTTCGGGGACCGGTTACGGGAACCTTGTAAAAAATCACAGATTTGGTCCATTCTGGCCAGTTTTCTATGCTATTAGTCATTTATTTTGGTTCCTGGGGCGATCCGAATATTCCATGAACTGGACCGGTTACGGGGACCTCGTCAAAACTCCCAGATTTGGTCCATTTTGGCCAGTTTTTTATGCTATTACTCACCGATTTTGGGTCCCGGGGCACTCCGAACATTCGTGGAACTTCGGGGGCCCGTTACGGGGCGACGTCAAAACTCACAGACTTGGTCCAGCATGGCCAGTTTTCTATGCTATTACTCACAGATTCTGGATCCCGGGGCTGTGCAAACGTTCGGGGAACTTCGGGGACGTTGTCAAAAATCACAGATTTGTACCATTCTCGCAAGTTTTGTATGCTATTACTCATTTATTTTGGTTCATGGGGCGATCCGAATATTCCACGAACTCCGGTGACCGATTACGGGGACCTCGTCAAAACTCACAGATTTGGTCTTTTTGGGTCAGTTTACTATGCTATTACTCACCGATTTTGGGTCCCGGGCCACTCTAAACATTCGTCGAACTTTGGGGACCCGTTGCGGGAACAAAGTAAAAACACGCAAACTTGGTCCGGTATGGCCAGTTTTCTATGCTATTACTCTCTGATTCTGGATACTGGGGCACTCCAAATGTTCCACCAAATTCGAGGACCTGTTATGGCGACCTTGTGAAAACTCGCAGATTTGGTCCATTTTGGCCAGTTTTTTATGCTATTACTCACCGATTTTGGGTCCTGGGGAGCTACAAACGTTTGGGGAACTTCGGGGACCCGTTATGGGGACCTCGTCCAAACTCGTAGATTTGGTCCATTCTGGCCAGTTTTCTATGCTATTACTCACGGATTCTGGGTCCCGTGGCGCTAGACACGTTCGGGGAACTTCGGGGACCGGTTATGGGGACCTCGTCAAAACTCGCAGATTTGGTCCATCCTGGACAGTTTTCTATGCTATTACTCACTGATTCTGGATCCCGACGCTGTGCAAACGTTCGGGGAACTTCGGGGACGTTGTCAAAAATCACAGATTTGTACCAGTCTCGCAAGTTTTCCATGCTATTACTCATTTATTTTGGTTCATGGGGCGATCCGAATATTCCACGTACTCCGATGACCGGTTACGGGGACCTCGTCAAAACTCACAGATTTGGTCTATTTTGGTCAGTTTACTAGGCTATTACTCACCGATTTTGGGTCCCGGGCCACTCTGAACATTCGTCGAACTTTGGGGACCCGTTGCGGGAACAAAGTGAAAACACGCAAACTTGGTCCGGTATGGCCAGTTTTCTATGCTATTACTCACTGATTCTGGATACTGGGGCACTCCAAATGTTCGACCAAATTCGAGGACAGGTTATGGCGACCTTGTGAAAACTCGCAGATTTTGTCCATTCTGGCTAGTTTTGTATGCTATTACTCACCGACTTTCGGTCCCGGGGAGCTACAAATGTTTGGGGAATTTCGGGGACCGGTTATGGGGACCTTGTGCAAACTCGTAGATTTGATCCATTCTAGCCAGTTTTCTATCCCGTAGAGCTAGAAACGTTCGGGGAACTTCGGGGACCGGTTATGGGGACCTCGTCAAAACTCGCAGATTTGGTGCATCCTGGACAGCTTTCTATGCTATTCCTCATTGATTCTGGGTCCCGGGGCACTACAAACATTCTACGAACTCCGGGGACCGATCACGGTGACCTTGTCAAAACTCGCAGATTTGGTCCATTATAGCTAGTTTTCTATGCTATTACTCACTGAATCGCGGTCCCAGGGCGCTACAAACGTTCGGGGAACTTCGGGGACCGGTTACGGAGACCTCGTAAAAAATCACAGATTTGGTCCATGCTGGCCAATTTTCTATGCTATTACTCATTTATTTTGGTTCATGGGGCGATCCGAATATTCCACGATCTCCGGGACCGGTTACGGGGACCTCGTCAAAACTCGCAGATTTGGTCCATTTTGGACAGTTTTTTATGCTATTACTCACCGATTTTGGGTCCTGGGGAGCTACAAAGGTTTGGGGAACTTCGGGGACCCGTTATGGGGACCTCGTCCAAACTCGTAGATTTGGTCCATTCTGGCCAGTTTTCTATGCTATTACTCACGGATTTTGGGTCCCGTGGCGCTACAAATGTTCGGGGAACTTCGGGGACCGGTTATGGGGACCTCGTCAAAACTCGCAGATTTGGTCCATCCTGGACAGTTTTCTATGCTATTACTCATTGATTCTGGGTCCCGGGGCACTACAAACATAACACGAACTCCGAGGACCGATTATGGTAACCTTGTCAAAACTCGCATGACCTTGTCAAAACTCGCAGAGTAGGTCCATTCTAGCCAGTTTTCTATGTTATTACTCACTGAATCGCGGTCCCGGGGCGCTACAAACGTTCGGGGAACTTCGGGGACCGGTTACGGGAACCTTGTAAAAAATCACAGATTTGGTCCATTCTGGCCAGTTTTCTATGCTATTAGTCATTTATTTTGGTTCCTGGGGCGATCCGAATATTCCATGAACTGGACCGGTTACGGGGACCTCGTCAAAACTCCCAGATTTGGTCCATTTTGGCCAGTTTTTTATGCTATTACTCACCGATTTTGGGTCCCGGGGCACTCCGAACATTCGTGGAACTTCGGGGGCCCGTTACGGGGCGACGTCAAAACTCACAGACTTGGTCCAGCATGGCCAGTTTTCTATGCTATTACTCACAGATTCTGGATCCCGGGGCTGTGCAAACGTTCGGGGAACTTCGGGGACGTTGTCAAAAATCACAGATTTGTACCATTCTCGCAAGTTTTGTATGCTATTACTCATTTATTTTGGTTCATGGGGCGATCCGAATATTCCACGAACTCCGGTGACCGATTACGGGGACCTCGTCAAAACTCACAGATTTGGTCTTTTTGGGTCAGTTTACTATGCTATTACTCACCGATTTTGGGTCCCGGGCCACTCTAAACATTCGTCGAACTTTGGGGACCCGTTGCGGGAACAAAGTAAAAACACGCAAACTTGGTCCGGTATGGCCAGTTTTCTATGCTATTACTCTCTGATTCTGGATACTGGGGCACTCCAAATGTTCCACCAAATTCGAGGACCTGTTATGGCGACCTTGTGAAAACTCGCAGATTTGGTCCATTTTGGCCAGTTTTTTATGCTATTACTCACCGATTTTGGGTCCTGGGGAGCTACAAACGTTTGGGGAACTTCGGGGACCCGTTATGGGGACCTCGTCCAAACTCGTAGATTTGGTCCATTCTGGCCAGTTTTCTATGCTATTACTCACGGATTCTGGGTCCCGTGGCGCTAGACACGTTCGGGGAACTTCGGGGACCGGTTATGGGGACCTCGTCAAAACTCGCAGATTTGGTCCATCCTGGACAGTTTTCTATGCTATTACTCACTGATTCTGGATCCCGACGCTGTGCAAACGTTCGGGGAACTTCGGGGACGTTGTCAAAAATCACAGATTTGTACCAGTCTCGCAAGTTTTCCATGCTATTACTCATTTATTTTGGTTCATGGGGCGATCCGAATATTCCACGTACTCCGATGACCGGTTACGGGGACCTCGTCAAAACTCACAGATTTGGTCTATTTTGGTCAGTTTACTAGGCTATTACTCACCGATTTTGGGTCCCGGGCCACTCTGAACATTCGTCGAACTTTGGGGACCCGTTGCGGGAACAAAGTGAAAACACGCAAACTTGGTCCGGTATGGCCAGTTTTCTATGCTATTACTCACTGATTCTGGATACTGGGGCACTCCAAATGTTCGACCAAATTCGAGGACAGGTTATGGCGACCTTGTGAAAACTCGCAGATTTTGTCCATTCTGGCTAGTTTTGTATGCTATTACTCACCGACTTTCGGTCCCGGGGAGCTACAAATGTTTGGGGAATTTCGGGGACCGGTTATGGGGACCTTGTGCAAACTCGTAGATTTGATCCATTCTAGCCAGTTTTCTATCCCGTAGAGCTAGAAACGTTCGGGGAACTTCGGGGACCGGTTATGGGGACCTCGTCAAAACTCGCAGATTTGGTGCATCCTGGACAGCTTTCTATGCTATTCCTCATTGATTCTGGGTCCCGGGGCACTACAAACATTCTACGAACTCCGGGGACCGATCACGGTGACCTTGTCAAAACTCGCAGATTTGGTCCATTATAGCTAGTTTTCTATGCTATTACTCACTGAATCGCGGTCCCAGGGCGCTACAAACGTTCGGGGAACTTCGGGGACCGGTTACGGAGACCTCGTAAAAAATCACAGATTTGGTCCATGCTGGCCAATTTTCTATGCTATTACTCATTTATTTTGGTTCATGGGGCGATCCGAATATTCCACGATCTCCGGGACCGGTTACGGGGACCTCGTCAAAACTCGCAGATTTGGTCCATTTTGGCCAGTTTTTTATGCTATTACTCACCGATTTTGGGTCCTGGGGAGCTACAAACGTTTGGGGAACTTCGGGGACCCGTTATGGGGACCTCGTCCAAACTCGTAGATTTGGTCCATTCTGGCCAGTTTTCTATGCTATTACTCACGGATTCTGGGTCCCGTGGCGCTAGAAACGTTCGGGGAACTTCGGGGACCGGTTATGGGGACCTCGTCAAAACTCGCAGATTTGGTCCATCCTGGACAGTTTTCTATGCTATTACTCACTGATTCTGGATCCCGAGGCTGTGCAAACGTTCGGGGAACTTCGGGGACGTTGTCAAAAATCACAGATTTGTTCCAGTCTCGCAAGTTTTCCATGCTATTACTCATTTACTTTGGTTCATGGGGCGATCCGAATATTCCACGTACTCCGATGACCGGTTACGGGGACCTCGTCAAAACTCACAGATTTGGTCTATTTTGGTCAGTTTACTAGGCTATTACTCACCGATTTTGGGTCCCGGGCCACTCTGAACATTCGTCGAACTTTGGGGACCCGTTGCGGGAACAAAGTGAAAACACGCAAACTTGGTCCGGTATGGCCAGTTTTTTATGCTATTACTCACTGATTCTGGATACTGGGGCACTCCAAATGTTCCACCAAATTCGAGGACAGGTTATGGCGACCTTGTGAAAACTCGCAGATTTTGTCCATTCTGGCTAGTTTTCTATGCTATTACTCACCGACTTTCGGTCCCGGGGAGCTACAAATGTTTGGGGAATTTCGGGGACCGGTTATGGGGACCTTGTCCAAACTCGTAGATTTGATCCATTCTAGCCAGTTTTCTATCCCGTAGCGCTAGAAACGTTCGGGGAACTTCGGGGACCGGTTATGGGGACCTCGTCAAAACTCGCAGATTTGGTGCATCCTGGACAGCTTTCTATGCTATTCCTCATTGATTCTGGGTCCCGGGGCACTACAAACATTCCACGAACTCCGGGGACCGATCACGGTGACCTTGTCAAAACTCGCAGATTTGGTCCATTATAGCTAGTTTTCTATGCTATTACTCACTGAATCGCGGTCCTAGGGCGCTACAAACGTTCGGGGAACTTCGGGGACCAGTTACGGAGACCTCGTAAAAAATCACAGATTTGGTCCATGCTGGCCAATTTTCTATGCTATTACTCATTTATTTTGGTTCATGGGGCGATCCGAATATTCCACGATCTCTGGGACCGGTTACGGGGACCTCGTCAAAACTCGCAGATTTGGTCCATTTTGGCCAGTTTTTTATGCTATTACTCACCGATTTTGGGTCTCGGGGAGCTACAAACGTTTGGGGAACTTCGGGGACCCGTTATGGGGACCTCGTCCAAACTCATAGATTTGGTCCATTCTGGCCAGTTTTCTATGCTATTACTCACGGATTCTGGGTCCCGTGGCGCTAGAAACGTTCGGGGAACTTCAGGGACCGGTTATGGGGACCTCGTCAAAACTCGCAGATTTGGTCCATCCTGGACAGTTTTCTATGCTATTACTCACTGATTCTGGATCCCGAGGATGTGCAAACGTTCGGGGACGTTGTCAAAAATCACAAATTTGTAACAGTCTCGCAAGTTTTCTATGCTATTACTCATTTATTTTGGTTCATGGGGCGATCCGAATATTCCACGAACTCCGATGACCGGTTACGGGGACCTCGTCAAAACTCACAGATTTGGTCTATTTTGGTCAGTTTACTAGGCTATTACTCACCGATTTTGGGTCCCGGGCCACTCTGAACATTCGTCGAACTTTGGGGACCCGTTGCGGGAACAAAGTGAAAACACGCAACCTTGGTCAGGTATGGCCAGTTTTCTATGCTATTACTCACTGATTCTGGATACTGGGGCACTCCAAATGTTCCACCAAATTCGAGGACCGGTTATGGCGACCTTGTGAAAACTCGCAGATTTTGTCCATTCTGGCTAGTTTTCTATGCTATTACTCACCGACTTTCGTTCCCGGGGAGCTACAAATGTTTGGGGAATTTCGGGGACCGGTTATGGGGACCTTGTCCAAACTCGTAGATTTGATCCATTCTAGCCAGTTTTCTATCCCGTAGGGCTAGAAACGTTCGGGGAACTTCGGGGACCGGTTATGGGGACCTCGTCAAAACTCGCAGATTTGGTGCATCCTGGACAGCTTTCTATGCTATTCCTCATTGATTCTGGGTCCCGGGGCACTACAAACATTCCACGAACTTCAGGGACCGATTACGGTGACCGTGTCAAAACTTGCTGATTTGGTCCATTCTAGCTAGTTTTCTATGCTATTACTCACTGAATCTCGGTACAGGGGCGCTACAAACGTT
The DNA here is from genome assembly GCF_904849725.1 of Hordeum vulgare subsp. vulgare. Classification (NCBI taxonomy): domain Eukaryota; kingdom Viridiplantae; phylum Streptophyta; class Magnoliopsida; order Poales; family Poaceae; genus Hordeum; species Hordeum vulgare. The sequence continues at coordinate 4,605,930 of NC_058523.1, read as the reverse complement.
CGGGGAACTTCGGGGACCGGTTACGGGGACCTCGTAAAAAATCGCAGATTTGGTCCATTCTGGCGAGTTTTCTATGCTATAACTCATTTATTTTGGTTCCTGGGGCGATCCGAATATTCCACGAACTCTGGGACCGGTTACGGGGACCTCGTCGAAACTCGCAGATTTGGTCCATTTTGGCCAGTTTTTTATGCTATTACTCACCGATTATGGGTCCCGGGGCACTCCGAACATTCGTGCAACTTCGAGGGGCCGTTATGGGACGACGTCAGAACTCGCAGACTTGGTCCGGCATGGCCAGTTTTCTATGCTATTACTCACTGATTCTAGATCCCGGGGCTTTGCAAACGTTCGGGGAACTTTAGGGTCGTCGTCAAAAATCGCAGATTTGGTCCATTCTGGCCAGTTTTCTATGCTATTACTCATTTATTTGTGTTCATGGGGCGATCCGAATATTCCACGAACTCCGGGGACCGGTTATGGGGACCTCGTCAAAACTCGTAGATTTGGTCCATTTTGGTCAGTTTACTATGCTATTATTCAGTTTCCTAACATTCGTGGAACTTCGGGGACCCGTTACGGGGACAAAGTGAAAACACGCAGACTTGGTCCGGTATGGCCAGTTTTCTATGCTATTACACACTGATTCTGGATCCTGGGGCACTCTAAATGTTCCACGAAATTTGAGGACCGGTTACGGGGACCTTGTTAAAACTCGCTGATTTTGTACATTCTGGCGAGTTTTCTATGCTATTATGATACGTCTCAAACGTATCGATAAATTTTTATGGTTTCATGCTGTTATCTTGTCATCTTTGGATGTTTTATGTACCTTTTATATCTTTTTTGGGACTAACTTATTAATTCACTGCCAAGTGCCAGTTCCTATTTTTTCTGTGTTTTTGGCTCTTTTCAGATCTGATTTTGGAACGGAGACCAAACGGAATAAAATACCCGAAATGATTTTTTCCCGAACGGAAGAAGATCAGGTGGCTTGTGGGCCAAGCCAGGAGGGCTACAGGGAGCCCACAAGCTCCCACTCCGCCACCAGGGGCGGCGGTGGGTAGGCTTGTGGCCTCCCTGGCGCTCCCCTGACCTAGATCCTTGGCCTATATATTTCCTAAAATACAACAAAAAATCAGGGGATCCACAAAAATACTTTTCCGCCGCCGCAAGCTTTCGTTTCCGCGAGATCTCATCTGGAGACCCTTACCGGTGCCCTGCCGGAGGGGACTTTGGAGTTGGAGGGCTTCTTCATCATCATCATCGCCCCTCCAATGACTCGTGAGTAGTTCACTTCAGACCTACGGGTCCGTAGTTAGTAGCTAGATGGCTTCTTCTCTCTCTTGGATCTTCAATACAAAGTTCTCCATGATCTTCATGGAGATCTATCCGATGTAATCTTGTTTGGCGGTGTGTTTGTCGAGATCCGATGAATTGTGGATTTTTGATCAGATTATCTATGATATATATTTGAGTCTTTGCTGATTCTTATATGCATGATTTGATATCCTTGTAAGTCTCTCCGAGTCTTGGGTTTTTGTTTGGCCAACTAGATCTATGATTCTTGCAATGAGGGAAGTGCTTGGTTTTGGGTTCTTACCATGTGGTGACCTTTCGCAGTGACAGTAGGGGCAGCAAGGCACACATTAAGTAGTTGCCATCAAGGGTAACAAGGTGGGCTCTATCATTGATATGAGATTGTCCATCTACATCATGTCATCTTGCTTAAGGCGTTACTCTGTTCTTTTGGACATAATACACTAGATGCATGCCGGATAGCGGTCGACGTGTGGAGTAATAGTAGTAGATGCAGAAAGTATCGGTCTACTTGTTTTGGACATGATGACTATAGATATAATCATTGCCATAGATGACATCACGACTTTGCGTTTTCCTATCAATTGCTCGACAGTAATTTATTCACCCACCGTCTACTTGCTTTCATGAGAGAAGCCACTAGTAAACACTACGGCCCCCGGGTCTATTCACATCTATCGTTTCCACTTTCGCTTTTACTTTGCTTTGTTACTTTGTGGCTTTCAGTTCTCACTTGGCAAACAATCTATAAGGGATTGACAACCCCTTCATAGCGTTGGGAGCAAGCTTTTTGTGTTTGTGTAGGCACTTGTGATACTCCTTCACTGGATCGATACCTTGGTTCTCAAACTGAGGGAAATACTTACCACCGTTGTGCTACATCACCCTTTCCGCTTCGAGGGAACACCAACGCAAGGCTCCAAGGCCACGTGGGAAATCCTTTGCATATTTGCCTAGGAAGTCCCTTAAGGCGTAGCCGTAGCAGAAGGATTCTTGGTGCCGTTACTGAGGAGTATCAAGGAACACTCCTATTTCTGGTGCCCTTGGAAGGTGTTTTGTTGCAATAGCAGAAGTATTTCTGTCGCCGTTGCCGGGGAGGAGAGATCAAGATCTATCCAAGTAGGTCTCACAAACTCATCTCTTGCATTTACTTTTTTGCCAGTTGACTCTCGTTTTCCTCTCCCCCACTTCACATTTGTTGTTTTCTTTTGCCTTTCTTCTTTTGCCTTTTTTGTTTGCCCATTTCTCTCGCTTGCTTTCTGTTCGCTTGTGTGCCATGTGCCTTCAATATTCTTGCATCTTGGCTTGCTAAAAATCTAGTGATATGGATGCTCATCCACTTGCTAATCTCTTTAAGAGATCCAATATTGTTTATCGAATTGCTAGTGAGTTGAGTGCACTTGACTATCTTTATGTAGTTTTGCTTGAGATGCGTGAATATGAATATTGTGAGGAAGAAATTTATGAAGTGATTCGCGAGGTCTCCTTGGATGAAAAGCATGATTGCAATGGTTTCACTATAAATTCTATTAGTGATAATCATGCTAAAATTATGCAAAACCCTAAGCTTGGGGATGCTAGTTTTGCTTTGTCCACTACTTGTTGCAATAATCATGATTGGGGTGATGATCTTTCTTATGATCTTGAAAATTTGTACAAACCTCATGATGAATATGATATTTGCAACAATACTTAAAGTGGGATTGGAGAAGTCATGACATTATTTGATGATAATCCCACTATTTTTGGAGAGCGTCAACTTTGCATGCATGTGGAGAATGAAAAGAATATCCTATGGGATAGCTATATTGTTGAATTTGAATATGATCCCACATGTAATTGCTATGAGAGAGGAAAATATTTTGGTAGAAACTTTCATATTACCAAATCACCTCTCGTGATGTTGAGATTGCTCTTGTCTCTTTCTTCTTCCTTGCATATGGCAGCTATTGGTTGTCTTGACAATTTTTTTTCCTATAAAATGCCTATGCATAGGAAGTATGTTAGACTTAGATGTGATTTTCACATGCTTTAGGATGCTCTCGTTGTGCTTCAATTCTTGTCTTTTGTGAGAGCATCATTCAATGCCTAGCTAAGGGCATTAAACAATAGACTTTGCTGGGAGGCAACCCAACGAATCTATCCTTTTTCTTTCTGTTTTGTGTTTTCCACACTTTCATAATTCTGTTATGATTGTGATTTTTGCGTTTTTTTGCGTTTGTGCCAAGCAAAACCGTTATGATTAGTCTTGGGGATGATCGTTTGGTCATGCTGGAAAAGACAGAAACTTTGTGCTCACGAAAAGAATTTTCTGTTTTTTCTGTAAGATATTTTGAGTTGATTCTTTTTGCTTCTGATTTCTAGGCAAATTCATAAGACTGTTGTATTTTTTCAGAATTTTTGAGGTCCCAGAAGTATACGAAATATACATATTGCTACAGACTGGTCTGTTGTTAACAGATTATGTTTTTGTTCTGTTGGTTGGTTATTTTGATGAAACTATGGATAGTATCGGGTGGTATTAGCCATGGAAGATTGAAAATACTCTAACCCAACATCAGAATAAGTAGAATTTAAGTTTGCTACAGTACCTAAGGAAGTGGTGGTTTGCTTTCTCATACTAATGTTATCACGAGTTTCTGTTTAAGTTTCGTGTTGTGAAGTTTTCAAGTTTTGGGTGAAGTTCTTATGGACAAAGAGATAAAGAGTGGCAAGAGCTCAAGCTTGGGGATGCCCAAGGCACCCCAAGAGATTTAAGGATTCCATAAAGCCTAAGCTTGGGGATGCCCCGGGAACGCATCCCCTTTCTCGTCTTCAATCCATCGGTAACGTTACTTGGGGCTATATTTTTATTCACCACATGTTATGTGTTTTTCCTTGGAGCGTCTTGTATCGTAGGGGTATTTTACTTTATTTTTGTCACAATAATCCTTGCTGCACACCTAGAGAGAGAGAGACATGCACTCACCGTGATTTTGTCGAGCTTCACTTATATCTTTTGGTAGACAATTCAGCTCACATGTGCTTCACTTATATCTTTTGAGCTAGATACTTTTGCTCTATGTTCTTCACTTATATCTCTTAGGGCACAGCGGTGCGTGGCTTGGTAGTAGATGTATGCTTTGAAAGTAATCTCAAAAGGGTTAGTTATCCAAAGGAATACGAAAACTTCCACCTTCATGTGCATTGAATAGTTAGAGAAGTTTGATTCATCTCAATTAGTTTTGAGTTGTGGTTATGGTAATATTGAAGTTCTGCTATTAAGGTGTTGTGGATCTAGAAATACTTGTGTTGAAGTTAGTGATTCCCGTAGGATGCACGTATGGTGAACCGCTACGTGATGAAATCTGAGCTTGATTAGTCTATCGATTGTCATCCTTTGCGTGGCGGTCGGGATCACGCGATGGTTTATACCTACCAACCCTTCCCCTAGGAGTATGCGTTGAATGCTTTGTTTCGATTACTAATAGAACTTTTGCAACAAGTATATGAGTTCTTCATGACTAATGTTGAGTCCATGGTTTAGATGCACTTTCACCTTCCACCATCACTATCTTGTTAGTGCCGTGCAACTTTCGCCGGGGCACAAAACCCACCATTAGCCTCCCTCAAAACAGTCACCATACCTACCCACTATGACTTTTTCAAAGTCATTCCGATATATATTGCCATGCAACTACCACCATGACATGTGCCACCACATCTACATTTCCATTGCATGATCGTAAGATATCTAGCATGATGTTTCCATTAATGTTTATGCCATGCTAGATCTTTGTCACGGTACACTACCGAAGGCATTCCATATAGAGTTATCGTTGCTCTAAGTTTTTAATTGAAAGTGTGATGATCAATATTAATGGAGCATTGTCCCATGTGAGGAAATAAAAGAGGCCAAAGATGCCCACCAAAAAAAAGAGGCCAAAGAGCCCACCAAAAAAATGAGAGAAAAAGAGAGAAGGAACAATGCTACCACCTTTCCACACTTGTGCATATTAAGCACCATGATCTTCATGATTGAGAGTCTCTCGTTTTGTCACCACCATATAGCTAGTGGGAAATTTTCATTATATAACTTCGCTTGTATATTCCAATGATAGGCTTCCTAAAAATTTCTTTAGGTCTTCGTGAGCAAGCAAGTTGGATGCACACCCACTAGTTTTCTTTAAGAGCTTTCACATACTCTTAGCTCTAGTGCATCATTTGTGTGGCAATCCCTACTCATTCATATTGATATCTATTGATAAGCATCTCCACAGCTCATTGATATGCCTAGTTAATGTGACTATCTTCTCCTTTTTTTTTGTATTGCAAACTCCACCGCACTCCACACGACTTATAAGTGCTCAAACCATGGCTCACGCTCATGTATTGCGTGACAGTTGAAAAGGTTTGAGAAAGTAAAGGTGTGAAACAATTACTTGGCCAATACCGGGGTTGTGCATGATTTAAATTCCTTGTGCAATGATGATAGAGCATAGCCAGACTATATGTTTTTGTAGGGATAACTTTCTTTTGGCCTTGTTATTTCGAAAGTTCATGATTAGCTTGCTAGTTTCCTTGAATTATTATTGTTTACACGTCAATAGAAAACTATTGTTTTGAATCAAATGGATGTGAACATTCACGTCACATAAGAGGAGTTACAAAGGACATCTATGCTAGGTAGCATGAAAGCATCAAAAATTCATTCTTTATCACTTCCCTACTCGAGGACGAGCAGGAGTTAAGCTTGGGGATGCTTGATACGTCTCAAACGTATCTATAATTTTTGATGGTTTCATGTTGTTATCTTGTCATCTTCGGATGTTTTATGTACCTTTTATATCTTTTTTGGGACAAACTTATTAATTCAGTGCCAAGTGCCAGTTCCTCTTTTTTCTGTGTTTTTGGCTCTTTTCAGATCTGATTTTGGAACGGAGTCCAAACGGAATAAAATCCCCGAAATGATTTTTTCCCGAACGGAAGAAGATGAGGGGGCTTGTGGGCCAAGCCAGGAGGGCTACAGGGAGCCCACAAGCTCCCACTCCGTTACCAGGGGGGCGGCGGTGGGCAGGCTTGTGGCCTCCCTGGCGCCCCCCTGACCTAGATCCTTGGCCTATATATTCCCTAAAATACAGCAAAAAATCAGGGGATCCACGAAAATACTTTTCCGCCACCGCAAACTTCCGTTTCCACGAGATCTCATCTGGAGACCCTTCCCGGTGCCCTGTCGGAGGGGACTTTGGAGTTGCAGGGCTTCTTAATCATCATCATCGCGCCTCCAGTGACTTGTGAGTAGTTCACTTCAGACCTACGGGTCCGTAGTTAGTAGCTAGATGGCTTCTTCTCTCTCTTGGATCTTCAATACAAAGTTCTCCATGATCTTCATGGAGATCTATCCGATGTAATCTTCTTTGGTGGTGTGTTTGTCGAGATCCGATGAATTGTGGATTTGTGATCAGATTATCTATGATATATATTTGAGTCTTTGCTGATTTCTTATATGCATGATTTGATATCCTTGTAAGTCTCTCTGAGTCTTGGGTTTTGTTTGGCCAACTAGATCTATGATTCTTGCAATGGGAGAAGTGCTTGGTTTTGGGTTCTTACCATTGTTGGAAATATGCCCTAGAGGCAATAATAAATTAGTTATTATTATATTTCTTTGTTCATGATAATCATTTATTATCCATGCTATAATTGTATTGATTGGAAACACAATACTTTTGTGGATACATAGACAAAACACTGTCCCTAGTAAGCCTCTAGTTGACTAGCTCGTTGATCAAAGATGGCCAAGGTTTCCTGGCCATAGGCAAGTGTTCTAACTTGATAACGGGATCACATCATTAGGAGAATCATGTGATGGACTAGACCCAAACTAATAGACGTAGCATGTTGATCGTGTCATTTTGTTGCTACTGTTTTCTGCGTGTCCAGTATTTGTTCCTATGACCATGAGATCATATAACTCACTGACACCGGAGGAATGCTTTGTGTGTATCAAACGTCGCAACGTAACTGGGTGACGATAAAGATGCTCTACAGGTATCTCCGAAGGTGTTAGTTGAGTTAGTATGGATCGAGACTGGGATTTGTCACTCCGTGTGACGGAGAGGTATCTCGGGGCCCACTCGGTAATACAACATCATACTCAAGCCTTGCAAGCAACGTGACTTAGTGTAAGTTAAGGGATCTTGTATTACGGAACGAGTAAAGAGACTTGCCGGTCAACGAGATTGAAATAGGTATGCGGATACTGACGATCGAATCTCGGGCAAGTAACATACCGAAGGACAAAGGGAATGACATACGGGATTATATGAATCCTTGGCACTGAGGTTCAAACGATAAGATCTTCGTAGAATATGTAGGATCCAATATAGGCATCCAGGTCCCGCTATTGGATATTGACCGAGGAGTCTCTCGGGTCATGTCTACATAGTTCTCGAACCCGCAGGGTCTGCACGCTTAAGGTTCGATGTTGTTTTATGCGTATTTGAGTTATATGGTTGGTTACCGAATGTTGTTCGGAGTCCCGGATGAGATCATGGACGTCACGAGGGTTTCCGGAATGGTCCGAAAACTAAGATTGATATATAGGATGACCTCATTTGATTACCGAAAGGTTTTCGGAGTTACCGGGAATGTACCGGGAATGACGAATGGGTTCCGGGAGTTCACCGGGGGGGGGGGGGGGCAACCCACCCCGGGGAAGCCCATAGGCATTGAGGGTGGCGCACCAGCCCTTAGTGGGCTGGTGGGACAGCCCAAAAGAGCCCTATGCGCATTGGAAGAAAAATGAAAGAGAAAAGAAAAAAAAGAAGGAGGTGGGAAAGGGAAGAAGGACTCCACCTTCCAAACCAAGTAGGACTCGGTTTGGGAAGGGGAGACCTTCCCCTTAGGTTCGGCCGACCCCATTGGGAGTCCTTGGACCCCAAGGCAAGGCTCCCCCCTCCTCCTCCCATATATAGTGGGGTTTTAGGGCTGATTTGAGAAGACTTTTCCACGGCAGCCCGACCACATACCTCCACGGTTTTTCCTCTAGATCGCGTTTCTGCGGAGCTCGGGCGGAGCCCTGCTGAGATAAGATCACCACCAACCTCCGGAGCACCGTCATGCTGCCGGAGAACTCTTCTACCTCTCCGTCTCTCTTGCTGGATCAAGAAGGCCGAGATCGTCATCGAGCTGTACGTGTGCTGAACGCGGAGGTGCCGTCCGTTCGGCACTAGATCATGGGACTGATCGCGGGACGGTTCGCGGGACGGATCGAGGGACATGAGGATGTTCCACTACATCAACCGCGTTCACTAACGCTTCTGCTGTATGGTCTACAAGGGTACGTAGATCACAAATCCCCTCTCGTAGATGGACATCACCATGATAGCTGTTCGTGCGCGTAGGAAATTTTTTGTTTCCCATGCGACGTTCCCCAACAACCATGTGGTGAACTTTCCCACTGACAGTAGGGACATCAAGGCACACATTGAGTAGTTGCCATCAAGGGTAACAAGGTGGGCTCTGTCGTTGATATGAGATTGTCCACCTACATCATGTCATCTTGCTGAAGGCTTTACTCTGTTCTTTTGGACTTAATACACTAGATGCATGTTGGATAGCACTCGACTTGTGGAGTATAAGTAGTAGATGCAGAAAGTATCGGTCCACTTGTTTTGGACGTGATGCCTATAGATATAATCATTGCCATAGCTGAAGTCACGACGTTGCGCGGTTCTAGATATAATCAATTGCTCGACAGTAATTTGTTCACCCACTGTCTACTTGCTTTCATGAGAGACGCCACTAGTAAACACTACGGCCCCCGGGTCTATTCACATCTATCGTTTCCACTTTCTCTTTTACTTTGCTTTGTTACTTTGTTGCTTTCAGTTCTCACTTGGCGAACAATATATATGGGATTGACAACCCCTTCATAGCGTTGGGAGCAAGCCTTTTGTGTTTGTGCAGGCACTTGTGATACTCCTTCACTGGATCGATACCATGGTTCTCAAACTGAGGGAAATACTTACCACTGTTGTGCTACATCACCCTTTCCGCTTCGAGGGAACACCAAAGCAAGGCTCCAAGGCCACGGGGGAAATCCTTTGCATATTTGCCTAGGAAGTCCCTTAAGGCGTAGCCGTAGCCGAAGGATTCCTGGTGCCGTTGCTGAGAAGTATCAAGCAACAGTCCTATTTCTGGTGCCGTTGGAACGTCTTTTGTTGCAGTAGCATATTACTCACCGACTTTCGGTCCCGGGGTGCTACAAATGTTTGGGGAACTTCGGGGACCGGGTATGGGGTCCTCGTCCAAACTCGTAGATTTGGTCCATTCTGGCCAGTTCTCTATGCTATTACTCACGGATTCTAAATCCCGTGACGCTAGAAACATTTGGGGAACTTCGGGGACCGGTTATGGGGACCTCGTAAAAATTCGCAGATTTGGTCCTTTTTGGCCAGTTTTCTATGCTATTACTCACTGATTCTGGATCCCGGGGCTCTCCAAATGTTCCACCAAATTCGAGGACCGGTTGCGGGGACCTTGTCAAAACTCGCAGATTTTGTCCATTCTGGCCAGTTTTCTATGCTATTACTCACTGACTTTCGGTCCCGGGGTGCTACAAACGTTTGGGGAACTTCGGGGACTGGTTATGGGGACCTCGTCCAAACTCGTAGATTTGGTCCATTCTGGCCAGTTTTCTATGCTATTACTCACGGATTCTTGGTCTCTTGGCGCTAGAAACGTTCGGGGAACTTCGGCGACCGGTTACGGGACCTCGGAAAAAATCGCAGATTTGGTCCATTCTTGCCAGTTTTCTATGCTATTACTCATTTATTTTGGTTCCTCGGGCGATCCGAATATTCCACGAACTCCGGGGACCGATTACGGGGACCTCGTCAAAACTCGCAGATTTGGTGCTTTTTGGCCAATTTTCTATGCTATTACTCACCGATTTTGGGTCCCGGGGCACTCCAAACATTCGCGGAACTTCGGGGGCCCGTTACGGGACGACGTCAAAACTCACAGACTTGGTCTGGCATGGCCAGTTTTCTATGCTATTACTCATTGATTCTAGATCCCGGGGCTCTCCAAATGTTCCACCAAATTCGAGTACCGGTTGCGGGGACCTTGTCAAAACACGCAGATTTTGTCCATTCTGGCCAGTTTTCTATGCTATTACTCACTGACTTTCGGTCCCGGGGCGCTACAAACGTTTGGGGAACTTCGGGGACCGGTTATGTGGACCTAGTCAAAACTCATAGATTTTGTCCATTCTGGCCAGTTTTCGGTGCTATTACTCACTGACTTTCGGTACGGGTGTGACAAACGTTTGGGGAACTTTGGGACCGGTTATAGGGACCTCGTCCAAACTCGTAGATTTGGTCCATTCTGGCCAGTTTTCTATGCTATTACTCACGGATTTTGGGTCCCGTGGCACTAGAAACATCCGGGCAACTTCGGGGACCGGTTATCGGGACCTCATCAAAACTCGTACATTTGGTCCATCCTGGCTAGTTTTCTATGCAACTCACTGATTGTGTGTCCCGGGGAACTACGAACATTCCACAAACTCCGGGGACCGATTACGAGGACCTCGTCAAAAATCGCAGATTTTGTCGATTTTGGCAAGTTTTCTATTCTATTACTCACTGATTTCGGGACCCGAGCCGATACGAACGTTCGGGGAACTTCGGAGTCCGGTTACGGGGACCTCGTCAAAACTCACAGATTTCGTCCATTCTGGCCAGTTTTCTATGCTATTATTCACTGATTCTGGGTCCCGTGGCACTACAAACGTTCGGGGAACTTTGGGGACAGTTTATAGGGACCTCGTCAAAACTCGCAGATTTGGTCCATTCTCGGCATTTTATATGCTATTACTGATTGACTTTGGGTCGTCGGGCCATCCGAACGTTCGCGGAACTTCGGAGTCTGGTTACGGGGACCTTGTCAAAACTCGCAGATTGTGTCCATTCTCGCCAGTTTTCTATGCTATTTACTCGCTGATTCTGGGTCCCGGGGTGCTAAAAACGTTCGACGAACTTTGCAGACCGGTTACGGGGACCTTGTAAGAAATCGTAGATTGGGTCCATTGTGGCCAGTTTTCTATGCTATTACTCATTTATTTTGGTCCTGGGGCAATCCGAACATTCCACGAACTCCTGGGACCTGTTACGGACCAGATCAGATTAGACCAGAGGACGTCTACTGGAGAGGGCCTGGATCCAGGGCAGAGCAAGGAGGCGATGCGGGGCTGATGTTCGCAGCCAAGGCATAGAGCTCCTGGTCGTCGATGGGGACGACCTGCACAAGCATGACATGGGAGGGAGAGAGGAATGAGATGGATGGAGCGGCAGGGTTGGTCACCGGTGGTGCGGTGCTTTGGACGCCGGCGGCCGTGGCTGCGGCCTCTTTATGCGCCATGGAGAAAGAGGCGAGCTTGGGGATTAGGCCGAGGCGGCGGCCTCTTTACGCGCCACGGAGGAGGAGGCGCGCCTGGGCAGGAGGTATATTTATGCGCCTATGGAGAGAGAGGGGCGAGAGGGCCGTGAGAGAGGATTTGGGCCATTGTCGCCAGTTTTTATGCTATTACTAATTGATTTTGGGTCCTCGGGCCAGCCGAACGTTCTGGGAACTTCGGACTCCGGTTATGGGGACCTTGTCAAAAGTTGCATAATTGATCCATTCTGGCCTGTTTTCTATGCTATTACTCACTGATTCTGGGTCCCGGGGCGCTGCAAATGTTCGGGGACCGGTTACAGGGACGTCCTCAAAAATCGCAAATATGGTTCATTCTGGCCAGTTTTCGATGCTATTATTCATTTATTTTGGTTCATGAGGCGATCGGAATATTCCACGAACTCCGGGGTCCGGTTACAGGGACCTCGTCAAAACTTGCAGATTTGGTCCATTTTGGTCAGTTTTCTTTGCTATTACTCACCGATTTTGGGTCCCGGGCCACTCCAAACATTCGTGGAACTTCGGGGACCCGTTACGGGGGCAAAGTCAAAACTTGCAGACTTGGTCCGGTATGGCCAGGTTTCTTTGCTATTACTCACTCATTCTGGATCCTGGGGCACTCCAAATGTTCCACCAAATTCAAGGACAGGTTACGGGGACCTTGTCAAAACTCGCAGATTTTGTCCATTCTCGCCAGTTTTCTATGCTATTACTCACAGACTTTCGGTCCCAGGGAGCTACAAACATTCGGGGAACTTCGGGGACCGGTTATGTGGACCACGTCAAAACTCGCAGATTTGGTCCATCCTGGACAGTTTTCTATGCTATTACTCATTGATTCTTGTTCCTTGGGTGATCCGAACATTCCACGAACTACGGGGACCGCTTACGGACCAGATCAGATCAGATCAGAGGACGGCTGCTCGAGAGGGCCTGGATCTAGGGCAGAGCATGGCGGTGACGCGGGGCTTCTGCTCACAGCCAAGGCGTAGAGCTCCTGATTGTCGATGGAGACGACCTGCACAAGCATGACATCGGAGGGTAAGTCAAAATAGTGGGAGAGAGAGAAATAGGAAAGCGGGCGATAGAGGAAGGAGATGGAGGGATCAGCGGGGTTGGAAACCGGTGGTGCGGTGCTTTGGACGCGGCGGCCGTGGCGGTGGCCTCTTTATGCGCCCTGGAGGAAGGGGCGATCCTGGGCAGGATGCCGAGGTGGCGACCTCTTTACCCACCACGGAGGAGGAGGGGCGCATGGGCAGGAGGTACATTGATGCGCCTATGGAGAGAGAGGGCGAGAGGGACGTGAGAGAGGATTTGGTCCATTGTCGCCAGTTTTCTATGCTATTACTCATTGATTTTGGGTCCTCGGGCCATCTGAACGTTCAGGGAACTTAGGAGTCCGGTTATGGGGACCTTGACAAAACTTGCAGAATTGATCCATTCTGGCCTGTTTTCTATGCTATTACTCACTGATTCTGGGTCCCGGGGCGCTGCAAATGTTCGGGGAACTTCGGGGACCGGTTACAGGTACCTCGTCAAAACTTGCAGATTTGGTCCATTTTGGTCAGTTTTCTTTGCTATTACTCACAGACTTTCGGTCCCGGGGAGCTACAAACGTTTGGGGAACTTCGGGGACCGGTTATGGGGACCTCATCAAAACTCATAGATTTGGTCCATTCTGGCCAGTTTTCTATGCTATTACTCACGGATTCTGGGTCCCGTGGCGCTAGAAACGTTCGGGGAACTTCGGGGACCGGTTATGGGGACCTCGTTAAAACTCGCAGATTTGGTCCATCCTGGACAGTATTCTATGCTATTACTCATTGATTCTTGGTCCCGGGGCACTACAAACATTCCAAGAACACCGGGGACCGATTACGGGGACCTTGTCAAAACTCGCAGATTTGGTCCATTGTAGCCAGTTTTCTATTCTATTACTCATTGATTTCGGGACCCGAGCCGATACGAACGTTCGGGGAACTTTCGAGTCCGGTTACGGGGACCTCGTCAAAACTCACAGATTTGGTCCATTCTAGCCAGTTTTCCATGCTATTATTCACTGATTCTGGGTCCCGTGGCGCTACAAACGTTCGGGGAACTTCGGGGACTGTTTATTGGGACATCATCAAAACTCGTAGATTTGGTCCAGTCTCGCCACTTTTCTGTGCTATTACTGATTAATTTTGGGTCCTCGGGCCATCCGAACGTTCGGGGAACTTCGGAGTCCGGTTACGGGGACCTTGTCAAAACTTGCAGATTTGGTCTATTCTAGCCAGTTTTGTATGCTATTTACTCACTTATTCTGGGTCCCGGGGTGCTACAAACGTTCGGGGAACTTCGAGGACCGGTTACGGGGACCTCGTAAAAAAAACGCAGATTTGGTCCATTGTGGCCAGTTTTCTATGCTATTACTCATTTGTTATGGTTCCTTGGGTGATCCGAACATTCCACGAACTACGGGGACCGCTTACGGACCAGATCAGATCAGATCAGAGGACGGCTGCTCGAGAGGGCCTGGATCTAGGGCAGAGCATGGCGGTGTTTTGGACCTGGTCGCAGCCAAGGCGTAGAGCTCCTGGTCGTCGATGGAGACGACCTGCACGAGCATGACATGGGAGGGTAAGTCAAAATAGTGGGAGAGAGAGAAATAGGAAAACGGGCGAGAGAGGAAGGAGATGGAGGGATCGGCGGGGTTGGAAAACGGTGGTGCGGTGCTTTGGACGCCGGCGGCCGTGGCGGTGGCCTCTTTATGCGCCATGGAGGAAGGGGCGATTCTGGGCAGGAGGCCGAGGTGACGACCTCTTTACATTGATGCGCCTATGGAGAGAGAGGGGCGAGAGGGATGGGAGAGAGGATTTGGTCCATTCTCGCTAGTTTTCAATGCTATTACTGATTTATTTTGGGTGCTCGGGCCATCCAAACGTTCGGGGAACTTCGGAGTCCGGTTATGCGGACCTTGTCAAAACTTGTAGAAATGATCCATTCTAGCCAGTTTTCTATGCTATTACTTACTGATTTTGGTTCCCGAGGCGATCCAAACGTTCAGCTAACTTCGAGGACTGGTTACGGGGACCTTGTCAAAACTCACAGATTTGGTCCATTCTCGCCAGTTTTCTATGCTATTACTCACTGAATCTGGGTCCCGGGGCGCTACAAACGTTCGGGGAACTTCGGGGACCGGCTACGGGGACCTCGTAAAAAATCGCATATTTGGTCCATTCTGGCCAGTTTTCTATGGTACTACTCATTTATTTTGGTTCCTGGGGCGATCCGAATATTCCACGAACTCCGGGGATCGGTTACACGGACCTTGTCAAAACTCGCAGATTTGGTCCATTTAGGTCAGTTTTTTATGCTATTACTCACTGACTTTCGGTCTCGGGGCGCTAGAAACGGTAGGGGAACTTCGGGGACCGGTTATGGGGACCTCGACAAAACTCGCAGATTTTGTCCATTATGGCCAGTTTTCTGTGGTATTACTCACTGAATTTCGATCTTGGCGTGCTACAAACGTTTGGGGAACTTCAGGGACCGGTTATGGGGACCTTGTCCAAACTCGTAGATTTGGTCCATTCTGGCCAGTTTTCTAAGGAAGAAAGACGATGATGGTGAATCGTCACCATTAAGAAAAGCTCGACTGGCCAGTTTTCCGACAAGTTCAAGAAGTTTTCTGGCCAGTTTTCCGACAAGTTCAAGAAGTTGACTGTGATAAGACTTTCTCACTGATAGCGATGCAAAAGGTCTGTTGGAATTATGTTAGCAGTTGCTGCATTATTTCTGAAATATTGCACATAGGATGTCAAAACATTGTTTTCCTCGACGGAAAGGTTGTATGTGATACAACCGGAAAGTTTTGTCAATCCTAAGGATGCTAACAAGTATGCAAGCTCCAGCGATCCTTCTATGGACTGGTGCAAGCATCTCCGAGTTGGAATATATGCTTTGATGAGTTGATAAAAGCTTTTGGGTTTATACAAGGTTTATGAGAAACTTGTATTTCCAAAGAAGTGAGTGGGAGCACTATAGAATTTCTGATAAGTATATCTGGTTGACATATTGTTGATCAGAAGTAATGTAGAATTTTTGTGCAGCATAAAAGGTTGTTTGAAAGGACTTTTTCAAAGGAATACCTGGATTGAGCTACTTGAACGTTGACATCAAGATCTATGGAGATAGATCAAAACGCTTAATAGAAGTTTCAACAAGATGCATTCCTTGACAAGTTTTTGAAGGAGTTCAAAATAGATCAACAAAGGAGTTCTTAACTGTGTTGTAAGGTGTTAATTTGAGTAAGACTCAAAACCCGACCACGGCAGAATAAAGAGAATAGACGAAGGTCGTCTTCTATGCCTTAGCCGTAGACTCTAAAGTATGCCATACTGACTACCGCACCTGATGTGTGCCTTGCAGCAAGTCTCTTAAGAGGTACAAAGAGTGATCCAGGATTGAATCACTGATCAGCGGTCGAAGTTATCCTTAGTAACTAAATGGACTAAGGAATTTTTCTCGATTATGGAGGTGGTTAAAGAGTTCGTCATAAAGGGTTACGTCGATGCAAGCTTTGACACTAATCTGAATAACTATGAGTAGTGAAACGGATTCGTATAGTAGAGTAGATATTTGGAGTATTTCCGAATAGCACGTAGTTGTAGCATCTTCAAGATGACATAAAGATTTGTAAAGAACACACGGATCTGAAAGTTTCAGAACCATTGACTAAAACCTCTCTCACGAGCAAGACGTTTATTATCCAAGCTATAATTGTTTTGATTGGAACCCTAGAGGCAATAATAAATTATTTATTATTATATTTCATTGTTCATGATAATCTTTTATTATCCATGATATAATTGTATTGATTGGAAACACAAAACTTGTGTGGATACATAGGCAAAACATTGTCCCTAGTAAGCCTCTAGTTGACTAGCTCGTTGATCAGAGATGGTCAAGGTTTCCTGACCGTAGGCAAGTTTCTCACTTGATAACGGGATCACATCATTAGGAGAATCATGTGATGGACTAGACCCAAACTAATGAACATAGCATGTTGATCGTGTCAATTTGTTGCTACTGTTTTTCTGTGTGTCAAGTATTTATTCCTATGACCATGAGATCATATAACTCACTGGCACCATAGGAATGCCTTGTGTGTATCAAACGTCACAACGTAACTGGGTGACTATGAAGACGCTCTACAGGTATCTCCGAAGGTGTCCGTTGAGTTAGTATGGATCAAGACTGGGATTTGTCACTCCGTGTGACGGAGAGGTATCTCGGGGCCCACTCGGTAATACAACATCACACACAAGCCTTGCAAGCAATGTGACTAAGTGTAAGTCACGGGATCTTGTATTAAGGAACGAGTAAAGAGACTTGCTGGAAACGAGATTGAAATAGGTATGCGGATACCGACGATCGAATGACATCCGGGATTATATGAGTCCTTGACACTGAGGTTCAACCGAGAAAATCTTAGGAGAATATATAGGATCCAAGATGGGCATCTAGGTCCCGCTATTGGATATTGACCGAGGAGTACCTCGGGTCATGTCTACATAGTTCTCGAACCCGCAGGGTCTGCACACTTAAGGTTCGATGACGTTTCGGTATAGTTGAGTTATAGGTGTTGGTAACTGAAAGTTGTTCGGAGTCCCAGATGAGATCTAGGACGTTACGAGGAGCTCGGGAATGGTCCGGAGGTAAATATTGATATATAGGAAGTCCTATTTTGGTCGCCGGAAAAGTTTCGGGCTCATCGGTAGTGTACGGGGAGTGCCGGGAGGGGTGCCGGGGACCATTGGGAGGGGTGTCTCGCCCCAAGGGGTATCATGGGATATGGGAAGAGATAAACCAGCCCCTAGTGGGCTGGAATAAGTTCCCACTAAGGCCCATAAGGTTTGAGAAGGAAAAAACACAAGGTGGAAAGAGTTTCCAAGTGGGGAGGTGGAATCCTACTCCAAGTAGGATTGGAGTAGGACTCCTCCACCTGCAATTTTGGCCAAACCTTGAGGGTATGAGGCTGCCTCTTCCCCTTCCTCCCTGCTATATATACTATAGGTATTGAGGGTTTTTGAGACAAAACTTTACCACGTGCTGCTCGACCCTATACGACGCAGTTTTTCCTCTAGATCGTATTTCTGCGCAGCTTAGGCGAAGCCCTGCCGGAGTAGATCATCACCACCACCGGCGCGCCGTCACGTTGCCGGAGTACTCTTCTACCTAACCGCCCCCTCTTGCTGGATCAAGAAGGTGGAGATCATCATTGAGCTGTACATGTGCTGAACGCGGAGGTGTCGTCCGTTCGGCACTAGATCGGAACGGATCATGAGACGAATCGCAAGACGGTTCGTGCAACGGATCGTGAGATGGTTCGTAGGACGGATTGCGGGACGGATCGTGGGACGGATTGCGGGACGGTTCGTGGGACGGTTCGTGGGGCGGTTCGAGGGACGTGAAGACGTTCCACTACATCAACCGCGTTTCAAAACGCTTCATGTGATGCGAGCTACAAGGGTACGTAGATCCAAATCTCCTCTCGTAGATGGACATCAGCATGATAGGTCTTCGTGCGCGTAGGAAATTTTTTGTTTCCCATGCAACGTTCCCCAACAAACCGGTCCTCAAAGTTAGTGGAACATTTTGATCGCCCGTGGAACCAAATCAGTGACTAATAGCATAAAAACTGGCCGAAATGGACCAAGTCTGCGAGTTTTGACAAGTTCCCCCTAACCGGACCCCGTAGATCTCCGAACGTTCGGATCGCCACAGGACCCAAAACCAGTGAGTAATAGGATAGAAAATTGGCTAGAATGGACAAAATTTGCGAGTTTTGACGAGGTCCCCGTAACCGGTGCCCGGAGTTCGCGGGATGTTTGGATGGGTGTAGGAACCAAAATCAATGATTAATAGTATAGGAAATTGGCCAGAATGGCCGAAATCTAAGAGTTTTGACGAGGTCCCCGTAATCGGTCCACGAAGTTCCTCGAACGTTTGTAGCGCCACGGGACCCAGAATTAGTGAGTAATAGCATAGAAAACTGGCCCGAATGGACCAAGTCTGCGAGTTTTGAGAAGGTCCCCGTAACCGGTCCCTGAAGTTTGCGGAACGTTCGGATCGCACGGGGAAAGAAATCAGTGCGTAATAGCATAGAAAACGGGCCACAATGGACCAAACCTGCGAGTTTTGACAATGTCCCCATAACGCGACCCTGAAGTTCCCTGAATGTTCGGATCTCCCCGGTACCCAATATCAATGAGTAATAACATAGAAAACTGGACATAATGGACCAAATCTGTGAGTTTTCACAAGGTCACTATAACTGTACCCCGAAGTTCCCCGAAGGTTCGTATTGCCCTGGGTCCCAAAATCAGTGAGTTAGCATAGAAAACTGGCCAGAATGGACAAAATCTGCAGGTAGTGACGAGGTCCCTGTAACCGGTCCCCAGAGTTCATGGAACGTTTGTAGTGCCGCGGACCCAGAATCAATGAGTAATAGCATAGAAAAAAGGCAATAATGGACCAAATCTGCGAGTTTTGACAATGTCCCCATAAGCCGACCCCGAAGTTCCCCGATTGTTCGTATCGCCCGGGGACCCGAAATTAGTGAGTAATAACATGGAAAACTGGTGAGAATGGACCAAATCCGTGAGTTTAGATGAGGTCCCCGTAACCGTTCTACAAAGTTTCCTGAACAATTGTAGCGCCACGGGACCCAGAATCAGTGAGTAATATCATAGAAAACTGGCTAGAATGGACAAAATCTTTGAGTTTTGACAAGGTGCCAGTAACCGGTTCCCGAATTTCGCGGAACGTTTGGATCGCCCTGGGAACAAAAATCACTTAGTAATAGCATAGAAAATAGGCCAGAATGGACCAAATCTGCTAGTTTTGACAATGTCACCATAATCCGACCCGTAGGTCCCCGAACGTATCAATCACCCCGAGACAAAAAATCGGTCCGTAATAGCATAGAAAACAGGCCAGAATGTGCCAAATCTGCGAGTTTTGATGAAGTCACCATAACCGGTCCCCGAAGTTTCACGAACGTTTGTAGTGCCACGGCACAGAACTAGTGAGTAATAGCATATAAAAGACCGCGAAGTTAACCAGACGTTTGTATCTCCCGGGGTCCAAAAATTAATGAGTAATACCATCGAAAACCGGGAAGAATGGACAAAATCTATTCCCGTAACCGGACCCCGAAGTTTTCACGAGGTTCCCGTAACCGGACCCCGAAGTTCCCGAACGTTCGTATCGCCCCGGGCCCAAAATGAGTGAGTAATAGCATAGAAAATTGGCCAGAATGGATCAAATCTGCGAGTTTTGACGAGGTCCCCGTAACCGGTTCCCGGAGTTTGTGGAACGTTTGTGGCACCCTGGGACCCAGAATCAGTGAGTAATATCATAGAAAATTGGCTAGAATGGACCAAATCTACACGTTTTGACAATGTCCTCGTAACCGGACCCCTATAATCCCCGGGTCCCAAAATGAGTGTGTAATAGCATAGAAAACTGGCCAGAATGGTAGAAATCTACGAGGACGAGGTCCCTGTAACCGGTTCCTGGAGTTTGTGGAACGTTTTTAGCGCCAGGGGACCCAGTATCGGTGAGTAATAGCATAGAAAACTGGCTAGAATGGACCAAATCTGCGAGTTTTGACGAGGTCCCAGTAGCCGGTCCCCGAAGTTCGCAGAACGTTTGCAGCGCCCGAGGTCCCAGAATGAGTGAGTAATAGCATTAAATACTGGCCAAAATGGACCAAGTCTGCGAGTTTTGACGAGGTCGCCGTAACCGGTTCCCGGAGTTTGTGGAATGTTTGTAGCGCCCCGGGACACAGAATCAATGAGTAATAGCATAGAAAAGTGGCTAGAATGGACCAAATCTGCAAGTTTTCACAAGGTCCCCCTAACCGATCCTCAAAGTTAGTGGAACATTTTGATCGCGAGAGCAACCAAATCATTGAGTAATAACATAAAAAACTGGCCGGTATGGACCAAGTCTGCGAGTTTTGACAAGTTCCCCATGACCGGACCCCGAAGTTCCCCGAACGTTCGGATTACCACGGGACCCAAAATGAGTGAGTAATAGCATAGAAAACTGGCCAAAATGGAACAAATCTGTGAGTTTTGACGAGGTCGCCGAAACCGGTTCTCGGAGTTTGTGAAACGTTTGTGGCACCAAGAATCGGTGAGTAATAGCATAGGAAATTAGCTAGAATGGACCAAATCTGCAAGTTTTGGCAATGCCCCATAACCGGAACCCGAAGTTCCCCAAACGTTTGTATCGCCCCGGGTCCCAAAATTAATGAGTAATACCGTTGAAAACTGGCAAGAATGGACAAAATCTATGAGTTTTCACGAGGTGCCCGTAACCGGACCCCGAAGTTCCCCGAGCGTTCGTATCGCCCCGAGCCCAAAATGAGTGAGTAATAGCACAGAAAACTGGCCAGAATGTAACAAATCTGTGAGTTTTGACGAGGTCCCCATAACCGGTTCCCGGAGTTTATGGAACGTTTGTGGGACCCTCGGACCCAGAATCAATGAGTAATAGCATAGAAAAAAGGCAATAATGGACCAAATCTGCGAGTTTTGACAATGTCCCCATAAGCCGACCCCGAAGTTCCCCGATTGTTCGTATCGCCCGGGGACCCGAAATTAGTGAGTAATAACATGGAAAACTGGTGAGAATGGACCAAATCCGTGAGTTTAGATGAGGTCCCCGTAACCGTTCTACAAAGTTTCCTGAACAATTGTAGCGCCACGGGACCCAGAATCAGTGAGTAATATCATAGAAAACTGGCTAGAATGGACAAAATCTTTGAGTTTTGACAAGGTGCCAGTAACCGGTTCCCGAATTTCGCGGAACGTTTGGATCGCCCTGGGAACAAAAATCACTTAGTAATAGCATAGAAAATAGGCCAGAATGGACCAAATCTGCTAGTTTTGACAATGTCACCATAATCCGACCCGTAGGTCCCCGAACGTATCAATCACCCCGAGACAAAAAATCGGTCCGTAATAGCATAGAAAACAGGCCAGAATGTGCCAAATCTGCGAGTTTTGATGAAGTCACCATAACCGGTCCCCGAAGTTTCACGAACGTTTGTAGTGCCACGGCACAGAACTAGTGAGTAATAGCATATAAAAGACCGCGAAGTTAACCAGACGTTTGTATCTCCCGGGGTCCAAAAATTAATGAGTAATACCATCGAAAACCGGGAAGAATGGACAAAATCTATTCCCGTAACCGGACCCCGAAGTTTTCACGAGGTTCCCGTAACCGGACCCCGAAGTTCCCGAACGTTCGTATCGCCCCGGGCCCAAAATGAGTGAGTAATAGCATAGAAAATTGGCCAGAATGGATCAAATCTGCGAGTTTTGACGAGGTCCTCGTAACCGGTTCCCGGAGTTTGTGGAACGTTTGTGGCACCCTGGGACCCAGAATCAGTGAGTAATATCATAGAAAATTGGCTAGAATGGACCAAATCTACACGTTTTGACAATGTCCTCGTAACCGGACCCCTATAATCCCCGGGTCCCAAAATGAGTGTGTAATAGCATAGAAAACTGGCCAGAATGGTAGAAATCTACGAGGACGAGGTCCCTGTAACCGGTTCCTGGAGTTTGTGGAACGTTTTTAGCGCCAGGGGACCCAGTATCGGTGAGTAATAGCATAGAAAACTGGCTAGAATGGACCAAATCTGCGAGTTTTGACGAGGTCCCAGTAGCCGGTCCCCGAAGTTCGCAGAACGTTTGCAGCGCCCGAGGTCCCAGAATGAGTGAGTAATAGCATTAAATACTGGCCAAAATGGACCAAGTCTGCGAGTTTTGACGAGGTCGCCGTAACCGGTTCCCGGAGTTTGTGGAATGTTTGTAGCGCCCCGGGACACAGAATCAATGAGTAATAGCATAGAAAAGTGGCTAGAATGGACCAAATCTGCAAGTTTTCACAAGGTCCCCCTAACCGATCCTCAAAGTTAGTGGAACATTTTGATCGCGAGAGCAACCAAATCATTGAGTAATAACATAAAAAACTGGCCGGTATGGACCAAGTCTGCGAGTTTTGACAAGTTCCCCATGACCGGACCCCGAAGTTCCCCGAACGTTCGGATTACCACGGGACCCAAAATGAGTGAGTAATAGCATAGAAAACTGGCCAAAATGGAACAAATCTGTGAGTTTTGACGAGGTCGCCGAAACCGGTTCTCGGAGTTTGTGAAACGTTTGTGGCACCAAGAATCGGTGAGTAATAGCATAGGAAATTAGCTAGAATGGACCAAATCTGCAAGTTTTGGCAATGCCCCATAACCGGAACCCGAAGTTCCCCAAACGTTTGTATCGCCCCGGGTCCCAAAATTAATGAGTAATACCGTTGAAAACTGGCAAGAATGGACAAAATCTATGAGTTTTCACGAGGTGCCCGTAACCGGACCCCGAAGTTCCCCGAGCGTTCGTATCGCCCCGAGCCCAAAATGAGTGAGTAATAGCACAGAAAACTGGCCAGAATGTAACAAATCTGTGAGTTTTGACGAGGTCCCCATAACCGGTTCCCGGAGTTTATGGAACGTTTGTGGGACCCTCGGACCCAGAATCAATGAGTAATAGCATAGAAAAAAGGCAATAATGGACCAAATCTGCGAGTTTTGACAATGTCCCCATAAGCCGACCCCGAAGTTCCCCGATTGTTCGTATCGCCCGGGGACCCGAAATTAGTGAGTAATAACATGGAAAACTGGTGAGAATGGACCAAATCCGTGAGTTTAGATGAGGTCCCCGTAACCGTTCTACAAAGTTTCCTGAACAATTGTAGCGCCACGGGACCCAGAATCAGTGAGTAATATCATAGAAAACTGGCTAGAATGGACAAAATCTTTGAGTTTTGACAAGGTGCCAGTAACCGGTTCCCGAATTTCGCGGAACGTTTGGATCGCCCTGGGAACAAAAATCACTTAGTAATAGCATAGAAAATAGGCCAGAATGGACCAAATCTGCTAGTTTTGACAATGTCACCATAATCCGACCCGTAGGTCCCCGAACGTATCAATCACCCCGAGACAAAAAATCGGTCCGTAATAGCATAGAAAACAGGCCAGAATGTGCCAAATCTGCGAGTTTTGATGAAGTCACCATAACCGGTCCCCGAAGTTTCACGAACGTTTGTAGTGCCACGGCACAGAACTAGTGAGTAATAGCATATAAAAGACCGCGAAGTTAACCAGACGTTTGTATCTCCCGGGGTCCAAAAATTAATGAGTAATACCATCGAAAACCGGGAAGAATGGACAAAATCTATTCCCGTAACCGGACCCCGAAGTTTTCACGAGGTTCCCGTAACCGGACCCCGAAGTTCCCGAACGTTCGTATCGCCCCGGGCCCAAAATGAGTGAGTAATAGCATAGAAAATTGGCCAGAATGGATCAAATCTGCGAGTTTTGACGAGGTCCCCGTAACCGGTTCCCGGAGTTTGTGGAACGTTTGTGGCACCCTGGGACCCAGAATCAGTGAGTAATATCATAGAAAATTGGCTAGAATGGACCAAATCTACACGTTTTGACAATGTCCTCGTAACCGGACCCCTATAATCCCCGGGTCCCAAAATGAGTGTGTAATAGCATAGAAAACTGGCCAGAATGGTAGAAATCTACGAGGACGAGGTCCCTGTAACCGGTTCCTGGAGTTTGTGGAACGTTTTTAGCGCCAGGGGACCCAGTATCGGTGAGTAATAGCATAGAAAACTGGCTAGAATGGACCAAATCTGCGAGTTTTGACGAGGTCCCAGTAGCCGGTCCCCGAAGTTCGCAGAACGTTTGCAGCGCCCGAGGTCCCAGAATGAGTGAGTAATAGCATTAAATACTGGCCAAAATGGACCAAGTCTGCGAGTTTTGACGAGGTCGCCGTAACCGGTTCCCGGAGTTTGTGGAATGTTTGTAGCGCCCCGGGACACAGAATCAATGAGTAATAGCATAGAAAAGTGGCTAGAATGGACCAAATCTGCAAGTTTTCACAAGGTCCCCCTAACCGATCCTCAAAGTTAGTGGAACATTTTGATCGCGAGAGCAACCAAATCATTGAGTAATAACATAAAAAACTGGCCGGTATGGACCAAGTCTGCGAGTTTTGACAAGTTCCCCATGACCGGACCCCGAAGTTCCCCGAACGTTCGGATTACCACGGGACCCAAAATGAGTGAGTAATAGCATAGAAAACTGGCCAAAATGGAACAAATCTGTGAGTTTTGACGAGGTCGCCGAAACCGGTTCTCGGAGTTTGTGAAACGTTTGTGGCACCAAGAATCGGTGAGTAATAGCATAGGAAATTAGCTAGAATGGACCAAATCTGCAAGTTTTGGCAATGCCCCATAACCGGAACCCGAAGTTCCCCAAACGTTTGTATCGCCCCGGGTCCCAAAATTAATGAGTAATACCGTTGAAAACTGGCAAGAATGGACAAAATCTATGAGTTTTCACGAGGTGCCCGTAACCGGACCCCGAAGTTCCCCGAGCGTTCGTATCGCCCCGAGCCCAAAATGAGTGAGTAATAGCACAGAAAACTGGCCAGAATGTAACAAATCTTTGAGTTTTGACGAGGTCCCCATAACCGGTTCCCGGAGTTTATGGAACGTTTGTGGGACCCTCGGACCCAGAATCAATGAGTAATAGCATAGAAAAAAGGCAATAATGGACCAAATCTGCGACTTTTGGCAATGTCCCCATAAGCCGACCCCGAAGTTCCCCGATCGTTCGTATCGCCCGGGGACCCAAAATTAGTGAGCAATAACATGGAAAACTGGTGAGAATGGACCAAATCCGTGAGTTTTGATGAGGTCCCCGTAACCGGTCTCCGATGTTTCCTGAACGATTGTAGCACCACGGGACCGAGAATAGGTGAGTAATATCATAGAAAACTGGCTAGAATGGACAAAATCTTTGAGTTTTGACAAGGTGCCAGTAACCGGTTCCCGAATTTCGAGGAACGTTTGGATCGCCCTGGGAAGAAAAATCACTTAGTAATAGCATAGAAAACAGGCCAGAATGGACCAAATCTGCCAGTTTTGACAATGTCACCATAACCCGACCCGTAGGTCCCCGAACGTATCAATCACCCCGAGACAAAAAATCGGTGCGTAATAGCATAGAAAACGGGCCAGAATCTGCCAAATATGCGAGTTTTGACGAAGTCACCATAACCGGTCCCCGAAGTTTCACGAACGTTTGTAGTGCCACGGCACACAGAACCTGTGAGTAATAGCATATAAAAGACCGCGAAGTTAACCAGACGTTTGTATCGCCCCGGGTCCAAAAATTAATGAGTAATACCATCGAAAACCAGGAAGAATGGACAAAATCTATGAGTTTTCACGAGGTTCCCGTAACCGTACCCCGAAGTTCCCGAACGTTCTTATCGCCCCGGGCCCAAAATGAGTGAGTAATAGCATAGAAAACTGGCCAGAATGGAACAAATCTGCGAGTTTCGACGAGGTCCCCGTAACCGGTTCCCGGAGTTTGTGGAATGTTTGTGGCACCCTGGGTCCCAGAATCAGTGAGTAATATCATAGAAAAATTGGCTAGAATGGACCAAATCTGCAAGTTTTGACAATGTCCCCGTAACTGGACCCCAATAATCCCCGGGTCCCAAAATGAGTGTGTAATAGCATAGAAAACTGGCCAGAATGGAACAAATCTACGAGGACGAGGTCCCTCTAACCGGTTCCGGGAGTTTGTGGAACGTTTTTAGTGCCAGGGGACCCAGTATCGGTGAGTAATAGCATAGAAAACTGGCTAGAATGGACCAAATCTGCGAGTTTTGACGAGGTCCCCGTAGCCGGTCCCCGAAGTTAGCAGAACGTTTGCAGCGCCCGAGGTCCCAGAATGAGTGAGTAATAGCATAAAAAACTGGCCAAAATGGACCAAGTCTGCGAGTTTTGACGAGGTCGCCGTAACCGGTCCCCGGAGTTTGTGGAATGTTTGTAGCGCCCCGGGACCTAGAATCAATGAGTAATAGCACAGAAAAGTGGCTAGAATGGACCAAATCTGCAAGTTTTCACAAGGTCCCCATAACCGATCCTCAAAGTTAGTGGAACATTTTGATCGCGAGAGCAACCAAATCAATGAGTAATAACATAAAAAACTGGCCGATAGGGACCAAGTCTGCGAGTTTTGAAAAGTTCCCCATGACCGGACCCCGAAGTTCCCCGAACGTTCGGATTACCACGGGACCCAAAATGAG
Source organism: Hordeum vulgare subsp. vulgare (assembly GCF_904849725.1). Classification (NCBI taxonomy): domain Eukaryota; kingdom Viridiplantae; phylum Streptophyta; class Magnoliopsida; order Poales; family Poaceae; genus Hordeum; species Hordeum vulgare. Next base: position 4,578,943 of record NC_058523.1, on the reverse strand, counting down.
TGAGTAATAGCACAGAAAACTGGCCAAAATGGAACAAATCTGTGAGTTTTGACGAGGTCGCCGAAACCGGTTCTCGGAGTTTGTGAAACGTTTGTGGCACCAAGAATCAGTGAGTAATAGCATAGGAAATTAGCTAGAATGGACCAAATCTACAAGTTTTGGCAATGTCCCCATAACCGGACACCGAAGTTCCCCAAACGTTTGTATCGCCCCAGGTCCCAAAATTAATGAGTAATACCATTGAAAACTGGCAAGAATGGACAAAATCTATGAGTTTTCACGAGGTGCCCGTAACCGGACCCCGAAGTTCCCCGAGCGTTCGTATCGCCCCGGGCCCAAAATGAGTGAGTAATAGCACAGAAAACTGGCCAGAATGTAACAAATCTGTGAGTTTTAACGAGGTCCCCATAACCGGTTCCCGGAGTTTATGGAACGTTTGTGGGACCCTCACACCCGGAATCAATGAGTAATAGCATAGAAAAAAAGGCAATAATGGACCAAATCTGCGACTTTTGGCAATGTCCCCATAAGCCGACCCCGAAGTTCCCCGATCGTTCGTATCGCCCGGGGACCCAAAATTAGTGAGTAATAACATGGAAAACTGGTGAGAATGGACCAAATCTGTGAGTTTTGATGAGGTCCCCGTAACCGGTCTCCGAAGTTTCCTGAACCATTGTAGCACCAGGGACCCAGAATCAGTGAGTAATATCATAGAAAACTGGCTAGAATGGACAAAATCTTTGAGTTTTGACAAGGTGCCAGTAACCGGTTCCCGAATTTTGAGGAACGTTTGGATCGCCCTGGGAACAAAAATCACTTAGTAATAGCATAGAAAACAGGCCAGAATGGACCAAATCTGCCAGTTTTGACAATGTCCCCATAACCCGACCCGTAGGTCCCCGAACGTATCAATCACCCCGAGACAACAAATCGGTGCGTAATAGCATAGAAAACGGGCCAGAATGTGCCAAATCTGCGAGTTTTGACGAAGTCACCATAACCGGTCCCCGAAGTTTCACGAACGTTTGTAGTGCCACGGCACCCAGAACCTCTGAGTAATAGCATATAAAAGACCGCGAAGTTAACCAGACGTTTGTATCGCCCCGGGTCCAAAAATTAATGGGTAATACCATCGAAAACAGGAAGAATGGACAAAATCTATGAGTTTTCACGAGGTTCCCGTAACCGTACCCCGAAGCTCCCGAACGTTCGTATCGCCCCGGGCCCAAAATGAGTGAGTAATAGCATAGAAAACTGGCCAGAATGGAACAAATCTGCGAGTTTTGACGAGGTCCCCGTAACCGGTTCCCGGAGTTTGTGGACCGTTTGTGGCACCCTGGGACCCAGAATCAGTGAGTAATATCATAGAAAAATTGGCTAGAATGGACCAAATCTGCAAGTTTTGACAATGTCCCCGTAACCGGACCCCAATAATCCCCGGGTCCCAAAATGAGTGTGTAATAGCATAGAAAACTGGCCAGAATGGAACAAATCTACGAGGACGAGGTCCCTGTAACCGGTTCCTGGAGTTTGTGGAACGTTTTTAGCGCCAGGGGACCCAGTATCGGTGAGTAATAGCATAGAAAACTGGCTAGAATGGACCAAATCTGCGAGTTTTGACGAGGTCCCCGTAGCCAGTCCCCGAAGTTAGCAGAACGTTTGGAGCACCCGAGGTCCGAGAATGAGTGAATAATAGCATAAAAACCTGGCCAAAATGGACCAAGTCTGCGAGTTTTGACGAGGTCGCCGTAACCGGTCCCCGGAGTTTGTGGAATGTTTGTAGCGCCCCGGGACCCAGAATCAATGAGTAATAGCATAGAAAAGTGGCTAGAATAGACCAAATGTGCAAGTTTTCACAACGTCCCCATAACCGATCCTCAAAGTTATTGGAACATTTTGATCGCGAGAGCAACCAAGTCAATGAGTAATAACTTAAAAAACTTGTCGGTATGGACCAAGTCTGCGAGTTTTGACAAGTTCCCCATGACCGGACCTCGAAGTTCCCCTAACGTTCGGATTACCACGGGACCAAAATGAGTGAGTAATAGCATAGAAAACTGGCCAAAATGGAACAAATCTGTGAGTTCTGACGAGGTCGCCGTAACCGGTTATCGGAGTTTGTGAAACGTTTGTCGCACCCGGGGACCCAGAATCAGTGAGTAAGAGCATAGAAAATTAGCTAGAACGGACCAAATCTGCAAGTTTTGGGAATGTCCACATAACCGGACCCCGAAGTTCCCCAAACGTTCGTATCGCCCCTGGTCCCAAAATTAATGAGTAATACCATTGAAAACTGGCAAGAATGGATAAAATCTATGAGTTTTCATGAGGTTCCCGTAACCGGACCCCAAAGTTCCCCGAAGGTTCGTATCGCCCCGGGTCCCAAAATCAGTGAGTAGTATCATAGAAAACTGGCTAGAATGGACCAAATCTGCAACTTTTGAGAAGGTCCCAGTAATCGGTCCCCAAAGTTCACGGAACGTTCGTATGGCCCGGGAACAAAAATCAGTGAGTAATATAATAGAAAACTAGCCTCAATTGACCAAATCGACGAGTTTTAACAATGTCCCCATAACCTGACCCTGAAGTTCCGTGAACGTTCGGATTGCCCCGGACCCAAAATCTGTGAATAATAGCATAGAAACATGCGAGAATGGAGCAAATCTACGAGTTTTGGCGAGGTCCCCGAAACCGGTCCCCAAAGTTTCCCCAACGATTGTAGCACCACGGGACCTAGAATCAGTGAGTAATATCATAGAAAACTGGCTAGAATGGACAAAATCTATGAGTTTTGACAAGGTGCGAGTAACCGGTCCCCGAATTTCGCGAAACGTTCGGATCGCCCCGGGAATAAAAATCACTGAGTAATAGCATAGAAAACTAGCCGGAATTGACAAAATCTGCGAGTTTTGACAATCTCGCCATAACCCGACCCGTAGGTCCCCGAACGTCTCGATCGCCCTGGGACAAAAACCCAGTGCGTAAAAGGATAGAAAATTTGCCAGAATGTGCAAAATCTGCGACTTTTGACGAGGTCCCCATAAACGGTCCCCGAAGTTTCACGAACGTTTGTAGGGCCACGGCACACAGAACCGGTGAGTAATTGCATATAAAAGACCGCGAAGTTCACCGGACGTTCGTATTGCCCCGGGTCCAAAAATCAATGAGTAATAGCATCGAAAACAAGCAAGAGTTGACCAAAGTTGTGAGTTTTGACAAGGTCCCCTTAACCGGATCCCGAAGTTCGCCAAATGTTCGTATCGCCCCGGGTCTCAAAACGAGTGAGTAATAGCATACAAAACTGGCCAGAATGGACAAAATCTGCGAGTTTTTACGAGATCCCCGTAACCAGTCCCCGCAGTTTGTGGAACGTTTGTAGCGCCCCGGGACCAAGAATCGGTGATTAATAGCATAGAAAACTAGCTAGAATGGACCAAATCTGCAAGTTTTGACAAGGTCCCAGTAACCGGTCCTCAAAGTTACCGGAACATTTTCATCGCCCGAGGAACCAAATCAGTGAGTAATAGCATAAAACTCGCCAGAATGGACCAAGTCTACGAGTTTTGACAAGTTCCCCGTAATCGGGCCCCGAAGTTCCCCTAACGTGCGGATCGCCACGGGATCCGAAATCAGTGAGTAATAGGATAGAAAATTGGTTAGAATGGACCAAATCTGCGAGTTTTGACGAGGTCCCCGGAGTTCGCGGGATGTTTGGATCGTTGCAGGAACCAAAATCAATGATTAATAGCATAGGAAATTGGCCAGAATGGATCAAATCTACGAGTTTTGACGAGGTCCCCGTAACCGGTTCCCGAAGTTCCCCAAATGTTTGTAGTGCCACGGGACCAAGAATTAGTGAGTACTAGCATAGAAAACTGGCCAGAATGTAGCAAATTTGTGAGTTTCCATGAGGTCATCGTAACCGGACCCCAAAGTTCCCCGAACGTTCGTATCGCCCCGGGTCCCAAAATCAGTGAGTAGTATCATAGAAAACAGGCTAGAATGGACCAAATCTGCAACTTTTGAGAAGGTCCCAATAATCGGTCCCCAAAGTTCACGGAACGTTCGTATGGCCCGGGAAGAAAAATCAGTGAGTAATATAATAGAAAACTGGCCTGAATTGACCAAATCTACGAGTTTTGACAATGTCCCCATAACCCGACCCTGAAGTTCCCTGAACGTTCGGATTGCCCCGGACCCAAAATCTGTGAGTAATAGCATAGAAACTTGCCAGAATGGAGCAAATCTACGAGTTTTGGCGAGCTCCCCGAAACCGGTCCCCGAAGTTTCCCGAACGATTGTAGCGCCACGGGACCTAGAATCAGTGAGTACTATCATAGAAAACTGGCTAGATTGGACAAAATCTATGAGTTTTGACAAGGTGCCAGTAACCGGTCCCCGAATTTCTCGAAACGTTCGGATCGCCCCGGGAATAAAAATCACTGAGTAATAGCATGGAAAACTAGTCGGAATTGACAAAATCTGGGAGTTTTGACAATCTCGCCATAACCCGACCCGTAGGTCCCCGAACGTCTCGATCGCCCTGGGACAAAAAACTAGTGCGTAAAAGGATAGAAAATTGGCCAGAATGTGCAAAATCTGTGACTTTTGACGAGGTCCCCATAAACGGTCCCCGAGGTTTCACGAACGTTTGTAGCGCCACGGCACACAGAACCGGTGAGTAATTGCATATAAAAGACCGCGAAGTTCACCGGACGTTCGTATTGCCCCGGGTCCAAAAATCAATGAGTAATAGCGTACAAAACTGGCAAGAATAGACAAAATCTGCGAGTTTTCACGAGGTTCCCGTAACCGGACCCCGAAGTTCCCCGAACGTTCGTATCGCCCCGGGCCCAAAATGAGTGAGTAATAGCATACAAAACTGGCCAGAATAGACAAAATCTACGAGTTTTTACGAGATCCCCGTAACCGGTCCCCGCAGTTTGTGGAACGTTTGTAGCGCCCCGGCACCCAGAATCGGTGAGTAATAGCATAGAAAACTAGCTAGAATGGACCAAATCTGCAAGTTTTGAGAAGGTCCCAGTAACCGGTCCTCAAAGTTACTAGAACATTTTGATCGCCCGAGGAACCAAATCAGTGAGTAATAGCATAAAAACTCGCCAGAATGGACCAAGTCTGCGAGTTTTGAAAAGTTCCCCGTAATCGGACCCCGAAGTTCCCCGAACGTTTGGATCGCCACGGGACCCGAAATCAGTGAGTAATAGGATAAAAAATTGGTTAGAATGGACCAAATCTGCGAGTTTTGACGAGGACCCCGGAGTTCGTGGGATGTTTGGATCGTTGCAGGAACCAAAATCAATGATTAATAGCATAGGAAATTGGCCAGAATGGATCAAATCTACGAGTTTTGACGAGGTCCCCGTAACCGGTTCCCGAAGTTCCCCAAACGTTTGTAGTGTCACGGGACCAAGAATTAGTGAGTAATAGCATAGAAAACTGGCCAGAATGGACCAAGTGTGCGAGTTTTGAGAAGGTCCACGTAACCGGTCCCCGAAGATTGCGGAACGTTCGGATCGGACCGGGAACAAAAATCAGTGAGTAATAGCATTGAAAACTGGCCACAATGGACCAAATCTGCGAGTTTTGACAATGTCCCCATAACCCGACCCCGAAGTTTCCCGAATGTTCGAATCTCCCCGGTACCCAAATTCACTGAGTAATAGCATAGAAAACTGGACATATTGGACCAAATATGTGAGTTTTCACGAGGTCACTATAACCGGACCCCGAAGTTCCCCGATGGTTCGTATCGCCGCGGGTCCCAAAATCAGTGAGTAAGCATAGATAACTGGCCAGAATGGACAAAATCAGCGGGTTGTAATGAGGTCCCTCTAACCGGTTCCCGGAGTTTGTGGAACGTTTGTAGCGCCACGGGACACAAAATTAGTGAGTAATAGCATAGAAACCTGGCCAGAATGTAGCAAATCTATGAGTTTCCAAGAGGTCACCGTAACCGGACCCCAAAGTTCCCCGAACGTTCGTATCGCCCCGGGTCCCAAAATCAGTGACTAGTATCATAGAAAACTGGCTAGAATGGACCAAATCTGCAACTTTTGAGAAGGTCCCAGTAATCGGTCCCCAAAGTTCACGGAACGTTCGTATGGCCCCGGGAACAAAAATCAATGAGTAATATAATAGAAAACTGGCCTGAATTGACCAAATCTACGAGTTTTGACAATGTGCCCATAACCCGACCGTGAAGTTCCCTGAACGTTCGGATTGCCCCGGACCCAAAATATGTGAGTAATAGCATAGAAACTTGCCAGAATGGAGCAAATCTACGAGTTTTGGCGAGGTCCCCGTAACCGGTCCCCGAAGTTTCCCAAACGATTTTAGCGCCACAGGACCAAGAATTAATGAGTAATATCATAGGAAACTGGCTAGAATGGACAAAATCTATGAGTTTTGACAAGGTGCGAGTAACCGGTCCCCGAATTTCTCAAAACGTTCGGATCGCCCCGGGAACAAAAATCACTGAGTAATAGCATAGAAAACTAGCCGGAATTGACAAAATCTGCGAGTTTTGACAATCTCGCCATAACCCGACCCGTAGGTCCCCGAACGTCTCGATCGCCCTGGGACAAAAACCCAGTGCGTAAAAGGATAGAAAATTGGCCAGAATGTGCAAAATCTGCGACTTTTGACGAGGTCCCCATATACGGTCCCCGAAGTTTCACGAACGTTTGTAGTGCCACGGCACACTGAACCGGTGAGTAATTGCATATAAAAGACCGCGAAGTTCACCGGACATTCGTATTGCCCCGGGTCGAAAAATCAATGAGTAATAGCGCACAAAACTGGCATGAATAGACGAAATCTGCGAGTTTTCACGAGGTTCCCGGAACCGGACCCCGAAGTTCCCCGAACGTTCGTATCGCCCCGGGCACAAAATGAGTGAGTAATAGCATACAAAACTGGCGAGAGTGGAAGAAATCTAAGAGATTTGACGAGGTCCTTGTAACCGGTTCTCAGAGTTTGTGGAACGTTCGTGGCACCCTAGGACCCTGAATCAGTGAGTAATAGAATAGAAAATTGGCTAAAATGGACCAAATCTGCAAGTTTTGACAAAGTCCCCGTAACCGGTCCTCAAAGTTAGCGGAAAGTGTTGATCGCCCCAGGAACCAAAATCAGTGAGTAATAGCATAAAAAACTAGCGATAATGGACCAAGTCTGCGAGTTTTGACAAGGTCCCCGTACCGGAACCCGAAGTTCCCCAAACGTTCGGATCGCCACGGGGCTCAAAATCAATGAGTAATAGGATAGAAAATTGGCTAGAATGGACGAAATCTGTGAGTTTTGACGAGGTCCCCATAACCGGGTCCCCGAAGTTCCCCGAATAGTTGTAGCGCCACGGGACCCAAAATTAGTGAGTAATTGCATAGGAAACTAGTCAGAATGGACCAAGTCTGTGAGTTTTGAGAAGGTCCCTGTAACCGGTCTCCAAAGTTCGCGGAACGTTCGGATCGCCCCGGGAACAAAAATCAGTGAGTAATAGCATAGAAAAATGGCCAGAATGGACAAAATCTACGAGTTTTGACAAGGTCCCCATAACCCGGCCCCGAAATTCCTCGATCGTTTGGATCGCCCCGGGACCCAAAATCAGTGAGTAATAGCATGGAAAACTTGCGAGAATGGACCAAGTCTGCGAGTTTTGACAAGTTCCCCGTAACCGGACCCCAAAGTTGACCAAACGTTTGTAGCGCCACGGGACCCAGAATCAGTGAGTAATAGCCTAAAAAAACTGGCCAGAATGGAACAAATTTGTGAGTTTTCATGAGGTCACTGTAACCGGAGCCCAAATTCCCCGTACGTTCTTATCGCCCCGGGTCCCAAAATCAGTGAGTAGTATCATAGAGAACTCGCTAGAATGGACCAAATCTATGAGTTTTGAGAAGATCCCAGTAACCGGTCCCCGAACCCCGTGATCAAAAATCAGTGAGTAATAGCATAGAAAACTGGCCAGAATGGACCAAATCTACTAGTTTTGACAATGTCCCCATAACCTGACTGTCGTGGTTTTGTCACAGCAGATGTCCTCGTGAAAGGACTTCAAGATGGAGCCATCGCACCTTGGTGGCGGCTCGGAGGGGGTGAGCGAAAGCAAGACTCAGATTTACCCAGGTTTGGCCCCTCGTGACGAGTAAAAGCCTACGTCCTGCTTTTGTGTGGATTAATGGTGGTTTCGATTACAAGGAGGGCGTAACTCGCCTGAGCTAGCTCTCGATTCTCTCTAACTCGCCTGACCTCTCCCTGGGACTCGCCTTTATATACAGGTTGAGGCCCTAGGGTTTACAAAGTCCTGCCATGCTACTCTTTGTGGCTTTCCTTATCTCTAAGTCGTTGTGTCCTCCACGATCAGGAGCTTTCTTGGTAATCCTTCATCCGCATGACCTATTGAACCGTCATCTAGCTTTTGGGCCACGGGACGCACGGTAAACTGTAAGTCGACCCTTTGGTGACCCGGCCCACTAAGGGCGGGTTACCCACAGGTAATATCCCCAACATTAGGCCCCAGATTGTCCTGAATTCATTCATGTCAATAAACCTCCAACATTTGGGGCGACTCTTACCATTTCTATCCTTCGACGAACGATAAGTCGCCACCCGTTGTAATTTGATCTGAGTCACCGTGTAGTCTTGGATGACATCACCTCATCCCCTTAGTTCCGGGGATGTTAGCATTGCAACCATCAATGGATCTTTTGTTCACAATCACTTTTCCCGAAAATCTAGGCGCCATCATCGCAGTCTCTGACTTGTCGCCTCGATCTCCGCCTTGACAGCCTCGATTTCCGTTCCTGCCATTTAAATAACAAGAGGAGAAATTGGGGGGAGGAAACCCCATCACCTACCTCCATCTCTTCCTCGTCTTCCTCGCGCTCTTCCTCTTCAAGCACCAGCGCCCCGGCGTCGTCACCGGCTCTTGGACTCCTCCATCGACCATGGTCTTCCGGGCGCCAAGAAGCACGAAGTACTGCGCTTTCGTCCCCGGCACCGATCTCCTTTTCCCAGGTACACACATTCCCCTATTAGGGTTAGGCCGAGAACACCATGACCATCGCTTCCTGCGAGCTAGCTTCCGTGGCGCGACGAACGTCCTTACCCGCCTTAGATCTATTTCATATTTTCGCAATAGACTTTAGGCAGTAGCAAACTACGGCCACTTTATCACGTCTTTTTGTTAGCTTAGACCTTCATGCCGTAGATCCAATGTTGTCGCTGCCTTGTGCCCATAACTTTCGACCATTATTTCGAGCAATATCCCTTCATTTTGATCCACTCGTAGATCCATATTTTACTGCCTGTTTTTAGAAACATGTTGGCTCGTCTCTTGAGAATATCCCTAAGGAAAAAAGAACCCCTCAGAGTCGCCGTTGAGCTCCAGCTTCCATAGCGACTTAAATTTATCACCATACCTATGACCCTTCTCTTCCCAATTTGAAGGGCGAGTTACTATACTTCAAAGATACTTCCATGAATCGCCCGAATAGTGGGTTATGATGTATGTCACCCATTTGGCGAGTCACCAAATCCTTTTCAAACATACCGTAGACCCATCCCGAGAAGTTAGAATACTTTCTAGTTGTTACTGAATCGCCTCGTTCCCTTCTCTTTTGTATTCATGGCCATTACAAAGTGCGACTTGTTACCAACAAAAATCGATGATGCCACTCTTGAAAAGTTTGTTAAGGTGGGTCTTCTTGACAATAAGGAAACCATCGGTTGGAGCACCACCCCGGGCGAGTTGACTCCCAACCCCGCTGAAGGAGAACTAGTCATCTTTATTGATTACCTCGAACGAGGTTTTAAACCCCCGGGTCAAAGATTTTTCGAGACGTCCTGCATTTCCTTAATGTTCATCCTCAAGATCTGGGACCCAACTCCATCAGCAACATGTGTCAGTTCCAGGTCTTTTGTGAGGTATATTTGCAGAGAGAGCCCATAGTTCCTTTATTTTGGAACTTTTTCCATTTCAATCGCCAGACCGAGTTTCCCAACGGTCCCAACCATGAACATGGTGGAGTCAACATTCAAAGACGCTATGAGCGTGGATTTCCAACAGTCCTTTGACGTCAGTTATGGTACTGCAACAAACGACCTTCCAATTGCGCCAGAAACAGGTGTGTCGACGGCACCAGGAATCCTTCTGCTACGGCTACACCTTAAGGGACTTCCTTAGAAAATATGCAAAGGAATTCCCCCGTGGCCTTGGAGCCTTGCGTTGGTGTTCCCTCGTAGCGGAAAGGTTGATGTAGTGCAGCGATGGTAAGTATTTTCCTCAGTTTGAGAACCAAGGTATCGATCCAGTGAAGGAGTATCACAAGAGCCTGCACAAACACAAAGAACCTGCTCCCAGCGCTATAAAGGGGTTGTCAATCCCTTATAGATTGTTCTCCAAGTGAGAACTGAAAGCAACAAATTAACAAAGGAAAGTAAAAGCGGAGGTGTAAACAATAGATGTGAATAAACCCCGGGGGCCGTAGTGTTTACTAGTGGCTTCTCTCATGAAAGCAAGTAGACGGTGGGTGAACAAATTAATGTCGAGCAATTTATAGAACCGTGCAAAGTCGTGACGATATCTATGGCAATGATTATATCTATAGGCATCACGTCCAAGACAAGTAGACCGATACTTTCTACATCTACTACTATTACTCCACACGTCGACCGCTATCCAGCATGCATCTAGTGTATTAAGTCCAAAAGAACAGAGTAACGCCTTAAGCAAGATGACATGATGTAGATGGATAATCTCATATCAACAACACAGCCCATCTTGTTACCCTTGATGGCAACTACTCACTGTGTGCCTTGCTGGCCCTACTGTCACTAGGAAAGGTCACCACATGGTAAGAACCCAAAACCAAGCACTTCTCCCATTGCAAGAATCATAGATCTAGTTTGCCAAACAAAACCCAAGACTCGGAGAGACTTACAAGGTTATCAAATCATGCATATAAGAAATCAGCAAAGACTCAAATATATATCATAGATAATCTTATCACAAATCCACAATTCATCGGATCTGGACAAACACACCGCCAAAGAAGATTACATCGGATAGATGTCCATGAAGATCATGGAGAACTTTGTATTGAAGATCCAAGAGAGAGAAGAAGCCATCTAGCTACTAACTGCGGACCCGTAGGTCTGAAGTAAACTACTCACGAGTCATTGGAGGGGCGATGATGATGATGAAGAAGCCCTCCAACTCCAAAGTCCCCTCCAGCAGGGCGCCGGGAAGGGTGTCTAGCTGGGATCTCGCGGAAACGGGAGCTCGCGGCGGCGGAAAAGTATATTCGAGGCTCCCTGGATTTTTTGTTGTATTTTAGGGAATATATAGGAGCAACACCTAGGTCAGGGGGCACTCAGGGAGGCCACAAGCCCGGCCAACGACGCCTCCCCCTGGTGGCGGAGTGGGGGCTTGTGGGCTCCCTGGAGCCCTCCTGGCTTGGCCCACAGGCCCTGTGATCTTCTTCCGTTCGGGAAAAAATCATTTCGGGGATTTTATTCCGTTTGGACTACGTTCCAAAATCAGATCTGAAAAGAGCCAAAAACACACACAAAACAAGAACTGGCACTTGGCACTGCATTAATAAGTTAGTCCCAACAAAATATAGAAGGTACATAAAACATCCAAAGATGACAAGATAACAGCGTGAAACCATCAAAAATTATAGATACGTTTGAGACGTATCAAGCATCCCCAAGCTTAACTCCTGCTCGTCCTGGAGTAGGGAAGTGATAAAGAATGAATTGTTGATGCTTTCATGCTACCTAGCATAGATGTCCTTTGTAACTCCTCTTATGTGACGTGAATGTTCAGATCCATTTGATTCAAAACAATAGTTTGCTATTGACGTGGAAACAATAATAATTCAAGCAAACTAGCAAGGTAATCATGAACTTTCAAAATAACAAGGCCAAAAGAAAGTTATCCCTACAAAAGCATATAGTCTGGCTATGTTCTATCATCATTGCACAACGAATTTAAATCATGCACAACCCCGGTATTGGCCAAGTAATAGTTTCATACCTTTACTTTCTCAAACCTTTTCAACTCTCATGCAATACATGAGCATGAGCCATGGTTTTAGCACTATAAGTGGTGTGGAGTGTGGTGGAGGTTGCAAGACAAACAAGGAGAAGATAGTCACATTAACTAGGCATATCAATGGGCTATGGAGATGCTCATCAATAGATATCAATGTGATTGAGTAGGGATTGCCATACAAATGATGCACTAGAGCTACGAGTATGTGAAAGCTCTTAAAGAAAACTAGTGGGTGTGCATCCAACTTGCTTGCTCACGAAGACCTAAGACAATTTTGAGGAAGCCTATCATTGGAATATACAAGCCAAGTTATATAATGAAAATTTCCTACTAGCTATATGGTGGTGACAAAACGAGAGACTCTCAATCATGAAGATCATGGTGCTTAATATGCACAAGTGTGGAAAAGTGGTAGCATTGTCCCTTCTCTCTTTTTCTCTCATTTTTTTGGGGGCTCTTTGGCCTCTTCTTTTATTTTATTTTATTTTGGTGGGCTTCTTTGGCCTCTTTTATTTCCTCACATGGGACAATGCTCCATTAATGATGATCATCACACTTTCAACTCAAAACTTAGAGCATCAATGACTCTATATGGAATGCCTTTGGTAGTGTACCGTGGCAATGATCTAGCATGGCATAGACATTAATGGAAACATCATGCTAGCTATCTTACGATCATGCAATGGCAATGTAGACGTGGTCGCACATGCCATGGTAGTAGTTGCATGGCAATATATCTCGGAATGACTTTGAAAAAGCCATAGTAGGTAGGTATGGTGGCTGTTTTGAGGGAGGCTAATGGTGGGTTTTGTGCACTGGCGAAAGTTGCACGGCACTAAGAAGATAGTGGTGGTGGAAGGTGAAAGTGCATCTAAACCATGGACTCAACATTAGTCATTAAGAACGCATATACTTGTTGCAAAAGTTTTATTAGTAATCGAAACAAAGCATTCAACGCATACTCCTAGGGGAAGGGTTGGTAGGTATAAACCATCGCGCAATCCCGACCGCCACGCAAAGTGTCGTGGTTTTTGTTGGCAATATGCCCTAGAGGCAATAATAAATTAGTTATTATTATATTTCTTTGTTCATGATAATTGTTTATTATCCATGCTATAATTGTATTGATTGGAAACACAGTACATGTGTGGATACATAGACAAAACACTGTCCCTAGTAAGCCTCTAGTTGACTAGCTCGTTGATCAAAGATGGTCAAGGTTTCCTGACCATAGGCAAGTGTTGTCACTTGATAACGGGATCACATCATTAGGAGAATCATGTGATGGACTAGACCCAAACTGATAGAGGTAGCATGTTGATCGTGTCATTTTGTTGCTATTGTTTTCTGCGTGTCAAGTATTTATTCATTTGACCATGAAATCATATAACTCACTAACACCGGAGGAATGCTTTGTGTGAACCAAATGTCACAACGTAACTGGGTGACTATAAAGATGCTCTACAGGTATCTCCGAAGGTGTTCGTTGAGTTAGTATGGATCGAGACTGGGATTTGTCACTCCGTGTGACGGAGAGGTATCTCGGGGCCAACTCGGTAATACAACATCAGACACAAGCCTTGCAAGCAATGTGACTTAGTGTAAGTTGCGGGATCTTGTATTACGGAACGACTAAAGAGACTTGCCGGTAAACGAGATTGAAATAGGTATACGGATACTGACGATCGAATCTCCGGCAAGTAACATACCGAAGGACAAAGGGAATGACATACGGGATTATATGAATCCTTGTCACTGAGGTTCAACCGATAAGATCTTTGTAGAATATGTGGGATCGAATATGGGCATCCAGGTCCCGCTATTGGATATTGACCGAGGAGTCACTCCGGTCACGTCTGCATAGTTCCCGAACCGGCAGGGTCTGCACACTTAAGGTTAGACGTTGTTTTATGCATATTTGAGTTATATGGTTGGTTACCGAATGTTGTTCGGAGTCCCCGATGAGATCACGGACGTCAGGAGGGTTTCCGGAATGGTCCGGAAACGAAGATTGATATATAGGATGACCTCATTTCATTGCCGGAAAGTTTTTGGAGTTACCGGGAATGTGCCGGGAATGACGAATGGGTGTTCAGCGGGGGGGGGGGGGGGGCAACCCACCCCGGGGAAGCCCATAGGCCTTGGGGGTGGCGCACCAGCCCTTGGTGGGCTGGTGGGACAGCCCAAGAAGGCCCTATGCGCCGAAGGATAAGAAATCAAAGAGAAAGAAAAAAAAGGGAGGTGGGAAAGGAGAGAAGGACTCCACCTTCCAAACCTAGTTGGATTCGGTTTGGAAGGGGAGGACTTACCCCCTTGTCTCAGCCGACCCCCTTGAGGCTCCTTGAGCCTCAAGGCAAGGCCCCTCCCCTCCCACCTATATATACAGAGGTATTAGGGCTGATTTGAGAAAACTTTTCCACGGCAGCCCGACCACATACCTCCACGGTTTTTCCTCTAGATCGTGTTTCTGCGGAGCTCGGGCGGAGCTCTGCCGAGATCAGATCACCACCAACCTCTTGAGCGCCGTCACGCTACCGGAGAACTCATCTACCTCTCCGTCTCTCTTGCTGGATCAAGAAGGCCGAGATCATCGTCGAGCTGTACGTGTGCTGAACGCGGAGGTGTCGTCCGTTCGGCACTAGATCGTGAGACGGATCGCGGGACACTTCATGGGACGGTTCGCGGGGCGGATCGAGGGACGTGAGGACGTTCCACTACATCAACCGCGTTCACTAACGCTTCTGCTGTGCGATCTACAAGGGTACGTAGATCGGAAATCCCCTCTCGTAGATGGACATCACCATGGTAGGTCTTCGTGCGCGTAGGAAAATTTTTGTTTCCCATGCGACGTTCCCCAACAGTGGTATCAGAGCTGGGTTCATGCGTAGATGTTTTCTCGAGTAGAAGACAAAAGTTTTTGTGGGCGGTGATGTGCGTTTTTCTGCCCTCCTTAGTCTTTTCTTCATTCTGCGGTATTGTTGGATTGAAGCGGCTTGGACCGACATTACTCGTACGCTTACGAGAGACTGGTTTCATCGCTACGAGTAACCCCCTTTGCTCAAAGATGACTGGCAAGTGTCGGTTTCTCCAACTTTAGTTGAATCGGATTTGACCGAGGAGGTCCTTGTATAAGGTTAAATAGCAATTCATATATCTCCGTTGTGGTGTTTGCTTAAGTAACATGCGATCCTACTAGATACCCATGGTCACCACGTAAAACATGCAACAACAAAATTAGAGGACGTCTAACTTGTTTTTGCAGGGTAAACTTGTGATGTGATATGGCCAACGATGTGATGTGATATATTGGATGTATGAGATGATCATGTTGTAATAGATAATATCGACTTGCACGTCGATGGTACGGCAACCGGCAGGAGCCATAGGTTTGTCTTTAAACTAACATTTGTGCTTGCAGATGCGTTTACTATAATGGTAGGACATAGCTTTAGTAGTAATAGCATGAGTAGCACGACAATCCCGATGGCGACACGTTGATGGAGATCATGATGATGGAGATCATGGTGTCATGCCGGTGACAAGAAGATCGTGCCGGTGCTTTGGTGATGGAGATCAAGAAACACATGATGATGGCCATATCATGTCACTTATGAATTGCATGTGGGATCCAATATGGGCATCCAGGTCCCGCTATTGGATATTGACCGAGGAGTCACTCGGTTCATGTCTACATAGTTCTCGAACCCGCAGGGTCTGCACCCTTAAGGTTCGGCATTATTTTATGCGTATTTGAGTTATATTGTTGGTTACCGAATGTTGTTCGGAGTTCCGGATGAGATCACGGACGTCCGAGGGTTTCTGGAATGGTTCGGAAACGAAGATTGATATATAGGATGACCTCATTTGATTACCGGAAGGTTTTCGGAGTTACCGGGAATGTACCGGGAATGACGAATGGGTTCCGGATGTTCACCGAGGGGGCAACCCACCTCGGGGAAGCCCATAGGCATTGGGGGTGGCGCACCAATCCTTAGTGGGCTGGTGGGACAGCCCAAGAAGGCCCTATGCGCCATAGGAAGAAAATCAAAGAGAAAAGAAAAAAACGGAGGAGGTGGGAAAGGGAAGAAGGACTCCAGCTTCCAAACCAAGTTGGATTCGGTTTGGAAGGGGAGACATTCCCCCCTTGGCTCGGCCGACCCCCTTGGGAGTCCTTGGACCCCAAGGCAAGGCTCCCCTCCTCCCCCTATATATACGGAGGTTTTAGGGCTGATTTGAGACAACTTTGCCACGGCAGCCCGACCACATATCTCCACGGTTTTACCTCTAGATCGCGTTTCTACGGAGCTCGGGCAGAGCCCTGCTGAGATAAGATCATCACCAACCTCCGGAACGCCGTCACGCTGCCGGAGAACTCATCTACCTCTCCGTCTCTCTTGCTGGATCAAGAAGGCCGAGATCATCGTCGAGCTGTACGTGTGCTGAACGCGGAGGTGCCGTCCGTTCGGCACTAGATCGTGGGACTGATCGCGGGACGGTTCGCGGTGCGGATCGAGGGACGTGAGGACGTTCCACTACATCGACCACGTTTCTTAACGCTTCTGCTGTGTGGTCTACAAGGGTACGTAGATCAAATATCCCCTCTCGTAGATGGACATCACCATGATAGGTCTTCACGCGCGTAGGAAAATTTTTGTTTCCCATGCGACGTTCCCCTACACTGGCATCATGAGCTAGGTTCATGCGTAGATGTCTTCTCGAGTAGAACACAAAAGTTTTTGTGGGCGGTGATGTGCGTTTTTCTGCCCTCCTTAGTCTTTTCTTGATTCCGCGGTATTGTTGGATCGAAGCGGCTCGGACCGACATTACTCGTACGCTTACGATAGACTGGTTTCATCGCTACGAGTAACTCCGTTGCTCAAAGATGACTGGCGGGTGTCAGTTTCTCCAACTTTAGTTGAATCAGAATTGACCGAGGAGGTCCTTGGATGAGGTTAAATAGCTATTCATATATCTCTGTTGTGGTGTTTACGAAGTAAGATGCGATCCTACTAGATACCCATGGTCACCACGTAAAACATGCAACAACAAAATTAGAGGGCGTCTAACTTGTTTTTGAAGGGTATGCTTGTGATGTGATATGGCCAACGATGTGATGTGATATATTGGATGTATGAGATGATCATGTTGTAATAGTAAATATCGACTTGCACGTCGATGGTACGGCAACCGGCAGGAGCCATAGGGTTGTCTTTAAACTAGCGTTTGTGCTTGCAGATGCGTTTACTATATTGCTAGGACGTTGCTTTAGTAGTAATAGCATGAGTAGCACGACAACCCCGATGGCGACAAGTTGATGGAGATCATGATGATGGAGATCATGGTGTGACGCCGGTGACAGGAAGATCGTGCCAGTGCTTTGGTGATGGAGATCAAGAAGCGCATGATGATGGCCATATCATGTCACTTATGAATTGCATGTGATGTTAATCCTTTATGCACCTTATCTTGCTTAGAACGACGGTAGCATTATGAGGTGATCTCTCACTAAAATTTCAAGACGACATTGTGTTCTCCCCGACTGTGCACCGTTGCGACAGTTCTTCGTTTCGAGACACCACGTGACGATCGGGTGTGATAGACTCAACGTTCACATACAACGGGTGCAAAACAGTTGCACACGCGGAACACTCGGGTTAAGCTTGACGAGCCTAGCATGTGCAGACATGGCCTCGGAACACATGATACCGAAAGGTCGAGCATGAATTGTATAGTTGATATGATTAGCATAGAGATGCTTACCACTGAAACTATTCTCGACTCACGTGATGATCGGACTTGAGATAGTGGATTTGGATCATGTACCACTCAAAATGACTAGAGAGATGTACTTTTTGAGTGGGAGTTCCTAAGTAATATGATTAATTGAACTAATTGTCATGAACATAGTCTAATGGTCTTTGCGAATTACGATGTAGCTTGCGCTATAGCTCTACTGTTTTTATATGTTCCTCGAGAAAATTTAGTTGAAAGTTGATAGTAGCAAACTTTGAAGAGGATTGTCCTGGTTGCTGCGAAAAAGGCTTATGTCCTTAATGCACCACTCGGTGTGCTGCACCTCGAGCGTCGTCTGTGGATGCTATGAACATCCGACATACGCATTTCTGATGACTACACGATAGTTCAGTGCAAAATACTTAATGGCTTAGAAGCAAGGCACCGAAGACGTTTTGAAACGTCACGGAACATAAGTGATGTTCTAAAGAGATGAAATTGTGATTTCATGGTCGTGCCCTTGTTGAGAGGTACGAGACCTCCGACAAGATTCTTTGTCGACAAAGTAAAGGAGAAAAGCTCAATCGTTGAGCGTGTGCTCAGATTGTCTGAGTACGACAATCACTTGAATCAAGTGGGAGTTAATCTTCCAGATGAGATAGTGATGGTTCTCCAAAGTCACTGCCACCAAGCTGTGAGAGCTTCGTGATGAACTATAAAATATCAAGGATAGATACAATGATCCTTGAGCGATTCGCGATGTTTGACACTGCGAAAGTAGAAATCAAGAAGGAGCATCAATAGTTGATGGTTTGTAAAACCACTAAGTTTCAAGAAAGGCAAGGGCTAGAAGGGATACTTCGTGAAACGGCAAAACAGTTGCTGCACTAATGAAGAGACTCAAGATTAAACCCAAACCCGAAACTAAGTGCTTCTGTAATGAGGGGAACAGTCACTGAGGCGGAGCAACTCTAGATACTTGGTAGATAAGTAGGCTGGCAAAAGTCGAAAGAAATATATATGATTGCATGATGTGTACTTTACTAGTACTCCTAGTAGCATGAGGGTATTGGATACCGGTTCAGTTGCTAAGTGATTAGTAACACGAAAAGATAGCTACGAAATAAACGGAGACTAGCTAAAGGCGAGGTGACGATACGTGTTGGAAGTGTTTCCAAGGTTGATATGATCAAACGTCGCACGCTCCCTCTACCATCGGAATTGGTGTTAAACCTAAATAATTCTTATTTGGTGCTTGCGTTAAGCATGAACATGATTGGATCGTGTTTATTGCAGTACGATTGTTCATTTAAAGAGAATAATGGTTACTCTATTTTCTTGAATAATCACCTTCAATGGTTTATTGAATCTCGATCGTAGTGTTACACATATTCATGATATTGGTGCCAAAAGATACGAGGTAATGATGATAGTACCAATTACTTGTGGCACTGCCGCTTGAGTCATGTTGGTATAAATTGCATGAAGAGGCTCCATGCTGATGGATCTTTATACTCACTTGATTTTTGAATCACTAGTGACATGCAAATCACACCACATGAGCAAGGCCTTGTTTTCATTGAGATGAAACACGATAGTAACTTGTTGGAAGTGATACATTTTGATGTATGCAGTCCAATGGGTGCTGAGGCACGCAGTGGATGTCATTATGTTCTTACTTCAATGACGATTTGAGTAGATACAAGAGTATTTACTTAATGAATCACAAGTCTGTAATATTGAAAAGTTCAATTTTGTTTCGGAGTGAAGTTCGTCGTAACAAGAGGATAAATTGTCTACGATATGATCATAGAAATGAATATCTGAGTTACGAGTTTTGGTACGCAGTTAAGACAATGTGGAAATTGTTTCGCAGTTCATGCCACCTGGAACATCATAGTGTGATGATGTGTCTGAACGTCATAGCCACACACTATTTGGTATGGTGCATGCTATGATGTCTCTTATCGAATTACCACTATCGTTTATGGGTTAAGCATTAGAGACAACCGCATTCACTTTAAATAGGGCACCACGTATTTCCGTTGAGATGACACAGTATAGACTGAGGTTTAGAGAAATCTAAACTGTTGTTTCTTGAAAGTTTGGGGTTTCGACACTTATGTGAAAAAGTTTCAGTCTGATAAGCTCGAACCCAAAGCGGATAAATGCATCTTCATAGGATATCCAAAACAGTTGGGTACATCTCCTATCTCAGATCCGAAAGCAAAGTGTTTGTTTCTAGAAACGGATCCTTTCTCGAGGAAAGGTTTCTCTCGAAAGAATTGAGTGGGAGGGTGGTAGAACTTGATGAGGTTATTGAACCATCACTTCGACCAGTGTGTAGCACGGCGCAGGAAGTTGTTCCTGTGGCGCCTACACCAATTGAAGTGTAAGCTGATGATGGTGATCGTCGAGCATCGGATCAAGTTACTACAAGCCTCGTAGGTTGACAAGGTCGCGTAGTACTATAGAGTGGTACGGTAACCCTGTTTGGAGGTCATGTTGTTGACCAAGAGTGAACCTACGAGTTATGGAGAAAGCAATGGTGGGCCCAGATTCCGACAAATGGCTGGAAGCCATGAAATCTGAGAGAGGATCCAGGTATGAAAACAAAGTGTAGACTTTGGAGGAACTACTTGATGGTAGTAAGACTATTGAGTAAAGATGTATCTTTGTAAGGAAGACAGACGACGACGGTGATAAGTCACTATTAAGAAAAGCTCGACTTGTCGCAAAGATGTTTCTGACAAGATCGAACAGTTGACTATGATGAGACTTTCTCACTCGTAGCGATGCTAAAAGTCTGTTGGAATTATGTTAGTAGTTACTGCATAATTTATGAAATATTGCACATAGGATGTCAAAACATTGTTTCCTCAACGGTTTCCCTGAGCAAACATTGTATGTGATACAACCAGAAGGTTTTGTCTATCCTAAGGATACTAACAAGTATGCAAGCTCCAGTGATCCTTCAATGGACTGGTGCAAGCATCTTGGAGTTGGAATATACACTTTGATGAAGTGATCAAAGATTTTGGGTTTGTACAAGGTTTATGAGAAACTTGTATTTCCAAAGAAGTGAGTGGGAGCACTATAGAATTTCTGATAAGTATATGTGGTTGACATATTGTGGATCAGAAGTAATGTAGAATTTCTGTAAAGCATACAAGATTGTTTGAAAGGAGTTTCAAAGGAATACCTGGATTGAGCTACTTGAACATGGAGCATCAAGATCTATGGAGATAGATCAAAACGCTTAATAGAAGTTTCAACAAAATGCATGCCTTGACATGTTTTGAAGGAGTTCAAAATAGATCAGCAAAGGAGGAGTTCTTGGTTGCGTTGTGAGGTGTGAATTTGAGTAAGACTCAAAACCCGACCACGGCAGAATAAAGAGAATAGATGAAGGTCGTCTTCTATGCCTTAGCCGTAGACTCTAAAGTATGCCATGCTGAGTACCGCACCTGATGTGTGCCTTGCACTCTGTTGAGAGGTACAGAGAGTGATCCATGATTGAATCACTAGCAGCGATCAAAATTTATCCTTAGTAACTGATAGACTAAGGAATTTTTCTCGATTATGGAGGTGGTTAAAGAGTTCATCGTAAAGGGTTACATCGATGCAAGCTTTGACACTAATCCGAATAACTATGAGTAGTGAAACGGATTCGTATAGTAGAGTAGATATTTGGAGTATTTCAGAATAGCACATAGTAGCAGCATCTATAAGATGACATAAAGATTTGTAAAGAACACACAGACCTGAAAGTTTCAGAACCGTTGACTAAAACCTCTCTGACGAGCAAGACGTGATCAGACCCCATAAATATATGGGTGTTGGATTCGTTGGAATCACATGGTGATGTGAACTAGATTATTGACTCTAGTGCAAGTGGGAGACTGTTGGAAATATGCCCTAGAGGCAATAATAAATTAGTTATTATTATATTTCTTAGTTCATGATAATCGTTTATTATCCATGCTATAATTGTATTGAATGAAGACTTATATAGATGTGTGGATACATAGACAAAACACTGTCCCTAGTCCTAGTTGATCAAAGATAGTCAGGGTCTTATGATTATGAACAAGGTGCTGTTGCTTGATAACTCGATCACGTCATTAGGAGAATCACGTGATGGACTAGACCAAAACTAATAGAAGTAGCATGTTGATCGTGTCATTTTGTTGCTACTGTTTTCTGCGTGGCAAGTATTTGTTCCTATGACCATGAGATCATATAACTCACTGACACCGGAGGAATGCTTTGTGTGTATCAAACGTCGCAATGTAACTGGGTGACTATAAAGATGCTCTATAGGTATCTCCGAAGGTGTTAGTTGAGTTAGTATGGATCGAGACTGGGGTTTGTCACTCCATGTGACGGAGAGGTATCTCGGGGCCCACTCGGTAATACAACATCACACACAAGCCTTGCAAGCAATGTGACTTAGTGTAAGTTGCGGGATCTTCTATTACGAAATGAGTAAAGAGACTTGCCGGTAAACGAGATTGAAATAGGTATGCGGATACTGACGATCGAATCTCGGGCAAGTAACATACCGAAGGACAAAGGGAATGACATACGGGATTATATGAATCCTTGGCACTGAGGTTCAAACGATAAGATCTTCGTAGAATATGTGGGATCCAATATGGGCATCCAGGTCCCGCTATTGGATATTGACCGAGGAGTCACTCGGGTCATGTCTACATAGTTCTCGAACCCGCAGGGTCTGCACACTTAAGGTTCGACGTTGTTTTATGCGTATTTGAGTTATATGGTTGGTTACCAAATGTTGTTCGGAGTTCCGGATGAGATCACGGACGTCAAGAGGGTTTCCGGAATGGTCCGGAAACGAAGACTGATATATAGGATGACCTCATTTGATTACCGGAAGGTTTTCGGAGTTACCGGGAATGTACCGGGAATGACGAATGGGTTTCGGATGTTCACCAGGGGGCAACCCACCTCGGGGAAGCCCATAGGCATTGGGGGTGGCGCACCAGCCCTTAGTGGGCTGGTGGGACAGCCCAAGAAGGCCCTATGCGCCATAGGAAGAAAATCAAAGAGAAAAGAAAAAAAAAGGAGGAGGTGGGAAAGCAAAGAAGGACTCCATCTTCCAAACCAAGTTGGATTCGGTTTGGAAGGGGAGACCTTCCCCCCTTGGCTCGGTCGACCCCCTTGGGAGTCCTTGGACCCCAAGGCAAGGCTCCCCCTCCTCCCCCTATATATACGGAGGTTTTAGGGCTGATTTGAGACAACTTTGCCACGGCAGCCCCACCACATATGTCCACGGTTTTACCTCTAGATCGCGTTTCTACGGAGCTCGGGCGGAGCCCTGCTGAGATAAGATCATCACCAACCTCCAGAGCGCCATCACGCTGCCGGGGAACTCATCTACCTCTCCGTCTCTCTTGCTAGATCAAGAAGGCCGAGATCATCGTCGAGCTGTACGTGTGCTGAACGCGGAGGTGCCGTCCGTTCGGCACTAGATCGTGGGACTGATCGCGGGACGGTTCGCGGGGCGGATCGAGGGATGTGAGGACGTTCCACTATATCAACCGCGTTTCTTAACGCTTCTGTTGTGCGGTCTACAAGGGTACGTAGATCAAATATCCCCTCTCTTAGATGGACATCACCATGATAGGTCTTCGTGCGCGTAGGAAAATTTTTGTTTCCCATGCGACGTTCCCCTACACGCAGTGGATATCATTATGTTCTTACTTCAATGACGATTTGAGTGGATACAAGAGTATTTACTTAATGAATCACAAGTCTGAAATATTGAAAAGTTCAATTTTGTTTCGGAGTGAAGTTCGTCGTAACAAGAGGATAAACTGTCTACGAGATGATCATAGAAATGAATATCTGAGTTACGAGTTTTGATACGCAGTTAAGACAATGTGGAAATAGTTTCACAGTTCATGCCACCTGGAACATCATAGTGTGATGATGTGTCTGAACGTCATAGCCACGCACTATTTGGTATGGTGCATGCTATGATGTCTCTTATCGAATTACCAATATCGTTTATGGGTTATGCATTAGAGACAACCGCAATCACTTAAAATAGGGCACCGCGTATTTCCGTTGGGATGACACAGTATAGACTGAGGTTTAGAGAAATCTAAACTGTCGCTTCTTGAAAGTTTGAGGCTTCGACACTTATGTGAAAAAGTTTCAGTCTGATAAGCTCGAACCCAAAACGGATAAATGCATCTTCATAGGATATCCAAAACAGTTGGGTACATCTCCTATCTCAGATCCGAAAGCAAAGTGTTTGTTTCTAGAAACGGATCCTTTCTCAAGGAAAGGTTTGTCTCGAAAGAATTGAGTGGGAGGGTGATAGAACGTGATGAGGTTATTGAACCATCACTTCATCTAGTGTGTAGGAGGGCACAGGAAGTTGTTCCTGTGGCGCCTACACCAATTAAAGTGGAAGCTGACGATGGTTATCATTGAGCTTCGGATCAAGTTACTACAAACCTCGTAGGTCGACAAGGTCGCGTACTACTGCAGAGTGGTACGGTAACCCTGTCTTGGAGGTCATGTTGTTGAGCAACAGTGAACCTACGAGTTATGGAGAAAGCAATGGTGGGCCCGGATTCCGACAAATGGCTGGAGGCCATGAAATCCGAGAGAGGATCCATGTATGAAAACAAAGTGAAGACTTTGGAAGAACTACTTGATGGTCATAAGACTATTGAGTAAAGATGGATCTTTGTAAGAAAGACAGACTATGATGGTGATAAGTCACTATGAAGAAAAGCTCGACTTGTCGCAAAGATGTTTCTGACAAGATCAAATAGTTGACTATGATGAGACTTTCTCACTCATAGCGATGCTAAAAGCCTGTTGGAATTATGTTAGTAGTTGTTGCATTATTTGTGAAATATTGCACATAGGAAGACAAAACATTGTTTCCTCGACGGCTTCCTTGAGCAAACTTTGTATGTGATACAACCAGGAGGTCTTGTCGATCCTAAAGATACTAACAAGTATGCATGCTCCAGCGATCCTTCATTGGACTGGTGCAAGCATCTCGGAGATGGAATATACACTTTAATGAGATGATCAAAGATTTTGGGTTTGTACAAGGTTTATGAGAAACTTGTATTTCCAAAGAAGTGAGTGGGAGCACTATAGAATTTCTGATAAGTATATGTGGTTGACATATTGATGATCAGAAGTAATGTAGAATTTCTGTGAAGCATAAAAGGTTGTTTGAAACAGGTTTTTCAAAGAAATACCTGGATTGCGCTACTTGAACGTTGAGCATCAAGATATTTGGAGATAGATCAAAACGCTTAATAGAAGTTTCAACAAGATGCATGTCTTGACAAATTTTTGAAGGAGTTCAAAATAGATCAGCAAAGAAGGAGTTCTTGGTTGCATTGTGAGGTGTGAATTTGAGTAAGACTCAAAACCCGACGCCGGCAGAATAAAGAGAATAGACGAAGGTCGTCTTCTATGCCTTGGCCGTAGAACCTGAAGTATGCCATGCTGGGTACCGCACCTGATGGGTGCCTTGACTCAAAGTCTGTTGAGAGGTACAGAGAGTGATCCATGATTGAATCACTAGCAGGGGTCAAAATTTATCCTTAGTAACTGATGGACTAAGGAATTTTTCTCGATTATGGAGGTGGTTAAAGAGTTCGTCGTAAAGGGTTACGTCGATGCAAGCTTTGACACTAATTTGAATAACTATGAGTAGTGAAACGGATTCGTATAGTAGAGTTGATATTTGGAGTATTTCCGAATAGCACATAGTAGCAGCATCTATAAGATGACATAAAGATTTGTAAAGAACACACGGGTCTGAAAGT
The DNA here is from genome assembly GCF_904849725.1 of Hordeum vulgare subsp. vulgare. NCBI lineage: Eukaryota > Viridiplantae > Streptophyta > Magnoliopsida > Poales > Poaceae > Hordeum > Hordeum vulgare. The sequence goes on along the minus strand of NC_058523.1, from coordinate 4,553,302 downwards.
TTCAGAACCGTTGAAAAAAACCGCTCTCACGAGCAAGACGTGATCAGACCCCATGACTATATGGGTGTTGGATTCGTTGGAATCACATGGTGATGTGAACTAGATTATTCACTCTAGTGCAAGTGGGAGACTATTGGAAATATGCCCTAGAGGCAATAATAAATTAGTTATTATTATATTTCTTTCTTCATGATAATCGTTTATTATCCATGCTATAATTGTATTGATTGGAAACACAGTGCATGTGTGGATACATAGACAAAACACTGTCCCTAGTAAGCCTCTAGTTGACTAGCTCGTTGATCAAAGATGGTCAAGGTTTCCTCACCATAGGCAAGTGTTGTCACTTGATAACGGGATCACATCATTAGGACAATCATGTGATGGACTAGACCCAAACTGATAGACGTAGCATGTTGATCGTGTCATTTTGTTGCTACTGTTTTCTGCGTGTCAAGTATTTGTTCCTATGACCATGAGATCATATAACTCACTGACACCGGAGGAATGCTTTGTGTGTATCAAACGTTGCAACGTAACTGGGTGACTAGAAAGATGCTCTACAGGTATCTCCGAAGGTGTTAGTTGAGTTAGTATGGATCGAGACTGGGATTTGTCACTCCGTGTGACGGAGAGGTATCTCGGGGCCCACTCGGTAATACAATATCACACACAAGCCTTGCAAGCAATGTGACTTAGTGTAAGTTGCGGGATCTTGTATTACGGAACGAGTAAAGAGACTTGCCGGTAAACGAGATTGAAATAGGTATGCGGATACTGACGATCGAATCTCGGGCAAGTAACATACCGAAGGACAAAGGGAATAACATACGGGATTATATGAATCCTTGGCACTGAGGTTCAGACGATAAGATCTTCGTAGAATATGTGGGATCCAATATGGGCATCCAGGTCCCGCTATTGGATATTGACCGAGGAGTTACTCGGGTCATGTCTGCATAGTTCTCGAACCCGCAGGGTCTGCACACTTAAGGTTCGACGTTGTTTTATGCGTATTTGAGTTATATGGTTGGTTACCGAATGTTGTTTCGTGTCCCGGATGAGATCACGGACGTCCCAAGGGTTTCCGGAATGGTCCGGAAACGAAGATTGATATATAGGATGACCTCATTTGATTGCCGCATAGTTTTCGGAGTTACCGGGAATGTGTCGGGAATGACGAATGGGTTCCGGGTGTTCACCGGGGGGGGGGGGGGCAACCCACCCCGGGGAAGCCCATAGGCCTTGGGGGTGGCGCACCAGCCCTTGGTGGGCTGGTGGGACAGCCTAAGAAGGCCCTATGCGCCAAAGGATAAGAAATCAAAGAGAAAAAAAGGGGAGGTGGGAAAGGAGAGAAGGACTCCACCTTCCAAACCTAGTTGGATTCGGTTTGGAAGGGGAGGACTTCCCCCATTGGCTCGGCCGACCCCCTTGGGGCTCCTTGAGCCTAAAGGCAAGGCCCCTGCCATCCCACCTATATATACAGAGGTATTAGGGCTGATTTGAGACAACTTTTCCACGGCAGCCCGACCACATACCTCCATGGTTTTTCCTCTAGATCGCGTTTCTGCGGAGCACGGGCGGAGCCCTGGCGAGATCAGATCACCACCAACCTCCAGAGCGCCATCACACTGCCGGAGAACTCATCTACCTCTCTGTCTCTCTTGCTGGATCAAGAAGGCCGAGATCATCCTCGAGCTGTGCGTGTGCTGAACGCGGAGGTGCCGTCCGTTCGGCACTAGATCGTGAGACGGATCGCGGGACGGTTCGTGGGACGGTTCGTGGGGCGGATCGAGGGACGTGAGGACGTTCCACTACATCAACCGCGTTCACTAACGCTTCTGCTGTGCGATCTACAAGGGTACGTAGATCGGAAATCCCCTCTCGTAGATGGACATCACCATGATAGGTCTTCGTGCGCGTAGGAAATTTTTTGTTTCCCATGCGTCGTTGCCCAACAGTTTTGTCATGGCAGATGTCCTCGTGAGAGAACTTTAGGTGTGAGTCCATCGCAACCATGTGGCAGCCTGAAGGGGTTGGTCGGAATCGGGAGACGCAAGTTTACCGAGGTTCGGCCACTCCGATGGAGGTAAAAGCCTACGTCCTGCTTGTGCTTCATTGATGAAGATGATGATCTCAATTACAAGGGTGCAGACTCTCCACATCTAATCTCATGGGTGTCTAATCTGTCTATCTCATGATTTGTCTTGTCTAGACCTCAGTTGTGAATCTTGTCCCTCTTGGGGCGCCTTACCCCTCCTTATATAGGTGGAAGGGGTAGGTTTACATGTAGAGTCCTACTAGTAGTAGGAATAGGACTAGTCTCTCTTGAATCCTAATCCGGGTCTTGTTTCCTTCTTGTGGGAGTCTTTCCTCTTCTTGGGCCTTCTTTTGTGAGTCGGCCCTCCTGGCCTCTCTATGAGTCGCCTTATGCCAGGGTGCACGCTGGGCCTTGGGCCTTCGTCATTTATCAAAGTCGCCTATGGGGACAAGTATGAGTCGCCCGCCAGGTCACTGCTAAGTCGTCGGTGAGTCGCCAAGTCCTTGGCGGGTCATACTTCAAGCCGGGTTACACCGTGGGGTACATCCCCAACATTAGCCCCCAGGTTAGCTTGAATTTATTCATGGTAAGCTCCTGAAATAAGAATAATAAATATGTGGAGGGGCCGGCTTGCTCCACTGGCTGGCTTGACTTACTGAAGTGGCTCCTTGAAAAATCCGGATTTCTTCTACATATTGACGAGCCATCTTCCCAATCATGTTGTTGATACATGTCCTTTGCAATAAAATACATATGCCATTGAGTCGGCCTCCAATGCTTTGTCTTGCTGAAAATTTGGGGAATAAGCAATCCACACAATGTTGAACCAGCTTCTCTTGCTTCGGCGGGTTATGATTGACAATGGCGGGTCATGATTGCTAATGGCGGGTCATGATTATTAGTAGTGCCCCGTCAAACAACTGAACTCCAATTGACAAATCCATGTGATGTTGAGACGGACTTTCAGTGCTTCAACTAGATAAAAATATGGGGAACCGGTCTCCCAATACTTCACCTCCATGACATAATGAAATGTGCTCTTCAATTTTTCGATATATCCATATTACTTGTAGCCCCCAAGGGCCGGGTCATCAGTGTGTGATGGGCCGGGTCTTCAATTTGAACCTCATGATGTATGAAACAACTTAGTGATATAGCCCCCTAGGGCTGGGTTGTCTTGCCTGCAACAACCTGGGACTTTAGAAATTATGATCTAAATAGTGTAGCCCCCAAGTGCCGAGTCGGTTGCTTGCGGTGACTTGGGACTTCCACGTTCATCTCCTTTGAAAATAAAACATCATATGATGTAGCCCCCAAGGGCCGGGTCATTATGCAACAATGAGAAGGGACTTTGTAAATCTGATGATGTAACCTTGAGCAGCAATGTGTAGCCCCCAAGGGCCGGGTCATTATAAAAAATGATGAGCCGGATCTTCCTTGAATCCATACTTGAACAATGAGCGACCTGTAGCCCCCTAGGGCCGGCTTATCTCCTTGAAATAGCCGGGTCTGTTGATGATGTGATCATTTGAAAAGCGGATTGCATTAGCCCCCAAGTGTCATGGTGCATGCTTGCAGAGACATGGGACTTGCATACTTTGATGTAATCTTGATTTGAATAATGTAGCCCCCAAGTGTCGGGTTGCGTGCCTGCAGCGACTCGGGGCTATTCCTTCCATTGTAGAATAAAATCATATCCACTCTGTGAGCTGATGATGCCTTTGTGATAAAAGAAATCCTTGACCGTGGTTGCAATGTAACCCGGAAAATATGTCCTTGAGAAATCCATATGTCAGAGAAATCCATAAGTGTTGTAATTTACTATAGAACACAAGTTGAAGAAATCCAAGGGCCGGTCAATTAGATGACTCGGCATTATATGTGATAGGGCGGCTCTTTGACATTAGTCAATTCTTCCGAGCTGGCTTTCAAAAGCCTCAATCATTTAACACTGGTTATGATAAACCATGATAAAAATCCAGCCAAATTGGCTATTCAAAGATTTATTTGCACCTGCAAGAATTTATGCTTTGACCCGGTTTGAAGACAGGCATGATATGTATGTATGATGTGTGATGCAATGCAATATGATGCATGTATATAATATGATAAGTATGGCATCAAGCTATTTTAAATAAGCCGGCTCAGTGAGTCACGGTGGCTAGCACCTCAGTGAGTAATGGGTGATAATAAATAGCAATCGGCCCAAGATATTGTGAGGCGACTCAGAAAAAAGCCTGAAAAACCTTGTGGCAGTGCCAGGAAGGGAAAAATTAGCAATTTCGTCGGCTCATAAGGTCGCGACAGGATAAGGCGAGTCAAAAAGCTCAAGCGCCACCCAAGATAATGACTTCGTCGGCTCATAAGGTCGCGACAAGATAGGGCGAGTCAAAAAGCTCAAGCGCCACCCAAGATAATGATTTCGTCGACTCATACGGTCGCGACAGGATAGGGCGAGTCAGAAAGCTCAAGCGCCACCCAAGATAATGATTTCGTCGGCTCATACGGTAGCGACAGGATAGGGCGAGTCAGAAATCTCAAGCGCCACCCAAGATAATGATTTCGTCGGCTCATACGGTCGCGACAGGATAGGGCGAGTCAGAAAGCTCAAGCACCACCCAAGATAATGATTTCGTCGGCTCATACGGTCGCGACAGGATAGAGCGAGTAAGAAAGCTCAAGCCCCACCCAAGATAATGATTTCGTCGGCTCATACGGTCGCGACAGGATAGGGCGAGTCAGAAAGCTCAAGCGCCACCCAAGATAATGATTTCGTCCTCTCATACGGTCGCGACAGGATAGGGCGAGTCAGAAAGCTCAAGCGCCACCCAAGATAATGATTTCGTCGGCTCATACGGTCGCGACAGGATAGGGCGAGTCAGAAAGCTCAAGCGCCACCCAAGATAATGATTTCGTCGGCTCATACGGTCGCGACAGGATAGTACGAGTCAGAAAGCTCAAGCGCCACCCAAGATAATGATTTCGTCGGCTCATACGATCTCGACAGGATAGGGCAAGTCAGAAAGCTCAAGCGCCACCCAAGATAATGATTTTGTCGGCTCATACGGTCGCAACAGGATAGGGCGAGTCAGAAAGCTCAAGCGCCACCCAAGATAATGATTTCGTCGGCTCATACGGTCGTGACAGGATAGGGAGAGTCAGAAAGCTCAAGCGCCACCCAAGATAATGCGTTCGTCGGCTCATACGGTCGCGACAGGATAGGGCGAGTCAGAAAGCTCAACCGCCACCCAAGATAATGATTTCGTCGGCTCATACGATCGCGACAGGATAGGGCGAGTCAGAAAGCTCAAGCGCCACACAAGATAATGATTTCGTCGGCTCATACGGTCGCGACAGGATAGGGCGAGTCAGAAAGCTCAAGCGCCACCCAAGATAATGACTTCGTCGGCTCATACGATCGAGACAGGATAGGGCGAGTCAGAAAGCTCAAGCGCCACCCAAGATAATGATTTCGTCGGCTCACACGGTCGCGACAGGATAGGGCGAGTCAGAAAGCTCAAGCGCCACCCAAGATAATGATTTAGTCGGCTCTTACGGTCGCGACAGGATAGGGCGAGTCAAAAAGCACAAGCGCCACCCAAGATAATGATTTCGTCGGCTCATACGGTCACGACTGGATAGGGCGAGTCAAAAAGCTCAAGTGCCACCCAAGATAATGATTTCGTCGGCTCATACGGTCGCGACAGGATAGGGCGAGTCAGAAAGCTCAAGCGCCACCCAAGATAATGATTTCGTCGACTCATACGGTCGTGACAGGATAGGGCGAGTCAGAAAGCTCAAGCGCCACCCAAGATAATGATTTCGTCGACTCATACGGTCGCGACAGGATAGGGCGAGTCAGAAAGCTCAAGCGCCACCCAAGATAATGATTTCGTCGGCTCATACGGTAGCGACAGGATAGGGCGAGTCAGAAATCTCAAGCGCCACCCAAGATAATGATTTCGTCGGCTCATACGGTCGCGACAGGATAGGGCGAGTCAGAAAGCTCAAGCACCACCCAAGATAATGATTTCGTCGGCTCATACGGTCGCGACAGGATAGGGCGAGTCAGAAAGCTCAAGCCCCACCCAAGATAATGATTTCGTCGGCTCATACGGTCGCGACAGGATAGGGCGAGTCAGAAAGCTCAAGCGCCACCCAAGATAATGATTTCGTCCTCTCATACGGTCGCGACATGATAGGGCGAGTCAGAAAGCTCAAGCGCCACCCAAGATAGTGATTTCGTCGGCTCATACGGTCGCGACAGGATACGGCGAGTCAGAAAGCTCAAGCGCCACCCAAGATAATGATTTCATCGGCTCATACGATCTCGACAGGATAGGGCAAGTCAGAAAGCTCAAGCGCCACCCAAGATAATGATTTTGTCGGCTCATACGGTCGCAACAGGATAGGGCGAGTCAGAAAGCTCAAGCGCCACCCAAGATAATGATTTCGTCGGCTCATACGGTCGTGACAGGATAGGGAGAGTCAGAAAGCTCAAGCGCCACCCAAGATAATGCGTTCGTCGGCTCATACGGTCGCGACAGGATAGGGCGAGTCAGAAAGCTCAACCGCCACCCAAGATAATGATTTCGTCGGCTCATACGATCGCGACAGGATAGGGCGAGTCAGAAAGCTCAAGCGCCACACAAGATAATGATTTCGTCGGCTCATACGGTCGCGACAGGATAGGGCGAGTCAGAAAGCTCAAGCGCCACCCAAGATAATGACTTCGTCGGCTCATACGATCGAGACAGGATAGGGCGAGTCAGAAAGCTCAAGCGCCACCCAAGATAATGATTTCGTCGGCTCACACGGTCGCGACAGGATAGGGCGAGTCAGAAAGCTCAAGCGCCACCCAAGATAATGATTTAGTCGGCTCTTACGGTCGCGACAGGATAGGGCGAGTCAAAAAGCACAAGCGCCACCCAAGATAATGATTTCGTCGGCTCATACGGTCACGACTGGATAGGGCGAGTCAAAAAGCTCAAGTGCCACCCAAGATAATGATTTCGTCGGCTCATACGGTCGCGACAGGATAGGGCGAGTCAGAAAGCTCAAGCGCCACCCAAGATAATGATTTCGTCGACTCATACGGTCGTGACAGGATAGGGCGAGTCAGAAAGCTCAAGCGCCACCCAAGATAATGATTTCGTCGACTCATACGGTCGCGACAGGATAGGGCGAGTCAGAAAGCTCAAGCGCCACCCAAGATAATGATTTCGTCGGCTCATACGGTAGCGACAGGATAGGGCGAGTCAGAAATCTCAAGCGCCACCCAAGATAATGATTTCGTCGGCTCATACGGTCGCGACAGGATAGGGCGAGTCAGAAAGCTCAAGCACCACCCAAGATAATGATTTCGTCGGCTCATACGGTCGCGACAGGATAGGGCGAGTCAGAAAGCTCAAGCCCCACCCAAGATAATGATTTCGTCGGCTCATACGGTCGCGACAGGATAGGGCGAGTCAGAAAGCTCAAGCGCCACCCAAGATAATGATTTCGTCCTCTCATACGGTCGCGACAGGATAGGGCGAGTCAGAAAGCTCAAGCGCCACCCAAGATAGTGATTTCGTCGGCTCATACGGTCGCGACAGGATACGGCGAGTCAGAAAGCTCAAGCGCCACCCAAGATAATGATTTCGTCGGCTCATACGGTCGCGACAGGATAGTACGAGTCAGAAAGCTCAAGCGCCACCCAAGATAATGATTTCGTCGGCTCATACGATCGCGACAGGATAGGGCAAGTCAGAAAGCTCAAGCGCCACCCAAGATAATGATTTTGTCGGCTCATACGGTCGCAACAGGATAGGGCGAGTCAGAAAGCTCAAGCGCCACCCAAGATAATGATTTCGTCGGCTCATACGGTCGTGACAGGATAGGGAGAGTCAGAAAGCTCAAGCGCCACCCAAGATAATGCGTTCGTCGGCTCATACGGTCGCGACAGGATAGGGCGAGTCAGAAAGCTCAACCGCCACCCAAGATAATGATTTCGTCGGCTCATACGGTCGCGACAGGATAGGGCGAGTCAGAAAGCTCAAGCGCCACACAAGATAATGATTTCGTCGGCTCATACGGTCGCGACAGGATAGGGCGAGTCAGAAAGCTCAAGCGCCACCCAAGATAATGACTTCGTCGGCTCATACGGTCGAGACAGGATAGGGCGAGTCAGAAAGCTCAAGCGCCACCCAAGATAATGATTTCGTCGGCTCATACGGTCGCGACAGGATAGGGCGAGTCAGAAAGCTCAAGCGCCACCCAAGATAATGATTTAGTCGGCTCTTACGGTCACGACAGGATAGGGCGAGTCAAAAAGCTCAAGTGCCACCCAAGATAATGATTTCGTCGGCTCATACGGTCGCGACAGGATAGGGCGAGTCAGAAAGCTCAAGCGCCACCCAAGATAATGATTTCGTCGACTCATACGGTCGTGACAGGATAGGGCGAGTCAGAAAGCTCAAGCGCCACCCAAGATAATGATTTCGTCGGCTCATACGGTCGCGACAGGATAGGGCGAGTCAGAAAGCTCAAGCGCCACCCAAGATAATGATTTCGTCGGCTCATACGGTAGCGACAGGATAGGGCGAGTCAGAAATCTCAAGCGCCACCCAAGATAATGATTTCGTCGGCTCATACGGTCGCGACAGGATAGGGCGAGTCAGAAAGCTCAAGCACCACCCAAGATAATGAGTTCGTCGGCTCATACGGTCGCGACAGGATAGGGCGAGTCAGAAAGCTCAAGCCCCACCCAAGATAATGATTTCGTCGGCTCATACGGTCGCGACAGGATAGGGCGAGTCAGAAAGCTCAAGCGCCACCCAAGATAATGATTTCGTCCTCTCATACGGTCGCGACAGGATAGGGCGAGTCAGAAAGCTCAAGCGCCACCCAAGATAGTGATTTCGTCGGCTCATACGGTCGCGACAGGATAGGGCGAGTCAGAAAGCTCAAGCGCCACCCAAGATAATGATTTCGTCGGCTCATACGGTCGCGACAGGATAGTACGAGTCAGAAAGCTCAAGCGCCACCCAAGATAATGATTTCGTCGGCTCATACGATCGCGACAGGATAGGGCAAGTCAGAAAGCTCAAGCGCCACCCAAGATAATGATTTTGTCGGCTCATACGGTCGCAACAGGATAGGGCGAGTCAGAAAGCTCAAGCGCCACCCAAGATAATGATTTCGTCGGCTCATACGGTCGTGACAGGATAGGGAGAGTCAGAAAGCTCAAGCGCCACCCAAGATAATGCGTTCGTCGGCTCATACGGTCGCGACAGGATAGGGCGAGTCAGAAAGCTCAACCGCCACCCAAGATAATGATTTCGTCGGCTCATACGGTCGCGACAGGATAGGGCGAGTCAGAAAGCTCAAGCGCCACACAAGATAATGATTTCGTCGGCTCATACGGTCGCGACAGGATAGGGCGAGTCAGAAAGCTCAAGCGCCACCCAAGATAATGACTTCGTCGGCTCATACGATCGAGACAGGATAGGGCGAGTCAGAAAGCTCAAGCGCCACCCAAGATAATGATTTCGTCGGCTCATACGGTCGCGACAGGATAGGGCGAGTCAGAAAGCTCAAGCGCCACCCAAGATAATGATTTAGTCGGCTCTTACGGTCGCGACAGGATAGGGCGAGTCAAAAAGCTCAAGCGCCACCCAAGATAATGATTTCGTCGGCTCATACGGTCACGACAGGATAGGGCGAGTCAAAAAGCTCAAGTGCCACCCAAGATATTGATTTCGTCGGCTCATACGGTCGCGACAGGATAGGGCGAGTCAGAAAGCTCAAGCGCCACCCAAGATAATGATTTCGTCGACTCATACGGTCGTGACAGGATAGGGCGAGTCAGAAAGCTCAAGCGCCACCCAAGATAATGACTTCGTCGGCTCATACGGTCGCGACAGGATAGGGCGAGTCAGAAAGCTCAAGCGCCACCCAAGATAATGATTTCGTCGGCTCATACGATCGCGACAGGATAGGGCAAGTCAGAAAGCTAAAGCGCCACCCAAGATAATGATTTCGTCGGCTCATACGGTCGCGACAGGATAGGGCGAGTCAGAAAGCTCAAGCACCACCCAAGATAATGATTTCGTCGGCTCATACGGTCGTGATAGGATAGGGCGAGTCAGAAAGCTCAAGCGCCACCCAAGTGAGACTTTTGTATCAAAAGCTCAAGCGCCACCCAAGTGAGACTTCTGTATCAAAAGCTCAAGTACTTAAACCGGCTTAATTTTTCTGTAATGACCCGGGGTTCTTGAATTATTCATCCCAGTTGAACCTGCCGAGCCATGTCCATGTAGCCCCGAGTCTTAAGTCGACTCAAGGAGGCGGCTTGAGAGTCTCCATACTTGATTGTGGCATAAACCGGCAGAGAAAAGATACTGGTACTCGCTCCATCTCCGAGATATAAATCCACTGCACCGGCAAGTTGATGCTGTCCGGACCGTGAGGGTGGCGACTTGCGTCCTTCTGTTAGGCGGCTCGTACAGGCGAGCATTGCACTGGCAGGTTCATGTAATCCAGGCCGTGAGGGTGGCGTCTTGCATCCTTTGTTGGGCGGCTCGTATGAGCGAGCACTGCACCGGCGGGTTGATATAATCCGGACCGTGAGGACGGCGACTTGTCTCCTTCTGTTGGGCGGCTTATACAGGCGAGCACTGCACCGGCAGGTTGATGTAAGCCGGACCATGGCGGCGACTTGCGTTCGACTATTGGGCGGCTCATACAGGCGAGCGCTGCACCGGCGGGTTTGAGTTGAATGTGAGAGCTGACTGACAATTTGGCACGGACTCGAGAATCGGTCGCGGCGTTGTTAGCCGTTTTGGTTGCACGGACGTGAGAATGGGTCGCGTCATTGTAAGTTGCCTTGGTCACGCGGACGTGGAATTTGGCATTTTAAGGTGGCGATGATGATGAGTTGATCACTGCATTTTAAACCGGTGCGCGAATCCTTTGTAAATCATCTTGGCGCGCGGTCATGAGAGTTGGCCGCGTCACTATAAATCGACACGGGCGGCGAGTTGTCGGTGTCATTCGTATTCCGGGATCGATGTGTGAATCCGACGAACTGCACGGTACAGACGAAATACCATTGTAGAACGATGTCGGCGCATCTTTCATATTCGCGATATAATATCAGCTTTGCATTTGTCCTGCGTAAAAATAGCACATGCCAGAGTAATTGCTTTTGAAGGAATGTAATATATACTAATAAATATATAAAGAAGATAGCACCTGATTGATTCAGACGATAGATAATCTGTTTGCAGACTAAAAACTGATCAAAGATATAGGGGAAATCAGCAAGGTCGATGTGCTTTTATTTTATCCTCCGTGAAGCACTAATAGTGCGGGTTGATTCCTTCCTCGATTGGTCCTTTTTCTTCTAGCACTTCGTAGCTTCTCATGTTCACGTAGTGGTGGCAGATAAAGTGACTACTTTTGGCTTCTCGTGACTTGAAGGAGACACCCGTACGTCAGCTGCCACGAACACGGTGCATGGGACTTTAGGCTTCAACAACGCGTTATGGCTGTTGGATTCTTACTTCGTAACGCCTCTGCTTTCATTCTTGCAGACAGAAACTGCAACAACATGTGCGCTTCAATCTTTGGGGACATGCGGATCAGTAAACTGTGGTGGAACCTGCGCGGACATAGGCGCACACGAGGGCGGCCGGAGCTTCGCGGGCGAGGCGGAGCGGCGGCGGCTGAGGCGCGGCGATGGGGCGAGTCATGGCAGTGGCGCAGGCGTGGCAACATATGGATGAGGTCCACTCCGAGCGCGACTAGGTGAAGCGCCGGTGGAAGCGGGGCACGGCCGAGTCATGGCGCGATATAACGGGCGCCGCCGCGATAAGGCGAGGTGAGGCTCGGCGAGTCAGGGTCGACGCCACAGTGGCTGTGGTAGGTGTGGTGCGGTCGAGGCCGGCCGGGTCGACTCGAACGCGAGGCGCGGAGGTGGCGCGCGGGGGCGAGGAGCAGAGGTGCGGCTCAGATGGAGCAGGCCCGGGGCGGCTCGTGCGTGTGCGCGTCGGGAAGCAGCGAGCCCCGACGGAGCCGGACCAGGGTGGCGAGCGCGTGCCAGGGAGAGCCATAGTTAGCCGCGATGGATGGATGTGTGTGCAACGAGCGCGGTGGAGCCGAACGGCGGAGGTTTGGCTCGTGGTGGACGTGAAGGCATGGCAATGGCGGGTGCAGCGTGCAGCCGCGGCGAGTTGAAGCAGAAACTGCGGTTGTGGAGAAGACCATCTCGGCGAATCCGCGACGCGGGACGGGCAGGCGGTGCACCGGCTCGGAGTTGGATTTGTAGTTGGATTTGGTTTCGGCCTTGATGCAGCAGCTTGTTGTACGTAGTACTACCCATCAGCTATAGTGGCAGCATAGCAAACTCTCGAGGAGTAAATAGTAGTACATGGAGTTGATTTCATCCTTGTGTTGACGTGATGCCATGGACCGTGGAGTTGTACTCCAGATCTCATAAGGACTTTCTGATTCAGTGACGCAGCAGCAGGCAGATCGATCTCGGGGTCAAACTCGGCGATGTATCCGATGAAAATCCTATCGGTCTCGGCGACTTTGATGGAAACGGCGACTTGATGAATCGTAGGTCAAGAACGGCGTGCAGATCGCAACCCTAATATTCTTTCGCTCAATATCATCCGCGACTTAAATCCTTTCACCCGATTCTTCTTCATCCAATAAATCACGAGTATATGATCCCTGAAGATATCCCTCGAAGAACACAATTCCACCGCGCGATCGGCACCCACGGTGGGCGCCAACTGTCATGGTTTTGTCACGGCAAATGTCCTAGTGAGAGAACTTTAGGTGTAAGGCCATCGCAACCATGTGGCGGCTTGAAGGGGTTGGTCGGAATCGGAAGACGCAAGTTTACCAAGGTTCGGCCCCTCCGATGGAGGAAAAAGCCTACGTCCTGCTTGTGCTTCATTGATGAAGATGATGATCTCAATTACAAGGGTGCAGACTCGGCACATCTGATCTCGTGGGTGTCTAATCTGTCTATCTCATGATTTGTCTTGTCTAGACCTCAGTGTTGAATCTTGTCCCTCTTGGGGCGCCTTACCCCTCCTTATATAGGTGGAAGGGGTAGGTTTACATGTAGAGTCCTACTAGTAGTAGGAATAGGACTAGTCTCTCTTGAATCCTAATCCGGGTCTTGTTTCCTTCTTGTGGGAGTCTTTCCTCTTCTTGGGTCTTCTTTTGTGAATCGGCTCTCCTGGCCTTTCTATGAGTCGCCTTATGCCAGGGTGCATGCTGGACCTTGGGCCTTCGTCATTTATCTAAGTCGCCTGTGGGGCCAATTATGAGTCGCCCGCCAGGTCACTGCTAAGTCGTCGGTGAGTCGCCAAGTCCTTGGCGGGTCATACTTTAAGCCGGGTTACACCGTGGGGTATATCCCCAACACAAAGGATGACAATCAATAGACTAATCATGCTCAGATTTCATCACATAGCGGTTCACCATACGTGCATGCTACGGGAATCACTAACTTCAACACAACTATTTCTAGATCCACAACACCTTACTAGCATAACTTCAATATTACCAAAACCACAACTCAAAACTAATTGAAATGAATCAAACTTCTCTTACTATTCAATGCACATGAAGCTGGAAGTTTTCGCATCCCTTTGGATAACTACCCCTTTCGAGACTACTTTCATAGCATAGATCAACTACCAAGCCACGCACCACTGCGCTCTAAAAGATATAAGTGAAGCACATAGAGCAAAAGTATCTAGCTCAAAATATATAAGTGAAGCACATGTGAGCTAAATTGTCTACCAAAGGATATAAGTGAAGCTCGACAAAATCACGGTGTGTGCATGTCTCTCTCTCTCGGTGTGCAGCAAGGATGATTGTGACACAACAAAAATAAAAGACTCCTACGATACAATACGCTCCAAGCAAAAACACATAACATGTGGTGAATAAAAATATACCCCCAAGTAACGTTACCGATGGATTGAAGACGAGAGAGGGGATGCCTTCCCGGGGCATCCCCAAACTTAGACTTTTATGGCATCCTTGAATCTCTTGGGGTGCCTTGGGCATCCCCAAGCTTGAGCTCCTGCAACTCTTTATCTGTTTGTCCATAAGAACTTCATCCAAAACTTGAAAACTTCACAACATGAAACTTAGACAGAAACTCGTGATAAGATTAGTATGAGAAAGCAAACCACCACTTCCTTAGGTATTGTAGCAAACTTAAATTCTACTTATGCTGATGTTGGGTTACTGTATTTTCAATCTTCCATGGCTAATACCCCCGATACTATCCATAGTTTAATCAAAATAAGCAACCAACACAACAAAAACATAATCTGTTAACAGCAGACCAGTCTGTAGGAATCTGTATATTTCGTATAATTATGGTACTTCAAAAATTCTGACAAATTACGACAGTCTGAAGCATTTGCGTTGAAATCATCAGAAAAAAGAATCAACTCAAAAGCTCTTACAGAAAAGAAAAAAAATTATTTTCGTGAGCAAAAAGTTTCTGTCTTTTCCAGCATGACCAAACGATCATCCCCAAGACTAATCATAACGGTTTTGCTTGGCACAAACGCAAAAAGAAACACAAAAAACACAATCATAACAGAATTATGAAAGTTTGGAAAATGCAAAACAGAAAGAAAAAGGATAGATTTGTTGGGTTGCCTCCCAACAAGCGCGTTTGTTTAATGTCCTTAGCTAGGCGAAAGCTGATGAATCACGTATAGTCATCTTTGGTGCTCAAACCATAAGTAGCGTGATCATTTATCATCTTAAGATCTTCATCTTTATTGGATGACTCACCACTAGCTTTACGAACAAAAACAGGCTTGACTGTCTTTTTGAGAGTGAGATTTGGAGTATTTTGCACAGCGGCAAAAGTGAAACCCAAGTTGGTTATGACATCTTCTAGTTTGCCAATTCTAGAAGAATCATTAACTATAAGTTCCTTCTCCCTTAAATTTTTCAAAAAGTTTCTCACTTTGGATCCGTGCTGAGTAATTTGATTGTGGATCTTTCTATCCAAACCCTCAATAAGTTCAACTGTGGCAATTATGTGTTCAATAGCATCAAGCATTTGCATCACGTGTTCCAAGGTCAAGGTAGTACCATTAACCATGAGCGGGGGTGAGCCTACCAAATTCATGATAGCTCTATAGGAGTCAACAGTATGGCTCCCCAAAAAGTTCCCGCCTACAATGGTATCAAGGATATACCTATTCCAAGGAGAAATTCCAACATAGAAACTGCGAAGGAGGACGGTAGTGGATTGCTTACGAGTAGATCTACTTTGAGCATTGCAAATCCTGTACCAAGCGTCCTTCAAATTTTCTTCCTCATTCTGCCTGAAATTGAGAACTTCATTTTCACAGGTGTCGTTTGGAGTGGTGGGTCTAGCCATTGATGGACTATCTCACACACAAACGAGCAGGAAGAGAGAGTGAAACGGGCAAAAGAAAACGGCAAAAGAGAAGGGCAAATAAAGACGGCGAACATAAAGTGGGGGAGAGGAAAACAAGAGGCAACTCGCAAAAAAGTAAATGCAGGAGATGAGTTTGTGAGACCTACTTGGATAGATCTTGATCTCTCCTCCCCGGCAACGGCGCCAGAAATTGGCACGTTGACGGGAGACTATTCTTGACTTGATCTCTCCTTCCCCGGCAACGGCGCCAGAAATACTTCTGATGTCAGCTATGCTACTGCAACAAAAGACCTTCCAATGGCGCCAGAAATAGGTGTGTCGACGGCACCAGGAATCCTTCTGCTACGGCCACGCCTTAAGGGACTTCCTAGGAAAATATGCAAAGGATTTCCCCTGTGGCCTTGGAGCCTTGCGTTCGTGTTCCCTCGAAGCGGAAAGGGTGATGTAGCGCAGCGATGGTAAGTATTTCCCTCAGTTTGAGAACCAAGGTATCGATCCAGTAAAGGAGTATCACAAGAGCCTGCACAAACACAAAGAACCTGCTCCCAATGCTATAAAGGGGTTGTCAATCCCTTATAGATTGTTCGCCAAGTGAGAATTGAAAGCAACAAAGTAACAAAGCAAAGTAAAAGCTGAGGTGTAAACGATAGATGTGAATAGACCCGGGGGCCGTAGTGTTTACTAGTGACTTATCTAATGAAAGCAAGTAGATGGTGGGTGGACAAATTACTGTCGAGCAATTGATAGAACCGCGCAAAGTCATGACGATATCTATGGCAATGATTATATCTATAGGCATCACGTCCAAAACAAGTAGACCGATGTTTTCTGCATCTACTACTTTTACTCCACACGTCGACCGCTATCCAGCATGCATCTAGTGTATTAAGTCCAAAAGAACAGAGTAACGCCTCAAGCAAGATGACATGATGTAGATGGACAATCTCATATCAACGACAGAGCCCATCTTGTTACCCTTGATGGCAACTACTCAATGTGTGCCTTGCTGCCCCTACTATCACCGGGAAAGGTCACCACATGGTAAGAAACCAAAACCAAGCACTTCTCCCATTGCAAGAATCATAGATCTAGTTGGCCAAACAAAACCCAAGACTCGGAGAGACTTACAAGGATATCAAATCATGCATATAAGAAATCAGGAAGGACTCAATATATATCATAGATAATCTGATCACAAATCCACAATTCATCGGATCTCGACAAACACACCGCCAAAGAAGATTACATCGGATAGATCTCCATGAATATCATGGAGAACTTTGTATTGAAGATCCAAGAGAGAGAAGAAGCCATCTAGCTACTAACTACGGACCCGTAGGTATGAAGTGAACTACTCACGAGTCATTGGAGGGGCGATGATGATGATGAAGAAGCCCTCCAACTCCAAAGTCCCCTCTGGCAGGGCGCCGGGTAGGGTCTCCAGATGAGATCTCGCGGAAACGGAAGCTTGCGGCGGCGAAAAAGTATTTTCGAGGCTCCCCTGATTTTTTGCTGTATTTTAGGGAATATATAGGCGCAAGACCTAGGTCAGGGGGCGCTCAGGGAGGCCACAAGCCCTACCACCGCTGCCTCCCCCTGGTAGCGGAGTGGGGGCTTGTGCGCTCTCTGGAGCCCTCCTAACTTGGCCCACAGGCCCCCTGATCTTCTTCCGTTCGGGAAAATATCATTTCGGGGATTTTATTCTGTTTGGACTCCGTTCTAAAATCAGATCTGAAAAGAGCCAAAAACACAAAAAAACAGGAACTGGCACTTGGCACTGAATTAATAAGTTAGTCCCAAAAAATATATAAAAGGTACATAAAACATCCAAAGATGACAAGATAACAACGTGAAACCACCAAAAAATACAGATACGTTTGAGACGTATCATCCTTCTAGCCAGCCATCCCAAGGGCTGGGCCGAGTCATGGTTTTATTGCCGGGATACCTCTCGCCCTGGCGAAAACCCTATTCCGGGCTTTAGAGCAGATCGCTTGCCTATGGACTTCAAACTGCCCGAGAAGCTCACAGAAGAAGAGTCGGAGTTTATCCCCATTTTCTCCGAGTTGAAGTCTTTGACCAACAACGGGCTCATCGGGATTGATCTATTCCGCTGCTGGATAGAGTTGAACATCCTTCCCTTGAGTCGCCGAGATGGGCTGATGTATGAATATGATGGTACTGTAGACCATCCGCAGTGCTTCAATCGCAAAAAACTCTCGGAGAGTGAAATTGTCGGAATCATCAAGAAACAAACCGGTGAGACCTTGGAAGAATGTGCCAAGATCGGGCTCAAGGCCTTCTGCCGCTCCAACCCGGTGCCGCCAGTAACAATCCAAGCCACCTTTCTTCTTTTTTATGCTTAACAATGCTCTTGGTTTGAAATTCGCTTCTATTCATCAGAAAACTGATCCATTTTGGCGAAGGGGGCCCAAAGTAACCGCCCAAAAGAACATCAAGCCGCCACCAAAAAAGAATAAGAAGGCAAGCAAAAGTAAAGCCGACTTATGTTGGTGAGTCACAAGCTGACGAAGCACATTCAGAGGTAAGGCTTCCCCCTCACTCATTATCTATGTATTCCGACTTATGTTTATACCATGCATCTTTATGTGTAGGGCGAGGACAATGAGAGCCAAGATGATGCGGTTGAGGTAATTTCCATTTCTTCCGACTCACCTTCTCCTTCTCCTAGACCAGCCAGGCGGATCTGTGGAAAAGTGCCCATGTCTCACCCATATGCTTATATAGACCCTGATTTCCTTTTGAAGAAAGCAAGATATACCCCCAAGCGCAAGACCCGTAGTCGCTCTGGCGACTTAATCCCCGGACTTCCTGAGAAGACAACCGGTCGGAAACGCACCAGCGAGGTACACTTTTGTTTTATAACCATTTCTTGTGCAAAACATGACTCGCCTCTTCTTTAACTTCAACCCTTTGTTCTATCAGACTTCTCGCCCTACATCTGGTGACTCGGCAATATCAGCTCTCCCGTTGATGATTCGTGTACAAGGGTGAGTCTCTTTGTTAATCCCAATTTCTTCTAAACAACGATATGTGCTTTTAATCTTCGTGCCTTTGTCTCAGAGCACAAGCGAAGAGTAGGAAAACCGGCGACCTATCTTCTGCTCCCAAAATAACTGACGCCTTAGGCACGAGCATCTCTGTCCAAGAGATTGATGAAGAGCAAGCGGTGGCTCATGATATTCCTGTGGGCGACATTCCCGATGCCCGGGATGACTCGCCCGTAATCTTGAAGGAAACCGCTGATAAGGTTAACCCGCCAAGTCCTCTCAAGGCGACTGAAGATCCAGACGAAGTCGTGGTCACCGACTGGCTATTCCACTCCTCCGGTTGCAGTACTTTCCAAGCATACATCCAAGGAGTCTCGCCCTTCTCCTGATCAAGACACAAGTAAATTCGAGCTCCCTCGGTATGAGAAGCTGGAATTCGACCAACAATGTTCTGGCTTCGCAAGTCATCTGGAGAGGGATTATGAGATGAACAAGAGCTTGATTCATCTTATGAGGGTTAGGCATGAGGTACGCCTATTTATGTATTTTTGTTCACCCATTAGCCTTCCAAGGGCCGGCTCATCTTTTGAAAGAAGAGCCGGGTCTTTAAATGTAATAAAAATCTTCAACCTATAGCCCCCAAGGGCTGGGTCATCTTTGGAAAGATGAGCCGGGTCTTGAATAAATAAAAATCTCAACCTGTAGCCCCCAAGGGCCGGGTCATCTTTTGAAAGATGAGCCGGGTCTTGAATAAATAAAAGCCTTCAGTTTGTACCCCCAAGGGCCGGGTCATCTTTTGAAAGATGAGTCGCGTCTTGAATAAATAAAAATCTTCAACCTGTAGCCCCCAAGGGCCGGGTCATCTTCTGAAAGATGAGCCGGGTCTTGAATAAATAAAAATCTTCAACCTGTAGCCCCCAAGGGCCGGGTCATCTTTTGAAAGATGAGTCGGGTCTTGAATAAATAAAAATCTTCAACCTGTAGCCCCCAAGGGACGGGTCATCTTTTGAAAGATGAGCCGGGTCTTGAATAAATAAAAATCTTCAACTTGTAGCCCCCAAGGGCCGGGTCATCTTTTGAAAGATGAGCTGGGTCTTGAATAAATAAAAGTCTTCAACCTGTAGCCCCCAAGGGACGGGTCATCTTTTGAAAGATGAGCCGGGTCTTGAATAAATAAAAATCTTCAACCTGTAGCCCCCAAGGGCCAGGTCATCTTTTGAAAGCTGAGTCGGGTCTTGAAAAACTCTTCAACCTGTAGCCCCAAGGGCCGGCTCATCTTTTGAAAGATGAGCTGGTTCGTAAATATGGTATGATTTTGAAGAAAATCATACATTAGCCCCCAAGTATCAGGAGTATTGCTTGCAGTAATGCTGAAACTTGTCTCCCCAAATTTGATGTGCAGGAGGATGTGACCCAGACTGAGTCGGATGTAGCCAACTTAAAGAAAAATCTAGCTGACCAACAAGATGCACAGTCTGAGTTTGAGAGGAAATAACGCTTAATTCAGGCTGAGCTGGAGAAAATAAAGGCTGACCAGCAAAAACTTGAGAAGAAAGCCAAAGCTGACAAAGCCGCCATTCTTAAGCGTGCTGAACAGGCTGAGGAATAATTGGAAGCCGCCCAGCAGGAGCTTTCCGGCTTAAAGAAACATAGTTCAAACATGACCGTTGCTATTTTTGGTAAGCGTTAACCCTTGACTATTGACTAATTAATCTGGTATCTAAAATTATCAAATACTGATATGCCTTTTGCAGGTGCACGAGCCGCCAATCTTCCAGATGACTGCCTGTTGAAGTTTAAAGATATATATACCTTCGCTGACCAGCAATACACCGGGGGCGTGCTGATGATTAAAGCGGTGATGGGCAGCAAGGAGCCAGTCAGAACCATCAAGCACATGCTCGGCATTCTGTCCACATTGCCTCCTCGGATAGAGGAACTGAAAAGGTCAGTCGGCCGGAAGGGAGTCCTGAACACCCTAAGCCAGTGCTTAGCCTATGCCCCGGAGCTCAAACCAGAAGAAATAGCCGTCGGCTACCCCGAGCTGAAGGATGACAGGTCAGAATTCACCGAGGTGGACTATCACCGAGTTATGATAGAATCTCGCTATGCGGTGACTCAACTGGCAGCCATCTTGGATTTGAGTAAATACCAAGACGCCTATGACGAGAAGAAAAAGAAGGTGACGCCTCCCTCATATGAAACTGCTAGCTTGGTTCCTCGCCGACCCAAGAATCCTTTTGATCTTTACATGGACCTATCTCTCTTCCTTGATGATGAAGACGAGTTCGTTGCCCTTACCAAGTGTAATTGGAAACTGGGCGACTTACGAATCGAAGGCAGGGAGAGCTGAAGGCAAGGTGACTCGGCGGCGGCCTGATTCGTCCATGGATTCTTTCTTCACTGGGGGATGACACCAATTTTGGCCACGCGAGCCACGTAATAGCTTTGTTAATGTTTGTGGAAAAACAATCAGTCAGTAGTACCTTTTGATGGAACCACTTTTATTCCTTGAATATATGCATGACTCGCCTCCAAGTTTGATGAACCAGGGAATATCGTAAGTTGACAAACAAGTTTACACCTTATGTGTAAGGAAAAACATCTGCCGACTCAGTGAGTGCATTGCAAAGAATAGACCAGCCCCCTCGATTATGCCAAAAAATAGAGCAGCCCCCGGGTTATGTCAAAAAATATATCAGCCCCCGGGTTATGTCAAAAAATATATCAGCCCCCGGGTTATGGCAAATAATAGTTAAAAAATGAGTCGGGGCGAGTTATAATCAAAAGCCGACTCAAATATATTATGGAACCTTGTGGTCTTGCCATCAAGAAAGAAAAAAATTATCGACTCAGTGAGTTACGATAGGATAAGAAGAATTTGCAAAAACTCTAGTGTTACCCTTAGAAATCTTTTTGCATCTAGCCCTGTTATTTTAGACCGGTTGATCAGGCGCGAGTCAAGCTTCCATGAAGAAGGTTCAATGAACCAATGGTTTCTCTATTTGTATGACTCTGGACAGTACCTTTTATATTTTAACCAAGGCGAGTTCACGGTCCAAATAACGGATTGACTTGCCATGAGTACATAGGTCCATGTGGCGACTTGTTCAACACATACATAGTCCAATATAACCATTTGTAATGCGGTAATTTTTCGCTAGCCAAGAGGGTATTCAGGTTGAACTCAATGAGTGGAAGCCCCCAAGTGACCTATGATTCAGGAAGAAACCAGGGATAGGATCACAGAAGCGTATACGCTCTTACTGCGAAACGACTTGGGGACTAGTAGCCCCCAAGTAAGCCGGCTTAATTCTCAAAACCACATAAGGCGCCTATGTTTGAACCGTGCAACGTGGCAACGTTGGTCCTCTTTGGCTTTATCAAAGCCCAGTTTTGAAGTAAGCGCAGCATGGCGACTTACGCTCTTTGATTTTGATAGCGTCTATGTTTGGGCGACTTATAGAACAATAAAGACTCATGCTTTCAAAGCCTGAAACGGCAAGGGACCCCGAAATTCGTGGGTGCCGGCTTTATTTCTTTCATAATTCATGGATTACAATTTTCTGAAAACTGGTAAAGAAAAGGGGGGAGCTCATGGCTCTAAGTGTAGTAAGGTCGCAGATGGGCTATGTTCCAGGGGCGAGTTGTCTCAACCTCTTTAGTTGGCCGATGTGGGCGACGATCCACCAAGTAGTATGAGCCGTTCCGAAGGGCCTTGCTGATGACAAATGGTCCTTCCCACGAAGGTGATAGCTTATGCATACCAGTATGATCTTGAATCAAACGGAGCACCAAGTCGCCTTGTTGGAAAGTCCGGCTCTTGACCCGG
The DNA here is from genome assembly GCF_904849725.1 of Hordeum vulgare subsp. vulgare. NCBI lineage: Eukaryota > Viridiplantae > Streptophyta > Magnoliopsida > Poales > Poaceae > Hordeum > Hordeum vulgare. Next base: position 4,530,977 of record NC_058523.1, on the reverse strand, counting down.
AGACTGTGGTAACGTCGCAAGTCTTGTTGGTGAATCGCCGATCATGATGCGGATAAGTCTCGTTCCTCCTCCAAGGTGTCCAGCGAGTCCTGTCGCACCAGCTCATTGTCCTATTCCACGTAGGCGGCGACTCATGGGGAATCTTGTTTGATGTCACTTGGTAACACCGCTTATGCTCCATAGACCAGAAAGAAGGGAGTAAAACCTGTGGAGCGATTTGGAGTTGCCCTGATACTCCATAGTACTGACGGTAACTACTCCAGCCAACATCCTGGAGTATGTTTCAAAGGCACCATGAATCGAGGCTTAATCCCACACAATATTTCCTAATTCACCCTCTCCGCTTGCCCATTAGACTGGGGATGTGCAACCGCGGAAACATCAAGTCGGATATGCTCTCGTGAACAAAACTCTTGCATTGCAGCTTTGGATAGATTGGTACCGTTGTCAGTAATGATACTATGAGGATATCCAAATCTGAAAATTAGTTTCTTCAAGAATTTGACGGTCGTATCTGCATCACGGCTGCTACCAGGTTCCGCCTCCACCCACTTGGCAAATTTGTCAACCGCCAACCAATAGGTGAGTCTTTTTGGTAGAAGACATCTTGAAAGGGTCGACCATATCAAGCCCCCAGACTGCAAACGGCCAAGTCATTGGTATCATCCGCAATTCTTGAGCCGGCACGTGCATCTGGCGTCCAAATTTTTGGCAGCCATCACATCGGCGAACGATCTCTTCTGTGTGTGCGTGAGACGTAAGCCAATAGAACCCATGTCTGAAGGCCTTAGAGACCAAGGGTCGGGACCCGGCATGATGACCACAATCGCCCGTGTGAATCTCATTGAGGATCATACATCCTTCTTTAGGAGAGATGCATCTTTGAAATACCCCCGAGCTGCTTCATTTGTGTAACTCGCCATTGTGTATGACCATGGACTTACACCGACGGACGATTTGGCGAGCTAATAACTCGTCAGTTGGTAACTCCCCTCTGGCGAGATACGCCATGTTAGGAATTGCCCAGTCTGGAGTAGCGTGGAGAGCCTCCACGAGTTGAGACTCGGGGTCCGGTTTCGCTAAATCTTCCTCTGAAAGCAGTTTCACCGAGGGGTTATGCAATACATCCAAAAAGACATTGGGAGGAACTGGCTTACGTTGTGAACCGAGACGGGAAAGAGCGTTTGCTGCTTCGTTAAGCCGCCGGTCGATTTGATCCACTTGATAACCATTGAAGTGACCCGCTACATCTGACACAGCTCGTCTGTAAGCCGCCATCAAAGGGTCTCGTGAATCCCAGGTACCAGAGACCTGTTGTGCCACCAGATCTGAATCGCCCAGACACCTGACTCGTATGAGATTCATCTCTTTGGCGAGTCGCAAACCATGGAGCAAGGCTTCGTATTATGTTGCATTATTGGTACATGGGAACATGAGCCGAAGGACTTAGCAAAACTTGTCACCTTGAGGCGAAGTTATCACCACACCAGCCCCCGAGCCTTCCAACTATCTAGACTCGTCGAAATAGATGGTCCAGTAAGTAAGATCGTGTCTTTCCTCCGGGATTTGTAACTCGGTCCAATCATTGATGAAATCCACGAGTGTCTGAGATTTAATGGCCGTCCGAGGCGTATACCGCAGATGATGGGATCCGACCTCGATGGCCCACTTAGCAATCTGTCCAACGGCCTCTCGATTCCGTATGATGTGGCCGAGAGGGGGCAGAACTGATGACCGTGATCGGGTGTTCCTGGAAGTAATGCTTCAACTTTCGAGTCGCCATGAACACCCCGAAAACCAGCTTCTGCCAATACACCGGAGAAGCTGCTTGGAGAGGGTGAGGACCTCGCTGATAAAATACACCGGTCACTGCACTGGATACTCCTTTCCTTCTTGCTTCCGCTCGACAAATACGGCCACATTGACTGCCTTGGAATTGGCTGCAATGTACAGGAGCATAGGTGATACGTCTCCAACGTATCTGTAATTTTCGATGGTTTCATGGTATTATCTTGTCAAACTTTGGGTGTTTTGTATGCCTTTTATATATTTTTTGGGACAAACTTATTAACACAGTGCCAAGTGCCAGTTCCTGTTTTTTCCATGTTTTTACGCCTTTCAGAGGAGGTTTTAAACAGAGTCCAAACGGAACGAAACTGCCAAAAAGATTTTTTCCAAAATAGAAAAAGATCGGGAAGCCTGAGAATCGGGGCATGGGGCCACCAGGGACCCGACAAGTCCCCTAGCCGCGGCTAGGGGGGCCACGCCTCCCAGGCTTGTGGGCTCCCGGGGCCTCCTCTACCCTAGGTCTTTCGCCTATAAATTCCCTAAAACCCCAGAAAAATCAGGAGATCATCGAAAGTACTTTTCCGCCGCCGCAAGCTTCTGTCTCCGCAAGATCCCATCTGGGCACGTTCTGGTGCCCTGCCGGAGGGGGCATTCGGATAAGGTGGGCTTCTTCATCAACACCATGACCTCTTCGATGATGCGTAAGTAGTTCACCATAGACCTACGGGTCCATAGCTAGTAGCTAGATGGCTTCTTCTCTCTCTTGGATCTTCAATACAAAGTTCTCCATGATCTTCATGGAGATCTATCCGATGTAATCTTATTTGGCGGTGTGTTTGTCGAGATCCGATGAATTGTGCATTTATGATCAGATTATCTATGAATCTTATTTGAGTTTCTTCTGATCTCTCTTATGCATGATTTCATATCCTTGTAATTCTCTTCGAGTTGTGGATTTTGTATGGCCAACTAGATCTATGATTCTTGCAATGGGAGAAGTGTTTGGTTTTGGATTCATACCGTGTGGTGACCTCACCCAATGACAGAAGGAGTAGCGAGGCACGCGTCATGTTGTTGCCATCAAGGGTAAAAAGATGGGGTTTTCATCATTCGTTTGAGTTTATCCCTCTACATCATGTCATCTTGCTTAAGGCGTTACTCTGTTCGTCATGAACTCAATACACTAGATGCATGCTGGATAGCGGTCGATGTGTGGAGTAATAGTAGTAGATGCAGGGTCTACTTGTCTCAGACGTGATGCCTATATGTATGATCATTGCCATAGATATCGTCATGACTTTGCACGGTTCTATCAATTGCTCGACAGTAACTTGTTCACCCACCGTAATATTTGCTATTTTGAGAGAAGCCTCTAGTGAACACTATGGCCCCGGGGTCTACTCCACACCATATTTTCAGCGTTATACTTCTTCTTCATTTCACTTTCCGCCTTTAGATCTCACTTTGCAATCAATCTTGAAGGGATTAACAACCCCTTTATAGCGTTGGGTGCAAGCTCTTTGGGTTTGTGCAGGTACTCTGGACTTGACGAGATTCTCCTACTGGATTGATACCTTGGTTCTCAAACTGAGGGAAATACTTACTGCTCCTGTGCTGCATCACCCTTTCCTCTTCAAGGGAAAAACCAACGCAAGCAAGTCTCCGTCAATATGTCAAATTCAGGCGCTGTTGTTTGAGAAGTAGCAGAAGGATGTCTGGCGCAGTTGTCGGGGAGGATCAAGTCAAGAACTCATCCAAGTAAGTGTCGCAAACTCATCCCTTGCATTTACTTTGTTTGCCAGTTGCCTCTCGTTTTCCTCTCCTCCACTTCACCAATTTGCCTTTTTTGTTTTCCTTTTCGTTCGCCCTTTTTCTTGCTTGCTCTTTGTTTGCTTGTGTGCTTGTTTGCTTGCCGAAGTCGCCATGACTGAAAAGACCAAACTTTGTGACTTCTTGAATACTAATAATAATGATTTTATTAGTACTCCGATTGCTCCCGCCACTAGTGCGGAGTCATACGAAATCAATGCCGCTTTGCTGAATCTTGTTATGAAAGAGAAATTTTCCGGTCTTCCTAGTGAAGATGCCGCATCCCATCTTAACACCTTCATAGAGCTTTGCGATATGCAAAAGAAGAAAGATATGGATAATGGTGTGATTAAATTGAAGCTTTTTCCTTTCTCGTTGCGAGATCAAGCAAAAACTTGGTTTTCGTCTTTGCCCAAAAATAGTATCGATTCTTGGGATAAGTGCAAAGATGCTTATATATCCAAGTATTTTCCGCCGGCTCAGATTATCTCTCTCCGTAATGATATCATGAATTTTAAGCAACTTGATCATGAACACGTTGCACAATCTTGGGAGAGAATGAAATTGATGATTAGAAATTGTCCCACTCATGGCTTGAGTCTTTGGATAATTATACAAACTTCTACACTCGCTTGAATTTTGCTTCTAGAAATATCTTGGACTCCGCCTCAGGTGGAACGTTCATGGAAATCACGTTAGGAGAAGCCACGAAACTCCTAGACAATATCATGACGAACTACTCTCAGTGGCACACTGAAAGGTCACCTACTAGTAAGAAAGTACATGCTATAGAAGAAATTAACTCGTTGAGTGCTAAGATGGATGAGTTAATGAATTTGGTTGCTAGTAGAAGTTCTCCTTTTAGATCCTAATGATATGCCCTTGTCTTCCTTGATTGAGATTAGCAACGCTAGCTTGGACGTTAATTTTGTTGGTAGGAATAATTTTGGCCACAACAATGCTTTTAGAGAAAACTATGTTCCTAGGCCTTTTCCTAGTAACTCCTCTAATAACTTTGGCAACTCCTACAACAATACTCATGGAAATTACAATAGATTACCCTCTGATCTAGAGAATAATATCAAAGAGTTTATCAACTCGCAAAAAAAATTCAATGCGTCCATAGAGGAAAAACTACTCAAAATTAACGATTTGGCTAAGAGCGTTGATAGAATGTCTAGTGATATTGATGCTTTGAAAGTTAGATGTGCTCCTTCCAAGATCAATATGGATGAAACTTTGAAAGCTATGCATGTTTCCATGATTGAGAGCAAAGAAAGAACCGCCCAAATTCGTGCTAGACATGAATGGCTTAAAAAGGCATGTTCTCGTGATAAAAATCACGAAGATCGTAAAGTGCTTGGTGTGACTCCCATTGAATCTTTGTTTTCTTGTGTCAAACCCAATGATGAAGGGGGTGGATATGAATCCACCTTGGTTGAAAAACGCCCCAATGATTCGGAGTCCATCTATCTTGATGCTAAAAGCATTGAAAGTGGAGTAGAAGATATTAAAACTTTGAGTAGTAATGAAATTACTACCTTGGATTTCAAGGAATTCAATTATGATAGTTGCTCCTTGATTGAATGCATTTCCTTGATGCAATCGATGCTAAACTCTGCACAAGCTTATAGCCAAACAAGGCCTTTACCGATCATATCGTCGAAGCCATGATAAAATATCTTGAAGAGAAAATTGAATTGGAAGTCTCTATCCCTAGAAACCTTCATGATGAGTGGGAACCTAGTATCAAAATCAAAATCAAAAACTATGAATGCAATGCTTTGTGTGATTTGGGTGCTAGTGTTTCCGCGATTCCAAAATATTTATGTGATGTTCTGGGTTTTAATGAGATTGAAGAGTGTTCTCTTAATTTGCATCTTGCGGATTCTACTATCAAGAAACCCAGGGGAAGGATCAATGATGTTCTTATTATTGGAAATAGGAACTATGTACCCGTGGATTTCATTGTGCTTGACATTGATTGCAATCCTACATGCACTATTATTCTTGGTAGACCTTTCCTAAGAACTATCGGTGCCATCATCGATATGAAGGAAGGGAATATTAGATTTCAATTTCCTTTAAAGAAGGGCATGGAGCACTTTCCTAGAAATAAAATAAGATTGCCTTATGAATCCATTATGAGGGTCACTTATGGTTTGAGCACCAAAGACGATGATACGTGATTCTATCGCCTTATGCCTAGCTAAGGGCGTTAAACAATAGCGCTTGTTGGGAGGCAACCCAATGAATTTATTTCTTTTTCTTTCTGTTTTCTTGCGTCCACACTATCATAATTCTGTTATGATTGTGTTTCTTGTGTTTCTTTTTGTGTTTGAGCCAAGCAAAACCTTTATGACTAGTCTTGGTAATGGTTGTTTGATCCTACTGAAAAAAGACAGAAACTTTTTGCTCACGAGATGATTTTTCATTTTTATGCAGAAAGAGATTTTGAGTAGATTCTTTTTTCTTTTGGTTGATATGCCTTTTTCCCACGCAGAAGTATACGAAGTATACAGATTGCTACAGACTAGTCTGTTTTTGACAGATTCTGTTTTTGTTGAGTTGGTTGCTTTCTTTGATGAAACTACGGATAGTATTGGGGGGTACTAGTCATGAAAAAGTGAGAATACATTATACCAACACCAATATAAATATAAATCAAGATTATTACAGTACCTAAAGTGGTGGTAGTTTGTTTTCTTGTGCTAATGTTATCATGAGTTTCTGTTTAAGTTTTGTGTTGTGAAGTTTTCAAGTTTTGGGTGATGTTCTCATGGAAAAAGAGAGAAGGAGTGGAAAGAGCTCAAGCTGGGGGATGCCCAAGGCATCCCAAGCCAAATTCAAGGACACCAAAAAGCCTAAGCTTGGGGATGCCCCGGGAAGGCATCTCCTCTTTCGTCTTCAATCCATCGGTAACGTTACTTGGAGCTATATTTTTATTCACCACATGATATGTGTTTTGCTTGGAGAATCTTGTATCTCAGAAGTCTTTTCTTTTTGTTGTGTCACAATCATCCTTGCTTCACACCTTTATAGAGAGACATGCACTCATCATGATTTTGCTAGAATGCTCATAGTGCTTCATTTATATCTTTTGAGCTAGATAATTTTGCTCTATGTGCTTCACTTAGATCTTTTAGAGCACGGCGGTGCATGACTTGGTAGTTGACTTATGCTATGAAAGTAGTCCCAAAGGTGATAGGTATCCAAAGAGGATACAAAAACCTCCATCTTCATGTGCATTGACTAGAAAGAGAAGTCTTGATTCCTCTCAATTAGTTTTGAGACGTGGATTTGGTAATACTAAGAGTTATGTTAGTAGTGTGTTGTGAATCTAGAAATACTTGTGTTGAAGTTAGTGATTCCCGTAGCATGCACGTATGGTGAATCACTATGTTAGGATGTCGGAGTATAATTGATCTATTTATCGTCAGCCTTTGTGTTGAGGTCGGGTTCGCGCGATGGTTAACACCTACCAACCCTTCCCCTAGGAGTATGCGTTTAGCACTTTGTTTCGATTACTAATAAAAACTTTCGCAACAAGTATGTGAGTTCTTCATGACTAATGTGATTCCATGGTATAGATGCACTTTCAGCTTCCACCATTGCTAGCCTCTCTAGTGCCGCGCAATTCTTGCCGGTGCACAAACCCACCAAATGCCTTCCTCAAAACAGCCACCATACCTACCTACTATGGCATCTTCATAGCCATTCCCAGATTTATTGCCATGCAACTCCCACCGTTCCGTCTCATGACTTGTGCTGTCACTCTCATATTGCCATTGCATGATCGTAAGATAGGTAGCGAGATGTTTCAACGTCATACGCCAAGCTAGATCGTTGCACAATCCGGTACACTATCGGAGGCATTTGCTATAGAGTCATTTCTAAGCTTTGAGCTGTGAGTAACTAAAAGTGTGATGATCATCACTATTAGAGCATTGTCCCATGTGAGGAAATAAATAAAAAAAGAGGCCAAAGAGCCCAAATAAAAAAGGGGAAAGAGAAAAAAAAAGAGGCCTAAGAGCCCAAATAAAAAAAGAGAAAAAGAGAGAAGGGACAATGCTACTATCTTTTCCCACACTTGTGCTTCATAATAGCGCCATGTTCTTCATGTTTGAGAGCCTCTCGTTTTGTCACTACCATATGCTAGTGGGAACCTTCATTATATAAGTTGCCTTGTATATTCCAATGATGGGCTTCCTCAAAATTGCCCTAGATCTTCGTCAGCAAGCAAGTTGGATGCACACCCACTAGTTCTCCTTTTGAGCTTTCACATACTTATAGCTCTAGTGCATCCTTTGTATGGCAATCCCTACTCATTCACATTGATATCTATTAATGGGAATCTCCATAGCCTATTGATATGCCGAGTCAATGTGACCATCTCCTCCTTTTTGTCTCACAACAACCACCACACTCTATTCCACCTATAGTGCTATATCCATGGCTCACGCTCATGTATTGTGAGATAGTTATAAAAAGTTTGACAAAGTAAGAGTGCGAAAACAATTACTTGGCCAATACCGGGGTTGTGCATGATTTACATTAGTTGTGTGAGGATGATGGATCATAGACAGACTATATGATTTTGTAGGGATAACTTTCTTTGGCATTATTATTTTGAAAGTTCATGATTACCTTGCTAGTTTGCTTGAAGTATTATTGTTTTCATGACAATAGCAAACTATTGTTTTGAATCTTACGGATCTGAACATTCATGTCACATCAAAGAAGTTGCAAAGGACAACTATGCTAGGTAGCATTCCACATCAAAATTCATTCTTTATCACTTCCCTACACGAGGACGAGCAGGAGTTAAGCTTGCGGGTGCTTGATACGTCTCCAACGTATCTATAATTTTTGATGGTTTCATGCTATTATCTTGTCAAACTTTGGGTGTTCTGTATGCCTTTTATATATTTTTTGGGACTAACTTATTAACTCACTGCCAAGTGCCGGTTCATGTTATTTCCATGTTTTTGACCCCTTTCAGAGGAGGATTTTAAACGGAGTCAAAACAGAACGAAACTGCCAAAAAGATTTTTACCAAAACAGAAAAAGATCGGGAAGCCTAAGAATCAGGGCTGGGGGCCACCAGGAACCCCACAAGCCCCCTAGCCGCGGCCAGGGGGGCCGCGCCTCCCGGGCTTGTGGGCTCCCTGGGCCTCCTCTTCCCTAGGTATTTCTCCTATATATTCCCTAAAATCCTAGAAAAAATCAGGAGATCATCGAAAGTACTTTTCCGCCGCCGCACGCTTCTATCTCTGCAACATCCCATCTGGGGCATGTTCTGGTGCCCTGCCGGAGGGGGGATTCAGATACGGAGGGCTTCTTCATCAACACCATGACCTCTCCGATGATGCGTGAGTAGTTCACCATAGACCTACGGGTCCATAGCTAGTAGCTAGATGGCTTCTTCTCTCTCTTGGATCTTCAATACAAAGTTCTCCATGATCTTCATGGAGATCTATCCGATGTAATCTTCTTTGGCAGTGTGTTTGTCGAGATCCGATGAATTGTGGATTTATGATCAGATTATCTATGAATCTTATTTGTGTTTCTTCTGATCTCTCTTATGCATGATTTCATATCCTTGTAATTCTCTTCGAGTTAGGGGTTTTGTTTGGCCAACTAGATCTATAATTCTTGCAATGGGAGAAGTGCTTGGTTTTGGGTTCATACCGTGCGGTGACCTCACCCAATGAGAGAAGGGGTAGCGAGGCACGCATCGTGTTGTTGCCATCAAGGGTAAAAAGATGGGGTTTTCATCATTGGTTTGAGTTTATCCCTCTTCATCATGTCATCTTGCTTAAGGCGTTACTCTGTTAGTCATGAACTCAATACACTAGATGCATGCTGGATAGCGGTCGATGTGTGGAGTAATAGTAGTAGATGCAGAAAGTATCGGTCTACTTGTCTTGGACGTGATGCCTATATGTATGATCATTGCCTTAGATATCGTCATGACTTTGCACGGTTCTACCAATTGCTCGATAGTAATTTGTTCGACCACCGTAATATTTGCTATTTTGAGAGAAGCCTACTCCACACCATATTTTCATCCTTACACTTTTTCTTCGTTTCCCTTTCCGCCTTCAGATCTCACTTTGCAATCAATCTTGAAGGGATTGACAACCCCTTTATAGCGTTGGGTGCAAGCTCTTTATGTTTGTGCAGGTACTCTGGACTTGACGAGATTCTCCTACTGGATTGATACCTTGGTTCTCAAACTGAGGGAAATACTTACTGCTCCTGTGCTGCATCACCCTTTCCTCTTCAAGAGAAAAACCAACGCAAGCAAGTCTCCGTCAACGTGTCAAATTCTGGCGTTGTTGTTTCAAAAGTAGCAATAGGTTCCTTGTCTGCCAGAGCCGCCAACACTAGCGGGTTAGCTAATTGCCACTTCAAGGCTTCAAAAGCTTCATTGGCTTCGTCCGTCCATACGAAACGTTCAGTTTTCTCGAGCAACTGGTAGAGAGGGATGGCCTTCTCCACAAGGCGACTTATAAAGCGGCTCAGAGCTGCGATTCGACCCACCATACGCTGGACCTGGTTAACATTGGCTGGTTTCCCTAGTGAGGTAATTGCCTCAATCTTGTCCGGGTTGGCCTCAATGCCACGCTCCAACACCAAGAAACCCAATAACTTCCCCGCAGGGACACCAAAGACGCACTTGGTGGGGTTAAGCTTCATCTGGTAAACATGCAGGTTGTCAATGGTTTCCTTGAGATCCTCCAAGAGCAACTCTTTTCGGTGGGACCTGACCACGATGTCATCCACATAAGAGTGGACGTTATGGCCTATCTGGTTGTGCAAGCAATTTTGGATACAATGCTGGTAAGACGCCCCGCACTCTTGAGCCCAAACAGCATGGACATGTAACAGAAAGCTTCGAATGGGGTTACGAAGGATGTATTTTCCTGATCTGCCACCGCCATCTTGATCTGATGGTATCCCAAATAAGCATCCAAGAAACACACATGTTCACAACCCGCCATCGAGTCAATAATTTGATCAATGCGGGGAAGGGCGAAGGGATCCTTCGGACAAGCTCTGTTGAGGTCAGTGTAGTCGATGCACATGCGGAAAGAGCCATTCTTCTTGAGCACCAGGACCGGGTTAGCCAGCCATTCAGGATGGAAAACCTCGATGATGAACCCGGTGGCAAGGAGTCGGGCTACTTCCTCTCCAATCGCCTTACGACGCTCTTCATTAAATCTGCGAAGGTACTGTCGAACTGGCTTAACTTTAGGGTCAGTATTAAGATGGTGCTCAGCGAATTCTATCGGTACACCCGGCATGTCAAAAGGCTTCCATGCAAAGATGTTCCAATTCTCACGGATGAATTTGGTGAGCGCGCTTTCCTATTTTGGGTCGAGACCCGCCCCAATAGTGAACTGCTTGGTGGAGTCACCAGGCGTAAAGTCGATAACCTTGGTGTCGTCCGTTGGTTTAAACTTAAGGGGCGGCTCAGAATCAATGGTCGGCCTCTTGAGCGGCGTCATGTCCGCCGGGTCAACATTAGATTGGTGAAACTTGATATCCTCAGCCGCACAAGCTGACTCGGCATAAGCCACGTCTCCTTCTTCACATTCTTGAGCAATCTTCATGTCGTTGCTGATGGTAATAGGACCCTTAGGTCCGGGCATCTTGAGTTTGAGATAAACATAGCATGGGTGGGACATGAATTTGGCGTACGCCGGTGGTCCAAACAACGCATGATAGGGGCTCTTGATTTTGACCACTTCGAACAGGAGGGACTCGCTACTGTAATTTGACTGTGTGCCAAAAGCCACGTTAAGCTTAACCCGCCCAATTGGATATGCTGACTTACCGGGAACGATGTCGTGGAATACCGTGGATGATGGCATCAGGTCTTTCTCCAAGAGGTTCATCCGCCGGAAGGTGTCGAAATATCAGATGCTGATGCTGCTGCCTCTGTCCATGAGGACCTTGGAGAGGGTGTATCCTCCGACTTGCGGAGCCACGACCAAAGCCAAGTCACCAGCGTTGTCTACTCGGGGGGGGGGGGGATGGTTTTCCCTGCTCCAGGTTATGGGTTGCTCAGACTAGTGAAGGTACCAGGGGAGCGTCGACTCAGCTATGCTGAAGGCTCTATGCTTCACCTTATGATCCCGCTTACAGGTGCTGGTGGTGAACACGTGGTACTGCCCATTGTTCAACTATTTGGGGTTATTCTGGAACACGCCACAATCTTCCTGTCGCTGGGGATCCCCTTGCGGGGGTGGTTGCTGGAATACTCCCGGCCGGTGGTACTGCTGATTGTGAATTTGGTACTCCCAGCGTTGGGCTTTGCCCGCCTTGCGGTCCCGAGTTAGAAAAACCACCAAACGGGACCTGGCGTGACCCGGATGCACCGGGTTGTTCCTATCGCTGGCCCTGTTCACCACCTTGGCCTCTACCGAGCGCCTTGGCCCGGAATTGCTACATCACGTTGCAATGTTCCCAAGAGTGGGTCGCTGGTCCCTCCACCGTGGCATGCTGCGGACAAGGGCCTTTGTGCATCTCGTGATAATTGCGCGGTTTCTTCCCACTAAAGCCTCGCTTTTTCTGGCGCGGGTTTCCGTTGCCGGTATTAGTATTAGCGACAAATACTGAAGAACCCTCCTGTTGTGTGTTTTTGCCATGCCCACCATGATGGTGGTTGCCGTGGCCCTGAAACTGGGAATGGCCCTTGTGTAACTCGCCCTTTCTGGAGGTACTAACTTTGTCATCGTCCTCCTCGAGATCCTTGGTGTCGTCCGACTCAGCGTACCTAGTAAGGGTATCCATTAATTCGCCCATGTCCTGTACCTTCCGTTTGAGCCGCCCTAGCTTTAGTACCAAAGGTTCGTAATGACAGTTCTTCTCCAGGATCAACACCGCCTGAGCCACCGAAATACCTTCCGATGAGTGAATAACTTCCACGCCCCGCCGGGTCCAATGATGGGCCGAATCATCCGGCCGTTGAACGCAGTGCTATAAGTCGACGATGGTCATCGGGCGTTTGCAAGTCCCTCTGAAATTCTTGATAAAGCGCTCCTTTAGCTCTGCCCAAGTGTTGATGGAGTTGGGCGGCAGGTTCTTCAACCACGCACGTGTCATCCCTTCGAGCATCATGGTGAAGTACTTGGCGCAAACCGCCTCGTTGACGTCGAGCATGTCCATTGCGAGTTCGTAGCTCTCGATCCATGACCCTGGTTCGAGATCCGGCGAGTAATTGTGGATTTTCCGAGGCCCTTTGAAGTCCTTCGTCATTCGCTCGTTGCCCATAACTGGCGCAAGACACGACACACCGATGAGCTTGCCTCCAGTGCCTGGGGGCGCGGGAGGCGACGTCGTGTAAGCCGGGTAGACCTGACCCGCCGTGGCTGCTGTCTCTATCTGACTTGCAGCCCGTGTCGCGTCCATGATGTCTTAAGCTCGCTTATCGGGCATCCCGAGCGGGTTAGGTTGAGGGAGTCGCCGCGGCCCGCTGGGTACCACGGGTAAGTCCTCATGGCGACTCCTGGTGTGGCTCGCCCGAGGCGTGGAGTGCAGTCGATCAAGGCTATGAGAATAATGCGCATGCTGGACCACGGCCGTCTTTAGCATCTCGATGGCGTTTCTGGCTTCTATATCGGGCGGGGAGTTTCCGTAAATCGGCAAGGACTCCAAGTGGCAGGTTTCCGCCAGCACATTGTCCACGGGATTCGAGAAGTGACCCGGCAGCATCTGGAACCGAGTCGCATGGGCATCCATCGGTTGAGGCGGCGGTGGATTGGGCGGTGGAACCTGGCCTTCCCGTGGAACAGTTTGCAGTGGCCGATCAGGACCCGCCCTAGGGGTCCGTAGGGTGTCGAAAAAGGCGAGTTGGATGTAGGTCCATCGGGACTCGCCCATGGTGCCTCCTTTGGTGAATGGCGTCGGACACGTGCTGCTAACTCTCGAGCTGCTAGCCTTCCGTGTTCAGCCGCTCCATCTCTGCTGCGATCGCGGCCTACTGCATCTCCACCCTGGCGGTGTCTGCTTCCATGTCCCGTTGCGCCTTGGCCATTGCCTCCCGCAGCTTGGCTAACTCGGCGTTGACGGACTCCTGATTTTCGGACGTGACAGTGGTTGCCATGAGGTTGGCGACCTCTGCCGCTAGTTCCGCCATGGTCTATGCTGGGGGTTTGGACGTCCCACCGGTCTCATTATTGCCGGTTGGATTTTGCTGAGGCTGTGCTAACCCCACCATGTAGATGGCGATTTGTCGGCGGGACCTCTCGAAGACCTCGGATCCATTGCCAACAACAGCCCGCCGAGTTGTCCTTCCTCGAGAGGGTGGATTGAATCTGTCACACCCATGGATGACTCGGCATCGGAATTGACTGGGGCGACCTCCTGGACCGCCACTTCGTCCTGTACGTCATTTCCCTGCGTAAAGCCGAAGAAGGCGTGGCGAATCCTGTCTTGCCGTGTGAAGGGGAGGACATACCTGGCCGGTCGACGATGTCGGTGGAGGTGTCCGACTCAGGTATGGGCATCCCAATCATGTCGATGAAGATGTTGATTTTGCCGAAGGGGGCTCGGTAGCCAGATTTGACTGAATCGGCTTCCGGCTCCCACAGCGAGTTGTCGATGTAGTACCTCCCGTGGAAGCTCTTCATCATGATGTTGATCGCGTAGCTTTCTAAACCCGGTAGGGCTCCCTTTGAGAACTCAGCTCCACCGTGCGCAGGCCCCACGGTGGGTGCCAACTGTCGTGGTTTTGTCACGGCAGATGTCCTTATGAAAGGACTTAAAGATGGAGCCATCGCACCTTGGTGGCGACTCGAAGGGGGTGAGCGAAAGCAAGACTCAGATTTACCCAGGTTCGGCCCCTCGTGAGGAGGTAAAAGCCTAAGTCGCGCTTTTGTGTGGATTAATGGTGGTTTCGATTACAAGGAGGGTGTAACTCGCCTGACCTAGCTCTCGATTCTCTCTAACTCTCCTGACCTCTCCATTGGACTCTCCTTTATATACAGGTCGAGGCCCTAGGGTTTACAAAGTCCTGCCATGCTACTATTTGTGGCTTTCCTTATCTCTAAGTCGCCGTATCTTCCACGATTAGGAGCTTTCTTGGTAATCCATCATCCGCACGACCTCTTGAACCGCCATCTAGCTTCTGGGCCACGGACGTGCGGTAAATGGTAAGTCGCCCCTTTGGTGACCCGGCCCACTAAGGGCAGGTTACCCACAGGTAATATCCCCAACACCGACCCTGAAGTTCCCCGAATGTTCGGATCGCCACGGGACCCAAAATCAGCGAGTAATAGCATAGAAAACCGGCCAGAATGGACTAAATCTGCGAGTTTTGACGAGGTCCCTGTAACCGGTCCCCAAAGATTCCCGAACATTTGTAGCGCCACGGGACCCAGACTCAGTGAGTAATAGCACGGAAAACTAGCCAGAATGGACCAAATCTAAGAGTTTTCACGAGATCACCGTAATGTTTGTATCGCCCCAGGTCCCAAAATTAGTTAGTAAGTCAGTAATAGCATAGAAAACTTGCTAGAATGGACTATATCTGCGAGTTTTGACAAGGTCCCCGTAACCGGTCCCCGAAGTTTCCCGAACATTTGTAGCACCACGGGAGCTAGAATCAGTGAGTAATAACATAGAAAACTTGACATAACGGACCAAATCTGTGAGTTTTCATGAGGTTACCGTAACCAGACCCCGAAGTTCCCCGAATGTTCGTATGACCCCGGGTCCCAAAATTAGTGAGTAATAGCATGGAAACTGGCTAGAATAATGGACCGAATCTACGAGTTTTGACGAGATCCCTGTAACCGGTCCCCGATGTTTCCCGAACTTTGTAGCACCACGGGACCTAGAATCGGTGAGTAATAGCATAAAAAACTTGACAGAATGGACCAAATTTGTGAGTTTTCATGAGGTTACTATAACCAGACCCCGAAGTTCCCCGAACGTTCGTATCACCCTGGGTCCCAAAATCAGTGAGTAATAGCATAGAAAACATGCGAGAGACCGAGAATCAGTGAGTAATAGCATAGAACGTTTGACGAGGTCCCTGTAACCGGTCCCCGAAGGTTTCCGAACGTTTGCAGCGCCAAGAGACCGAGAATCAGTGAGTAATAGCATAGAAAACTGGCTAGAATGGACCAAATCTATGAGTTTTCATGACGTCACTGTAACCAGGCCCCAAGTTTCCCGAATGTTCGTATCGCCCCGGGTCCCAAAATCAGTGAGTAATATCATAGAAAAGTGGGTAGAATGGACCAAATCTGCGAGTTTTGACAAGGTCCGATCGAGTAACCGGTCCACGAAGTTCGCGGAATGTTCTGATTGCCCCGGGAACAAAAATCAGTCAGTAATAGCATAGAAAACTGGCCAGAATGGACCATGTCTCCGAATTTTGACAATGTCTCCATAACCCGACCCCAAAGTTCCCCGAACGTTCGGATCGCCCCAGGACCCAAAATCAGTGAGTAATAGCATAGAAAACTGGCCAGAATGGACCAAATCTGTGATTTTCCGTGAGGTCACCGTAACCGGACCCCAAAGTTCCCCGAATGTTCGTATGGGAGGAGGCGTTGTCTGGCACCGTGGGGGCATCGACGACAGGCCTTGCAAGATCGTTGCGTCAGTAACTGTTCTGGAGATGGATTGATGGAAGGCGGTGACGACGACCTATGAGGGTGCGTCGGACCGGTTTCTGCCGCTGGCCTGGTATGTGGCTCGTTCGGGGCTTCCGGCTTTAGATGTTAGGCTAGATGAGAGGTTTGGGTATGTGGCTCACACTTTCTACACCCCTTCATCATTGGATAGGAGTAACGAAAGAAGTTTACAAAAGGACGACTTCAAACATATTTATGTATTGCTTTGTAAGATTTCTGTGAATAATTAATAAAGTGACTGCATGCATCTTCCAGAACCGGTCCCCGAAGTTTCACGAACGTTTCTAGCGCCACGGGACACAGAACAAGTGAGTAATAGCATATAAAAGACCGCGAATTTCACCGGACGTTCGTATCTCCCCGTGTACAAAAATCAATGAGTAATAGCATAGAAAACTCACAAGAATGGACAAAATCTGCGAATTTTCACGAGGTTCCCGTAACCGGACCCCGAACTTCCCGAACATTCGTATCGCCCTGGGTCCCAGAATCCGTGAGTAATAGCACGGAAAACTTTCCAGACTGGACCAAATCTATGAGTTTTCACGAGATCACCGTAACCGGACCCCGAAGTTCCCCGAACGTTTCTGGCGCCCTACGACCCAGAATGAGTGAGTAATGGCATAGAAAATTGGCTAAAATGGACCAAATATGCAAGTTTTGACAAGGTCCCCGTAACCGGTCCTCGAAGTCAACAAAATGTTTTGATCACCACAAGAACCAAAATCAGTGAGTAATAGCATAAAAACTAGCCAGAATGGACCAAATCTGCGAGTTTTGATAGGTTCCGAGTAACCGGTCCACGAAGTTCATGGAACGTTCGGATCGCCCCAGGGACAAAAATCAGTGAGTAATAGCATAGAAAACTAGCCAGAATGGACCAAATCTACGAGTTTTGACAATGTCCCCATAACCCGACCTTGAAGCTCCCCGAATGTTCGGATCGCCCCGGGACCCAAAATCAGCGAGTAATAGCATAGAAAACTGGCCAGAATGGACTAAATCTGCGAGTTTTGACGAGGTTCCCGAAACCGGTCCCCGAAATTCCCCGAATATTTCTAGCGCCATGGGACCACGAATTAGTGAGTAATAGCATAGAAAACTAGCCAAAATGGACCAAGTCTGCGAGTTGGAGAAGGTCGCCGTAACCGGTCCCCGAAGTTCGCAGAACATTCGGATCGCCCCGGGAACAAAAATCAGTGAGTAATAGCATAGAAAACTAGTCAGAATCTGCGAGTTTTGACGAGGTCCCTGTAACGGGTCCACGAAGTTGACCTAACGTTTGTAGCGCCACGGGACCCATAATTAGTGAGTAATAGCATAAAAAACTGGCCAGAATGGACCAAATTTGTGAGTTTTCATGAGGTCACTGTTACCCAACCCGAAAGTTCCCCGTACGTTCGTATTTCCCCGGGTCCCAAAAATCAGTGAGTAGTATCATAGAAAAGTGGCTAGAATGGACCAAATCTACGAGTTTTGACAAGGTCCCAGTAACCGGTCACGAACCACCGCGAACAAAAATCAGTGAGTAATAGCATAGAAAACTAGCCAGAATGGACCAAATCTACGAGTTTTGACAATGTCCCCATAACCCGACCCTGAAGTTCCCCGAATGTTCGAATCTCCCCGGGACCCAAAATCAGCGAGTAATAGCATAGAAAACTGGCTAGAATGGACTAAATCCGCAAGTTTTGATGAGGTCCCCATAACCGGTCCCCAAAGATTCCCGAACATTTGTAGCGCCACGGGACCCAGAATCAGTGAGTCATATCATAGAAAACTCGCTAGAATGGACCAAATTTATGAGTTTTCATGTGGTTACGGTAACCGGACCCTGAAGTTCCCCGAACGTTCGTATCGCCCTGGGTCCCAAAATAAGTGGTTAAGTGAGTAATAGCATAGAAAACTGGCTAGAATGGACCGAATCTGCGAGTTTTGACGAGGTCCCCGTAACCGGTCACCAAAGTTTCCAGAACGTTTGTAGCGCCACGGGACCCAGAATAATTGAGTAATAGCATAGAAAACTTGACATAATGGACCAAATCTGTGAGTTTTCATGAGTTTACCGTAACCAGACCACAAAATTCCCCGAACGTTGGTGTCACCCCGGGTCCCAAAATTAGTGAGTAACACCATAGAAACCTGGCCAGAATGGACGGAATCTGCGAGTTTTGACGAGGTCCTCGTAACCTGTCGCTGAAGTTTCCCGAACGTTTGTAGTGCCACGGGACCCAGAATTAGTGAGTAATAGCATAGAAAACTGACCAAAATGGACCAAATCTGTGAGTTTTCATGACGTCACCGTAACCGGGCCCCGAAGTTCCTCGAACGTTCGTATCGCCCCGGGTCCCAAAATCAGTGAGTAATATCATACAAAAGTGGTTAGAATGGACGAAATATGCGAGTTTTAATAGGGTCCGAGTAACCGGTCCATTAAGTTCGCGGAACGTTGGGATCACCCGGGGGACAAAAATCACTGAGTAATAGCATAGAAAACGAGCCAAACTGGACCAAATCTACGAGTTTTGACAATGTCCCCATAACCCGACCGTGAAGTTCCCCGAATGTTCGGATCGCCCCGGGACCCAAAATCAGCGAGTAATAGCATAGAAAACTGGCCAGAATGGACTAAATCTGGGATTTTTGACGAGGTCCCCGTAACCGGTCCCCAAAGATTCCCGGACATTTGTAGCGCCACGGGACCCGGAATCAGTGAGTAATAGCATAGAAAACTGGCCAGAATGGACCAAATCTATGAGTTTTCATGAGATCACCGTAACCGGACCCCGAAGTTCCCCAAACGTTCGTATCGCCCCGGGCCCCAAACATAGTAAGCAAGTGAGTAATAGCATAGAAAACTGGCTAGAATTGACCGAATCTGTGAGTTTTGAGAAGGTCCCCGTAACCAGTCCCCGAAGTTTCCCGAACGTTTGTAGCACCACGAGACCCAGAATCCGAGAGTAATAGAATAGAAAACTTGACAAAACGGAGCAAATCTGTGAATTTTCATGAGGTTACCGTAACCAGACCCCGAAGTTCCCCGAACTTTCGTGTCACCCCGGGTCCCAAAATTAGTGAGAACAGCATAGGAAACTAGCCAGAATGCACGGAATCTGTGAGTTTTGACGAGGACCCCGTAACATGTCCCCGAAGTTTCCCGAACGTTTGTAGTGCCATGGGACCCAGAATCAGTGAGTAATAGCATAGAAAACTGGCCAAAATGGACCAAATCTGTGAGTTTTCATGACATCACCGTAACCGGGCCCCGAAGTTCCCCGAACATTCGTATAACCCCGGGTCCCAAAATCAGTGAGTAATATCATAGAAAAGTGGTTAGAATGGACCGAATATGTGAGTTTTGACATGGTCCGAGTAACCGGTCCACGAAGTTCGCGGATCCTTCGGATCACCCCGGGAACAAAAATCAGTGAGTAATAGCATGGAAAACTGGCCAGAATGGACCATATCTGCGAATTTAGAAAATATCTCCATAACCCGACCCCGAAGATCCCCGAACGTTTGGATCGCCCCGGGACCCAAAATCAGCGAGTAATAGCATAGAAAACTGGCCAGAATGGACTAAATCTGCGAGTTCTGACGAGGTCCTCGTAACCGGACTCCAAAGATTCCCAGACATTTGTAGCGCCACAGGACCAGGAATCAGTGAGTAATAGCATATTAAACTGGCTAGAATGGACAAAATCTATGAGTCTTCACGAGGTCACCGTAACCGGACCCCGAAGTTCCCCGAACGTTCGTATCGCCCCGGGCCCCAAACTTAGTAAGTAAGTGAGTAATATCATAGAAAACATGCTAGAATGGACCGAATTTGTGAATTTTGAGAAGGTCCCCGTAACCGGTCAACGAAGTTTCCCGAACGTTTGTAGCACCGCTGGACCCAGAATCGGTGAGTAATAGAATAGAAAACTTGACAGAATGGACCAAATCTTTGAATTCTCATGAGGTTACCATAACTAGACCCCAAAGTTCCACCGAACGTTAGTATCACCCCAGGGCCCAAAATTAGTGAGTAATAGCATAGAAATCTGGCTAGAATTGACAAAATCTGTGAGTTTTGACGAGGTCGCCGTAATCGGTCACCAAATTTCCAAAACGTTTGTAGCGCCACGGGACCCAGAATAATTGAGTAATAGCATAGAAAACTTGACATAATGGACCAAATCTGTGAGTTTTCATCAGGTTATCGTAACCAGACCTCGAAGTTCCTCGAACATGGTGTCACCCCGGGTCCCAAAATTAGTGAGTAACAACACAGAAAACTGGCCAGAGTGGACGGAATCTGCGAGTTTTGACAGGGTCCGAGTAACCGGTCCACGAAGTTTGCGGAATGTTCGGATCGCCCTGGGAACAAAAATCAGTGAGTAACAGCATAGAAAACTAGGCAGAGTGGACCAAATCTACGAGTTTTGACAATGTCCCATAACCCGACCCAGAAGTTCCCCGAATGTTCGGATCGCCCGGTGTTGGGGATATTACCTGTGAATGACCCGCCCTAGTTGGGCCGGGTTATTAATTAGGCGATTCACCCAAACAGTTATTTGAGCCTTGTCCTAGCCGGATCAAGGTTGGGTGCAGGTTTATGATTCCTGGGAGGTCTCCAAGCTTCGGAAGATGGCGACTTAGAGACCACAGGGGTCACGACTTGCAGGAAGGAAAGTATCCTTGTAAACCCTAGGGGTTCGACCTGTATATAAAGGCGAGTCCCAGGGGAGGAAAGGGCAGGTTAGAATGATCGAGTGCTAGGTCTGGCGAGTTACGCCCTCCTTGTAACCGAAACCGCATCAAAACAAACCAAAGCAGGACGTAGGCCTTTACCTCCTCACGAGGGGCCGAACCTGGGTAAATCGCCGTGTCTCTCCCGCTTAACCCCTTTGAGTCGCCACCAAGGTGCGATGGCTCCAGTACTAAGTCCTTCCACGAGGACATCTGCCGTGACAAAACCACGACAGTTGGCGCCCACCGTGGGGCTGCCACACGGTGGAGTTGAGTTCTCAAAGGGAGCCCTACCAGGGTTTAGGAGTTACGCGACGGGGCTCATGACTCAGAGCCGCCGCGGGATAACCTACATCGACAGCCAGCAATGGGGACCTGAAGTGGATTCGATTGAATCTGGTTACAGGGTCCCCTTCGGCAAGATCAATATCTTCATCGGCATGATCGGATCATCCGCGCCTGAGCCGGACATCTCCACCGACATCGTCGAGCCGGCCAGGTACGTCCGCCAAGTCATAATGCCAAATCTGACTCGCCCGGTCTTTGTGGGGTTCACGCAGGGATCGGAGGAGCCAGAACGCTCGGCGACTCAGGAAACTACACCGGCCAACTCTGATGACGAATCATCCATGGGTGACTCAGATTCAATCCGCTCTCTGCATGGGGATTGTCTTGGGAGCTTGTCGCCTGCCATGGACCCAGAAATCCTTGACCGAACTCGCCGCCAGGTCGCCATCAACCTGGCTGGGGCGACTCAGCCCACACAAAACCCTACTCGGGGCGATGGAACCGGCGAGACGTCCAGGAGCCCGGCCGCAGTCTTAGTGGATTTCGCGGCGGAGATCACAAGGCTAATGGCGACTCCCCTCACACCAGAGAACCAAGAGGAGATAAACACGGAGCTGGCGAAACTAAGAGAGGAAGTGGCAAAGGCTCATCGGGACGCCGAGATGCAGTCCGCCAGGATCGAGACTCGGCAAGCTCAAACTACGGCCGAAAGGATGCGTCTAAACACTGACAACTAGCGGTCGAGAGACAGCAGCGCGCGTCCGACACCGTCCATCAGTGGAGACACCAGGGTCGCCTGCCCCATGATCTCAACCCGACCCGCCTGTTCGACAATCCACGAACCCCTGGGGCGGGAACCGCCCTGGGGGGAGGACCGGGCCGCGTGCCTAACCCGCCGGCTCAGCCGGTTGAGGATCACATTCCCCAATTCCGGACGCCTCAAGGCCACTTTTCCAACTCGGTGGATAACGTGCTTGCCGCAACTCGCCATCGGGAGTCTCTTCCGATTCACGCCAACACCCCTGCCGAGATAGAAGCAAGGAAAACCATCGAGATGTTAAAGACGGCGGTGGTTCAAAACGCCCAGTTCTCACATAGCCTCGAGAGATTGCATTCCACCCCCCAGGCAAGTTACACCAGGAGCCGGCCAGAGGACTAGCCCGCCGTAAACAGCGGGCCGCGACATGTCCCACAGGACAACCCGCCTGAACGGAATCCACCGGGCCGGGATCTCCCGAACACCCAAGACTCCCCGGCCCCCCTCGTCGGGGGCGGAGGGCGAGTTGGGGTACCATGCTTGTCCCCCGCCCTTCGTAATGAAAAGATGCCCAAGGACTTCAAAGGGCCAAGGAAAGTGCCTAATTATACCCCGGACCTCGAGCCGGCATCATGGATCGAAAGTTATGAAATCGCCATGGACATGCTCGACGTGAACGAGGCGGTTTGCGCCAGATACTTCACGATGATGCTCGAGGGGTCGGCACGCACTTGGTTGAAAAACTTACCTCCCAATTCCATCCAGTCCTGGGCCGAGTTGAAAGAACGTTTCATCAAAAACTTCCGAGGAACTTGCAAACGTCCGATGACGATCGTCGATTTACAGCACTGTGTTCAGCGCCCGGATGAGTCGGCCCACCATTGGTCACGGCGGGTTGCAGAAATTATCCATTCATCAGATGGTATTACGGCGGCTCAAGCTGTGCTCATCCTCGAGCATAATTGCCGTTACGAACCCTTGGTGCAAAAATTGGGGTGACTCAAGCGAAAGGTCCAAGACATGGGAGAACTGATGGACACCCTCACTAGATACGCTGAGGCCGATGATACCAAAGATCCTGGCGAGGATGGTAAGGCTAACTCGCCTAAGAAGGGCGAGTCATCCAAAAGTCATACCCGGTTCCAGGGGCGTAACCGTCACAATCAAGGGACCAATGGCAAGCAGAGACCGCAGGCGGAGCCCTCGGACTTAGTCGCCAACACCAACGCCAACAACGGCAAGAAGAAGAATCGGGGGTTCAGCGGGAAGAGGCCGCGTAACTACGAAGAGCTACTCAAAGGCCCTTGCCCGCACCACGCCACGACAGACGGTCCGGCGACTCACTCTTGGGAAAACTGCTTCGTGATGCGAGAGTTTCGGGCGGAGGCGATCAAGAAGAGCCAAAATGATGACCCGGACCAGCGTCAGGAGCAATTCGCCGCACCCAACCAAAGACAGAACCCATTTGGCGTCTTTCCCGAACAGGGGGCTCAGGGAGGCCCGCAGCCAGGCGGCGGCCAATACCCGGTGCACCACCAGCGGCGGTATAACCCGCCAGGAGTTTTCCAGCAGCCACCCCCACAGGGGGCTCCGCAGGGTCAGGACGATAATGGGGGCTTCCGTAGCAACCCCAAATAGTTAAGTAATGGGCAGTATCATGTTTTCACCACTAATGCTTGCAGGCATGATAAGAAGGTGAGTCACCGGGCGTACAGTGTATCTGAACCAGCGCTTCACAGATACCTCCATTGGTCTGAGCAAACCATAACATGGAGCAGGGAGGATCACCCGCCAAAAATTGATAACCCGGGCGATCTGGTGTTGGTCGTGGCTCCCCAAGTCGGGGGTTACACCCTATCAAAAGTGCTAATGGATGGTGGCAGCAGCATCAATATCCTATACTTTGATACTTTCCAAAGGATGAACCTATTGGAAAAAGATCTGATGTCTTCAACCACGGTTTTCCATGGAATTGTCCTAGGAAAGTCGGCTTATCCCATAGGCCGGGTCAGGCTCACAGTGGCATTTGGAACTGCACAGAATTATAGGTCGGAGTCACTGATCTTCGAGGTGGTCAAATTGAAAAGCCCCTACCATGCGCTGTTTGGGCGGCCGACTTACGCCCGCTTCATGGCTCGCCCGTGCTATGTCTATCTCAAGCTCAAAATGCCTGGTCCCAAAGGACCCATCACGGTTGATGGAGATAAAAGGATTGCAAAGGAGTGTGAAGAAGGGGACGAGGCTTATGCGGAAGTCGCTTGTGCTGCGGAAGAGCTCGAACACCATCGGGCCAACGTTGACCCGGCGGATATGTCACCCCTGAAGAAACCGACTACAGATTCTGAGTCGCCCCTCAAGTTCAAAACAACGGATGACACTAAGACAATTGATTTCGTGCCTGGCGATTCATCCAAGCACTTCACCATTGGGACGGGTCTGTACCCCAAATAGGAAAGCGCGCTCGTCGAATTCATCCGTGAGAATCGGGACATCTTTGCATGGAAACCTTTTGACATGCCTGGTGTGCCGAGAGAATTCGCTGAGTACCATCTTAATGTTGACCCAAAGTGTAAACCCATCCAGCAGTACCTTCGCAGATTTAACGAGGAGCGACGCAAGGCGATTGGGGAAGAAGGCGCCCACCTTTTAGCCGCCGGTTTCATGGTGGAAGTTCTTCCCCCCCAAGTGGCTGGCTAAGCCGGTTTTGGTACTCAAGAAGAATGGTACTTTTCGTATGTGTATCGACTACACAGACCTCAACAAAGCATGTCCAAAAGATCCCTGCGCTCTTCCCCGCATCGACCAAATCATTGACTCGGTTGCGGGATGCGAACGATTGTGCTTTCTGGACGCCTATTCAGGATATCATCAAATCAAGATGGCCGTGGAGGATCAAGAGAAGACAGCCTTTATAACCCCCTTCGGGGCCTTTTGTTATGTGTCCATGCCCTTTGGACTCAAGAGTGCGGGGGCGACTTATCAACGCTGCATCCAAAATTGCCTCCGTAACCAAATTGGTCGCAACGTCCATGCCTATGTCGACGATATTGTGATCAAGACCCTCCAGGGGGAGACGCTAATTGAGGATCTCAAAGAAACGTTCGGTAATCTACGGGTATATCAAATGAAGCTAAATCCCACCAAGTGTGTTTTTGGTGTACCTGCAGGGAAGTTACTGGGTTTCCTGGTATCGGAGCGCGGCATTGAAGCTAACCCGGACAAGATCGAAGCGGTTAAATCCCTTGGAAAGCCGGCGAACGTTAATCAAGTTCAACGACTGGCGGGTCGCATTGCGGCCCTAAGTCGTTTTGTGAGTCGCCTGGGGGAGAAGGCGATTCCTCTTTATCAGTTATTGAGGAAATTCGATCGGTTTGTTTGGACAAATGAGGCAGACGAGGCGCTCGAAGCCTTGAAACGCCAATTGGTTAACCCGTCGGTCCTGGCTGCCCCAACTGAAAAGGAGCCCATGCTTCTGTATATCGCGGCAAACTCCAAAGCAGTAAGTGTGGCGGTTGTCATTGAGAGAAAGGAGGAAGGGAAGGAATACCAAGTGCAACGTCCGGTATATTTTATCAGCGAGGTGCTAACTCTTTCCAAGCAGCGGTACCCACATTGGCAGAAATTGGTGTATGGGGTGTTTATGGTGAGTCAAATACTTAAGCATTATTTCCAAGAACACCCTATCACAGTGGTTAGCTCTGCCCCCCTTGGGGACATCATCCAGAATCGGGAGGCAACAGGACGAATCGCCAAGTGGGCAATAGAACTTGGGCCCCATCACATACAGTATACTCCCCGCACAGCCATTAAGTCCCAGGCCTTAGTTGATTTCGTCAACGACTGGACGGAGCTACAGGCTCCGGAAGAGCGGCCTGATCTCACTTACTAGATCATTTATTTTGATGGGTCTAGGCAGCTGGAGGGCTCGGGGGCTGGAGTGGTGTTGGTATCCCCTCAAGGAGATAAGTTCTGTTACGTTCTCCGACTCATGTTTCCGAGCACTAACAATGCGGCGAAATACGAAGTTCTGCTTCACGGTTTGCGACTCGCTAAGGAGATGAATCTAACACGAGTCAGATGCTTTGGCGACTCTAATTTGGTGGCACAGCAGGTTTCGGGTACCTGGGATTCTCGGGACCCCATGATGGCGGCTTACAGGCGAGCTGTGTCTGATGTGGCGGATCATTTTCATGGTTATCAGGTGGATCATATTGATCGGCACCTCAACGAGGCAGCTGACGCCCTCTCACGACTTGGCTCCCAGAGAAAACCGGTTCCTCCTAATGTTTTTCTGGATATCTTACATAAACCATCCGTGACTCTACCATCGGAGGAGGAATTAGCAATACCAGATCTTGAGTCTCAGCTTGTGGCGGCTCTCCATGTCACGCCAGATTGGGTTCTTCCTTATCTGTCTTATCTCGCTCGGGGCGAGTTACCGGCAGATGAAGTTTTGGCTCGTCAAATCGTTCGGCGCAGCAAATCCATGGTCATCATCAATGACGAGTTATATAAGAGGAGTGCCTCTCGAGTTTTTCAGCGAAGTGTTTCCTCCGAAGAAGGATGCATAATCTTAAATGACATTCATTCCGGAGACTGTGGGCATCACGCCGGGTCACGTTCTTTGGTATCAATGGCATTCCGTCATGGTTTCTTTTGGCCAACGGCTCATGCAGATGCAAAAGATATAGTTCGTCGGTGCGAAGGGTGCCAGCGTTATGGACGGCAGGCTCATGTGCCGGCTCAAGAATTAAGAATGATCCCCATCACTTGGCCTTTTGCGGTCTGGGGGCGGGACATGGTCGGCCCCTTTAAAATGTCCTCTAACAAGAAGACCCATCTACTGGTGGCGATTCACAAGTTCACCAAGTGGGTTGAGGCGAAACCTGTTGGAGCTTGCGATGCGGAAACAGCGGTCAAGTTCTTGAAGAAGTTGATTTTCCGGTTTGGATATCCGCATAGTATCATTACTGATAATGGTACTAACTTGTCCCAAGGGGCGATGCAGGAGTTTTGTTGTCGAGAACATATCCAACTTGACTTTTCTGCAGTCGCTCACCCACAATCTAAAGGGCAGGCAGAGCGGGCGAATGAGGAGGTGTTGCGAGGGATTAAACCCCGACTCATGGTTCCCCTGGAAAAAACCCCAGGGTGTTGGGTTGAAGAACTGCCTTCAGTGCTGTCGAGTATTCGGACCACCCCGAACCGATCCACGGGTTTCACCCCTTTCTTTCTGGTCTACGGAGCAGAGGCTGTTCTCCCTACTGACATAAGACATGACTCGTTGAGAGTCGTCGCGTATGTGGAACAAGACAATGAGCTGGCGCGTCAAAACTCTTTGGACACCTTGGAGGAGGCGCGTGACCTCGCTGCGGCCCGTTCAGCCATCTACCAGCAGGATCTGCGGCGTTATCACAACCGCCGGGTTAAAAGTCGGACCTTTCAGGAAGGCGACTTAGTTCTTCGGTTGATACAAGATCGTGCAGGAATGCACAAGTTGTCACCACCTTGGGAAGGGCCCTTCGTCGTCAGCAAGAACCTCCGCAATGGCTCTTATTATTTGGTGGATCTCCGGCCTAACAGGCCAACCACGGAGGGTGAGTCAACTCGCCCCTGGAATATTGCCCACCTGCGGCCTTATTACACTTGAGCTCTTAAGCTCTACATTTTGTAAGTTTTTCAGTTTCATTATGAAGTAATAAAGTTACAAATACTCCCTGGCTTGGGGGCTTCTTCATTAAAGAGCAATTGTGTCATCCTGTTGCGACCTTATGAGCCGACAGAGTCATCATTTAGGGTGTGTGGTCGAGCTTTCTGACTCGCCCCATCCTGTCGCGACCTTATGAGCCGACGAAACCTGCATTTAGGGTGTGTGCACGAGCTTTCTGACTCGTCTCATCGTGTCGCGACCTTATGAGCTGTCGAAACCTGCATTTAGGGTGAGTGCACGAGCTTTCTGACTCGCCTCATCCTGTCGCGACCTTATGAGCCGACGAAACCTGCATTTAGGGTGTGTGCACGAGCTTTCTGACTCGCCTCATCCTGTCGCGACCTTATGAGCCGACGAAACCTGCATTTAGGGTGTGTGCACGAGTTTTCTGACTCGCCTCATCCTGTCGCGACCATATGAGCTCACGAAACCTGCATTTAGGGTGTGTGCTCGAGCTTTCTGACTCGCCTCATCCTGTCGCGACCTTATGAGCCGACGAAACCTGCATTTAGGGTGTGTGCTCGAGCTTTCTGACTCGCCTCATCCTGTCGCGACCTTATGAGCCGACGAAACCTGCATTTAGGGTGTGTGCTCGAGCTTTCTGACTCGCCTCATCCTGTCGCGACCTTATGAGCCGAGGAAACCTGCATTTAGGGTGTGTGTTCGAGCTTTTTGACTCGCCCATCCTGTCGCGACCTTATGAGCCAACGAAATTGTTGTTTGCTGTTTTTTCTTCGTGGCATAGCCGCGAGGGTTTTTAACCTTTCTTTCTGATGCCTATTAAAAATATTTTTTATCATTTGTTTGGTTTCACATATGCTATTTTCACAAGCTTAAGTCAGGATAATGATCAGAATTACTTCGTCCATGGCAAATTAAGCATCATAAAGGGTTTTCAAAGGACAGGTCAAATATTTCAAATCGCCTTAAGGGCGATATAAAGGTTCCTTTGAAAGAGTATCACAAAAGCAGTACCGACTTATGAAAAGGACCTATTACATGGCTCTAAGGCCAAATCAATGTGGTTTATTCTGCTGGCACCTTAGGGTCATTCTATTGTGAGCTTTGGCCGACTTCAATTTGCAAGTCGCCTAGTAGCCAGTTGCACTTAGCGAGAGCTGCGAAGTCATCTTCATCAGTCAGGATTGATGCCAGGTCTGCTTCCAAGTCAAAAGGGTTCTTGGGTCGCCGAGGAGTTAAACTGGTCGACACAAAGGTTGGCGGGTTGACCTTCTTGTTTTTGCTATCATAAGCTGCCTGATACCTTGATAAATCAAGACTTGCTGCGAGTTGGGTTGCTTCCAGTCGGGAGTCCTTGACAACACATTGGTAGTCCTCTTCAACGAATTTTGACCCATCGTCTTTAAGTTGAAGAAAACCTGCTGCTACCTCTTCCGGGTTGATCTCTGGAGCATACGCCAAGCAGCAACTCAGGGCAGTCAGAACACCCTTTCGGGCGGCTGACCGGGTTAGCTCGCCAGTCTGAGGGGGAAGTGTGGATAGGCAGCCAAGTACCTTCTTTATGGAAGTTATAGGCTCTTTGGCACCCATCACAGCTTTAACTGTCAAGACACTGCCGGTGTACAGTTGCTCTCTCAGCGTGTAAATCGCCTTCAGCATCACCACACAGTCTTCTTGAAGGTTGGCGGCTCTCGGACCTGAGTAAGGAGTCATGATGATCAACGACTTACAATAAGAATTATTTATAAAAAAGAAGAGTAGATAAAAAGTTTGAGTAAGCTTACCGAAGACGGCTTGCGTCATGTTGGAGATATGACGCTTCAAGCCGGACAATAACTGTTGCATGGTGGCCAGCCTGGCTTCAGCTTTCTCTGCTCTTTTTATGGCGGCGTCTTGGTCAGCCTGAGCTCTTTTCAACTCGGCTTTAAGTTTTTCCAGCTCCGCCAAGGCCAATTGATATTTCTCCTCCGACTTAGCTCGGGTGTCTTGGTGACCAGATAAGTTTTTCTTTAAATCGCCAAGCTCCGATTCCGTCTGAGCAAGAGTTTCCTGTTGAAAGTACAAAGCAATGGCAAGTCTCAGAACTATTGCAAGCAATATCCCTGACACTTGGGGGCTAGTGTAAAAAAATTTCTTTTCAGATGAAATTATACAATATGAAGACCCGGCTCATCTTTTTATTGATGACCCGGCCCTTGGGGGTTACTGGTCGCAAAGTTTTTTCTAAATTTTTTAAGACCCGACTCATCTTTTTACTGATGACCCGGCCCTTGGGGGTTACTGGTCGCAAAGTTTTTTCTAAATTTTTCAAGACCCGGCTCATCTTTTTACTGATGACCCGGCCCTTGGGGGTTAATGGGAGTAAGACAATATAACAAACTTACCTCATGTTTGTTTTTCAACATCCGCAGCAGGCTTTTCTCCATCTCGTAGCTCGCCTCCAAGCGACTTGAAAAACCAGAGCAGAGTTCCTTGAACTCCAGATTTTCATATTCAGAAAGCTTCGCCTTGGAGAGTCCAGATTCGGGAACGGCTTGAGAAGAGGATGCCACATGCCTTGACAAAACCGTTGTCGCCGGCTTAGAGAAGCCGGTACCAGTAATAACTACAGCATCCGGGTCTTCTGTTGTCATCAATGGGCTTGGCGACTTAGGGGCATCCATTGCTTCCTTGGGCGAGTCTGGAAGATCCATTTGATTTTCATCCTCGCCTTGGTCCGGGTTGTCCTGAGTCGGCATTGATTCTTTGATGGGATCTGAAGTTGTGACAGGAGTTGATCCGCTGGTTTTCCTTTTCTTGGTATGTGCCCTAAAAGAAGGGAGAAGCGCATTAAGGAACTGGAAGTCTATTACCCTCAGAATTCAAAGTAAGATTATCAAAAGACTTACCCAGGAACTCGAATCATTGGCGGAAGTGTCGACATCACTGAGTCGCCAGATGTAGGAGGAGAGTTCTACAAGAATTATACGTCAAAAATATAGGCGGGTTACAGATGTGATCCAAAGAAACATGAAGAATTGTTATTCATAAGTACCTCATTTGGTTTCCTTTTGTTCGTTGCTGGTAAGCCGGACACCAGATCACCGGAATGACTTTGGGTCTTCCGATTTGAAGTATGTTGTGCTTTCTTCAGTAGGAAATTTGGGTCCAAACAAGCATTCGGGTGTGAGAAGGGAACTTTCCCACAAACTTGCCTGGCCGGCTTAGGTGGAGAAGGAGATGAATCGGAGGAAACAGAAATTACCTCAACAGAGTCCTCCTGGCTTTCGTTGTCTTCATTCTATTTCAAGAGAGACAGAGATATAAATACGAAGATTAACAGTAGTGAATGGCAAGTAAAAAGAGGGTGAACTTTTACCTCCGAAAGTGCATCGCCGACTTGAGATTCATCGACTTCGGACGGCTCAGCCATAGCAGCTTTGCCCTTACCCTTGGTTTTCTTTGAAGGTGGCTTAACATTTTTCATGGCTGGCCTTTTGGGCTTCCTGGACCAGAACTTATCGCCTTTCTGAAATAGCATATGTTACAAAAACCACAATACAAATAAAGCATAAGGAGTAAAGACCAAAGGCGGGTTAGATTTGTTCACCTTGGGCGCTGGGTTAATTTTGCAGAAAGGCTTGAGGCCGATTTGGCCGCATTTTCCCGCAGGCTCGCCAGTCAGCTTCTCGATAATGGTAACAATGTCCTTTTCTGTTAAAGCCGTATGGAAATAACATTGAGGATGATCAAGGGTGCCATCAAATTCGCACATCAGACCGTCCTGGCGACTCAGAGGGAGGATACGCCATTCGACCCAGCAGCGGATTAGGTCAACCCCAGTAAGGCCGTTGTTAGTCAAGGATCTTAATTCGGACAGTATGGGGATGAATTCCGATTCTTCTTCCTCGGTGAGCTTGTCTGGAAGCTTGAAGTTGGTTGGAAGGCGAGTTGGCCTGTAGCCCAGAAGCTTGTTTTCGCCTGCAGGAGAAGTCTCTTGATAGTACAACCAAGACTCGCCCCAACCTTTGGGATGACTAGGCATGGCGAGTGAGGGAAACGGGCTATCCCTGCGGCGTTGGACATTGACGCCGCCGAGTTCCAGGCTGGAGCCGTTGTGGAATTCCGTTTGGCGATTCAGATGGAAAAAGTGCCAGAATAAAGGAGCAGAGGGCTCAATCTGCACATAAGCCTCACAGAAAACTTGGAATTGGCATAAGTTACTTATGGAATTGGGTCCCAAATCCTGGAGGCGGACGTTCATGAAAGCCATGGCGTCTCTAAGAAACTTCGATCCGGGCGGCTTAAAACCTCGCTCCAGGTGTGCTACAAAAACGACTATTTCCCCTTCTTTGGGGTTAGGGAGATCTTCTCCGAACCCGGTGCGCCAGCCGATAACATTCTGAGGGTCCAAGTTGCCCGTTTTCACATAATCAGCTAGTATGGTGTCATCAACCTTGGTAGGAAGCCAGTCACTTTTGAAGACAGCACCCATGCTACAAAGAAGTAAAGTATGAACTTACATGCCTCGAACATCTACTGTAAGGGGTGAAATAAGTTAATTTAGCTCGCCAAGTACTTTGTCCATGGACTAAAGGAAGGGCTTGACCCACCATATCAAAAGGCCGAGTTGAGTTACTATCGCGACTTACGGAGTGTGGCTATTCACAAGAGCTGCGTTCTAAAGATGATAGAGACATTTGTTCGAAATATCAAAGTGTGAAGGCTACAAACAGCTTTCCACAAACAGTAGGTAAATGATGGATCTACCAGGCAGATGAAAAAACCTGAGAAAAATGACTGGATGCAGCAATTTATTACCAGGGCAAGATGACGCCCTTCGCTTGATGAAACACTATTCTAAAGATTCACAAGTAAAGGTGGATAAATAAAGATATTCAAGGCATTGGCTATCTCATCGACATTCATGCTAATCGGTTCGGGGTAGGCGACGTCTGCTCGCAAGGAACATCAAGAACATGGCAATGGCTGGAGCTTCAAGCAGAGATTGGATCTATTCCTAAAATGGGCGGAGGCCTAACCTGATGCTTTCGGACGAAAGAGGCCGACGGTGACGAAGGTTGTTGGAGAAGCGCGGAGGTTCCGTCGAGCGAAGAGGTCTTCAGCGGCGGTGGAGTTCGTGGCGAACGGTGAGATGGTCGACGACGATGCGGTGGTCAATGGAGGCGGAAGGATCAGCCGTGGCGCGAAGCTTGATGACGGCGAAGGCCTATGCACGGCGCCGAAGCTTCTCGGGCCAAGACGGAGAGTACGGTCGGCGGCGGAGTCCTCGGGAGGCGATGAGATTTCCTCGCTGCAATGATGGGTAGGAGGTTGACGAGACTCGTAGGTGGGAAGCACCAGTCCTGTCCCCCCCGTTCTATTTATCAGGGCGGGCGCTGGAGTCAAGGCGCCGTGAGAGAGAACAGCCGGGGAATAAAAAGATTCGCTATAAATGCGTGCCGAAGATTTTGGGATAACGATGCACTAAGATCCGTTGGAGTTGTGTCATACTTCCCGAAGATCGAGGGATAAGGAGGGACCAATAAGAAATGGTTTGGCGACTTAAAGAATTTTCGGTGCCAGATGGCGGGTTACAATTTCTGATGTATGAAGAAAAATGAGGAATGAATCGCCTTCAACTAAGCGGAAGTGTTGGCATGAAAAAGAAGTTCAAGTCAATTTGGGGCCTAATGTTGGGGATATTACCTGTGAATGACCCGCCCTAGTTGGGCTGGGTTATTAATTAGGTGATTCCCAAACAGTTATTTGGGCCTTGTCCTGGCCGGATCAAGGTCGGGTGACGGTTTATGATTCCTGGGAGGTCTCCAAGCTTCGGAAGATGGCGACTTAGAGACCACAGGGGTCACGACTTGCAGGAAGGAAAGTATCCTTGTAACCCTAGGTGTTCGACCTGTATATAAAGGCGAGTCCCAAGGGAGGAAAGGGCAGGTTAGAATCATCGAGTGCTAGGTCTCGCGAGTTACGCCCTCCTTGTAATCGAAACCACATCAATACAAACCAAAGCAGGACGTAGGCCTTTACCTCCTCACGAGGGGCCGAACCTGGGTAAATCGCCGTGTCTCTCCCGCTTAACCCCTTTGAGTCTCCACCAAGATGCGATGGCTCCAGTACTAAGTCCTTTCCCGAGGACATCTGCCGTGACAAAACCACGACACCCGGGACCCAAAATCAGCGAGTAATAGCATAGAAAACTGGCCAGAATGGATTAAATCTGCGAGTTTTGACGAGGTTCCCGTAACCGGTCCTCGAAATTCCCCGAATATTTGTAGCACCACGGGACCAAGAATGAGTGAGCAATAGCATAGAAAACTAGCCAAAATGGACCAAGTCTGCGAGTTTGGAGAAGGTCCCCGTAACCCGTCCTCGAAGTTCGCAGAACATTCGGATCGCCCCGGGAACAAAATTCAGTGAGTAATAGCATAGTAAAACTGGCCAGAATCTGCGAGTTTTGACGAGGTGCCTGTAACCGGTCCGCGAAGTTGACCTAACTTTTGTAGCGCCACGGGACCCATAATCAGTGAGTAATAGCATAAAAAACTGGCCAGAATGGACCAAATTTGTGAGTTTTCATGAGGTCAATGTTACCAGACCCCAAAGTTCCCCGTAGGTTCGTATTGCCCCGGGTCCCAAAACATAGTGAGAAGTATAATAGAAAAGTGGCTAGAATGGACCAAATCTACGAGTTTTGACAAGGTCCCAGTAACCGGTCCCGAACCACCGCGAACAAAAATCAGTGAGTAGTAGCATAGAAAACTAGCCAGAATAGACCAAATCTACGAGTTTTGACAATGTCCCCATAACCCGACCCTGAAGTTCCCCGAATGTTCGGATCTCCCCGGGACCCAAAAGCAGCGAGTAATAGCATAGAAAACTGGCCAGAATTGACTAAATCCGCAATTTTTGACGAGTTCCCCGTAACCGGTCCCCAAAGATTCCCGAACATTTGTAGCGCCACGGGACCCAGAATCAGTGAGTCATATCATAGAAAAATGGCTAGAATGGACCAAATTTATGAGTTTTCACGTGGTCATGGTAACCGGACCCCAAAGTTCCCCGAACGTTCGTATTGCCATGGGTCCCAAAATTAGTGATTAGGTGAGTAATAGCATAGAAAACTGGCTAGAATGGACCGAATCTGCGAGTTTTGACGAGGTCCCCGTAACCGGTCACCAAAGTTTCCAGAACGTTTGTAGCGCCACGGGACCCAGAATAATTAAGTAATAGCATAGAAAACATGACATAATGGACCAAATCTGTGAGTCTTCATGAGGTTAACGTAACCAGACCCCGAAGTTCCCCAAACGTTCGTGTCACCCCGGGTCCCAAAATTAGTGAGTAACACCATAGAAAACTGGCCAGAATGGACGGAATCTGCGAGTTTTGACGAGGTCCCCGTAACCTATCCCCGAAGTTTCCCGAACGTTTGTAGCGCCACGGGACCTAGAATCAGTGAGTAATAGCATAGAAAACTGACCAAAATGGACCAAATCTGTGACTTTCCATGACGTCACTTAACCGGGCCCCGAAGTTCCTCGAACGCTCGTATCGCCCCGGGTCCTAAAATCAGTGAGTAATATCATAGAAAAGTGGTTAGAATGGACCAAGTATGCGAGTTTTAACAGGGTCCGAGTAACCGGTCCATGAAGTTCGCGGAACGTTGCGATCACCCGGAACAAAATTTAGTGAGTAATAGCATAGAAAACTAGCCAAACTGGACCAAATCTACGAGTTTTGACAATGTCCCCATAACCCGACCGTGAAGTTCCCCGAATGTTCGGATCGCCCCGGGACCCAAAATCAGCGAGTAATAGCATAGAAAACTGGCTAGAATGGACTAAATCTGCGAGTTTTACCGAGGTCCCCGTAACCGGTCCCCAAAGATTCCCGGACATTTGTAGCGCCACGGGACCCGGAATCAGTGAGTAATAGCATAGAAAACTGGCCAGAATGGACCAAATTTATGAGTTTTCACGACGTCACTGTAACTGGACCCCAAAGTTCCCCGAACGTTCGTATCACCCCGGGCCCGAAACATTGTAAGTAAGTGAGTAATAGCATAGAAAATGGCTAGAATTGACCGAATCTGCGAGTTTTGAGAAGGTCCCCGTAACCGGACCCCGAAGTTCCCCGAACGTTCGTATCGCCCTGGGTCCCAAAATTAGTGATTAAGTGAGTAATAGCATAGAAAACTGGCTAGAATGGACCGAATCTGTGAGTTTTGACGAGGTCCCTGTAACCGGTCACCAATGTTTCCAGAACGTTTGTAGCGCCACGGGACCCAGAATAATTGAGTAATAGCATAGAAAACTTGAAATAATGGACCAAATCTGTGAGTTTTCATGAGGTTAACGTAACCTGACCCCGAAGTTGCCCGAACGTTCGTGTCACCCCGGGTCCCAAAATTAGTGAGTAACACCATAGAAAACTGGCCAGAATGGACGGAATCTGCGAGTGTTGACGAGGTCCCCATAACCTATCCCCGAAGTTTCCCGAACATTTGTAGCGCCACGGGACCAAGAATCAGTGAGTAATAGCATAGAAATCTGACCAAAATGGACCTAATCTGTGAGTTTTCATGACATCACTTTAACCGGGCCCCGAAGTTCATCGAACATTCGTATCACCCCGGGTCCTAAAATCAGTGAGTAATATCATAGAAAAGTGGTTAGAATGGACCAAATATGCGAGTTTTAACAGGGTCCGAGTAACCGGTCCATGAAGTTCGCGGAACGTTGGGATCACCCCGGGAACAAAAATTAGTGAGTAAAAGCATAGAAAACTAGCCAAACTGGACCAAATCTACGAGTTTTGACAATGTCCCCATAACCCGACTGTGAAGTTCCCCGAATGTTCGGATCGCCCCGGGACCCAAAATCAGCGAGTAATAGCATAGAAAACTGGCTAGAATGGACTAAATCTGCTAGTTTTGACGAGGTCCCCGTAACCGGTCCCCAAAGATTCCCGGACATTTGTAGCGCCACGGGACCCGGAATAAGTGAGTAATAGCATGGAAAACTGGCCAGAATGGACCAAATCTATGAGTTTTCACAACGTCACTGTAACCGGACCCCGAAGTTCCCCGAACGTTCGTATCGCCCCGGGCCCGAAACATAGTAAGTAAGTGAGTAATAGCATAGAAAATGGCTAGAATTGACCGAATCTGCGAGTTTTGAGAAGCTCCCCATAACCGGTCCCCGAAGTTTCCCGAACGTTTGTACCACCACGGGACCCAGAATCCGAGAGTAATAGAACAGAAAACTTGACAAAATGGAGCAAATCTGTGAATTTTCATGAGGTTACCGTAACGAGACCCCGAAGTTCCCCGAACTTTCGTGTCACCCCGGGTCCCAAAATTAGTGAGAACAGCATAGAAAACTGGCCAGAATGGACGGAATCTGTGAGTTTTGACGAGGTCCCCGTCACATATCCCCGAAGTTTCCCGAACGTTTGTAGCGCCACGGGACCTAGAATCAGTGAGTAATAGCATAGAAAACTGGCCAAAATGGACCAAATCTGTGAATTTTCATGATGTCACCGTAACCGGTCCCCGAAGTTCCCCGAACGTTCGTATCACCCCGGGTCCAAAAATCAGTGAGTAATATCATAGACAAGTGGTTAGAATGGACCGAATATATGAGTTTTGACAGGGTCCGAGTAACCGGTCCACAAAGTTCGCGGAACGTTCGGATCACCCCGGGAACAAAAATCAGTCAGTAATAGCATAGAAAACTGGCCAGAATGGACCATATCTGCGAATTTTGACAATGCCTCCATAACCCGACCCCGAAGATCCACGAACGTTCGGATCGCCCCGGGACCCAAAATAGCGTAGAAAACTGGCTAGAATGGACTAAATCTGCGAGTTTTGACGAGGTCCTCGTAACCGGACTCCAAAGATTCCCAGACATTTGTAGCGCCACGGGACCAGGAATCAGTAAGTAATAGCATAGAAAACTGGCCAGAATGGACAAAATCTAGGAGTTTTCATGAGGTCACCGTAACCGGACCCCGAAGTTCCCCGAACGTTCGTATCGCCCCGGGCCCCAAACTTAGTAAGCAAGTGAGTAATATCATAGAAAACAGGCTAGAATGGACCGAATTTGTGAGTTTTGAGAAGGTCCCCGTAACCGGTCAACGAAGTTTCCCGAAAGTTTGTAGCGCCGCGGGACCCAGAATCCGTGAGTAATAGAATAGAAAACTTGACAGAATTGACCAAATCTGTGAATTCTCATGAGGTTACCATAACCAGACCCCAAAGTTCCACCGATCGTTAGTATCACCTCGGGGCCCAAAATTATTGAGTAATAGCATAGAAAACTGGCTAGAATGGACGAAATCTACGTGTTTTGACGAGGTCCCCGTAATCGGTCACCAAAGTTTCCAGAACGTTTGTACCGCCACGGGACCCAGAATAATTGAGTAATAGCATAGAAAACTTGACATAATGGACCAAATCTGTGAGTTTTCATGAGGTTATCGTAACCATACCCCGAAGTTCCTCGAACGTTGTGTCACCCCGGGTCCCATAATTAGTGAGTAACAACATAGAAAACTGGCCAGAATGGACGGAATCTGCGAGTTTTGACAGGGTCCGAGTAACCGGTCCACGAAGTTCGCGGAACGTTTGGATCGCCCTCAGAACAAAAATTAGTGAGTAACAGCATAGAAAGCTAGCCAGAGTGGACCAAATCTACGAGTTTTGACAATGTCCCCATAAACGACCCAGAAGTTCCCCGAATGTTCGGATCACCCCGGGACCCAAAATCAACGAGTAATAGCATAGAAAACTCGCCAGAATGGACTAAATCTGCGAGTTTTGACGAGGTTCTCGTAACTGGTCCCCGAAATTCCCCGAATATTTGTAGCACCACGGGACCAAGAATTAGTGAGTAAGAGCATAGAAAACTAGCCAAAATGGACCAAGTCTGCGAGTTTGGAGAAGGTCCCCGTAACCGGTCCTCGAAGTTCGCGGAACATTCGGATCGCCCCGGGAACAAAATTCAGTGAGTAATAACATAGAAAACTGGCCAGAATCTGCGAGTTTTGACGAGGTCCCCGTAACCGGTCCGCGAAGTTGACCTAACGTTTGTAGCACCACGGGTCCCATAATCAGTGAGTAATAGCTTTAAAAACTGGCCAGAATGGACCAAATTTGTGAGTTTTCATGAGGTCACTATTACCCAACCCCAAAGTTCCCCGTACGTTCGTATTGCCCCGGGTCCCAAAAATCAGTGAGTAGTGATACGTCTCCAACATACCTATAATTTTTTATGGTTCCATGCTATTATCTTGTCAACTTTGGATGTTTTATATGCGTGAATATGCTATTTTATATCTTTTTTGGGACTAACCTATTAACTCAGTGCTAAGTGCCAGTTTCTGTTTTTTCCGTGTTTTTGGCCCATTTTCAAACCGAGTCCAAATGGAATGAAACTTTACAATGATTTTTTTTTCGACCAAAAGAAACGCCCGAAGCTTTGGGAGAAGGCCAGATGGGCCACGAGGGAGTCACAAGCCCTCACTCCACCACCCCCCCCCCCCCCGGTGGAGGCGCGTAGGCTTGTGACCTCCTCGTGGGCCCGACTGACGCAATTCCACCGCCATAAATTCCTATAAATTCAGAAAAAACCAAAAATAAACCTAGATCGGGAGTTCCGCCGCCGCAATCCTCTATAGCCACCAAAAACCAATCTGGAGCCCGTTCCGGTACCCTGCCGGAGGGGGAATCCATCTCCGGTGGCCATCTTCATCATCCCGGCGATCTCCATGACGAGGAGGGAGTAGTTCTCCCTCGGGGCTGAGGATATGTACCAGTAGCTATGTGTTTGATCTCTCTCTCTCTCTCTCGTGTTCTTGAGATGTCTTGATCTCGATGTACCATGGGCTTTGCTACTATAGTTGGATCTTATGATGTTCTTCCCCCTCTCCTTCTTGTAGTGAATTGAGTTTCCCCTTTGGAGTTATCTTATCGGATTGAGACTTTGAGAACACTTGATGTATGTCTTGCACGTGTCTATCTGCTGTGATCAACTTGCGGGTTTGTGACAATTGGGAACCTATGCATATGGGTTGGCACACGTGGATTCATGTGAGTACTGGATGTATGTTTTGGTGATCAACTTGCGGGTTTGTGACATTGAGAACCTATGCACAGGGGTTGGCACACGTTTTGACTCTCTGGTAGAAACTTTGGGGCACTCTTTGAAGTTATATGTGTTGGTTGAATAGATGATTCTGAGATTATGTGATGCATATCGTATAATCATGCCCACGGATACTTGAGTTGACAATGGAGTATCTAGGTGACATTAGGGTCTTGGTTTATATGTATCTTAAGGTGTTATTCTCGTACGAACTCTATGATGGATCGAACGGAAAGAATAGCTTCGTGTTATTTTACTACGGACTCTTGAATATATCGATCAGAAAGAATAACTTTGTGGTGGTTTCATACCCGACAATAATCTCTTCGTTTGTTCCCCGCTATTAGTGACTTTGGGGTGACTCTTTGTTGCATGTTGAGGGCTAGTTATATGATCCAATTATGTTATCATTGTTGAGAGAAATTCACTAGTGAAAGTATGAACCCTAGGCCTTGTTTCCATGCATTGCAATATTGTTCGTGCTCACTTTTACCATTTGTTACCTTCCTGTTTTTGTAATTTCAGATTACAAAAACCTATATCTACCATCCATATTGCACTTGTATCACCATCTCTTCGCCGAACTAGTGCACCTATACAACTTACCATTGTATTAGGTGTGTTGGGGACACAAGAGACTCTTTGTTATTTTGTTGCAGGGTTGCTTGAGAGAGACCATCTTCATCCTATGCCTCCCGCGGATTGATAAACCTTAGGTCACCCACTTAAGGGAAAATTGCTACTGTCCGACAACCCTCTGCACTTGGAGGCCCAACAACGTCTACAAGGAGAAGGTTGCGTACTAGACATCAAGCTCTTTTCTGGTGCCGTTGCCGGGGAGGCTAGGTAAGCGGCACTAACATCCCGTCAACGAAGCTCTTTTCTGGTGCCGTTGCCGGGGAGGCTAGGTAAGCGGCGCTAACATCCCGTCAATGAAGCTCTTTTCTGGCGCCGTTGCCGGGGAGGTTAGTGCTTGAAGGTATATCTTTAGATCTTGCAATCGTATCTTTTTGTTTCTTGTTCTTTCTCTGAAAATTACAAACAAAAAATGGATTGAGGATGCCTCATATGCTCCATATTTTCAATGTCTTTCGTGAGCATGATGGGAAGGAAAATTGTGCTCAAGTGCTGAAAGAAGAATTACATAGAATGCTTGGCATAGAATATGTGAAGTATGAGCATGATTGCAATGTTTTTAGCATGAATTCTATGAATACCAATGATGCTAATGATATGCAAAGCCACAACCTTGGGGATGCTATATTTGATGAAGATGATCTTTTTAGTTCTTCCACTTTGAATGATCAAAAAAAAATTCATGAAAGCATGCCCCCTATCTATGATGATTATTGTGAGGATACTTATGCTTTGAACAAGAGGGATGATAAAGCTTGTCATACT
The DNA here is from genome assembly GCF_904849725.1 of Hordeum vulgare subsp. vulgare. NCBI lineage: Eukaryota > Viridiplantae > Streptophyta > Magnoliopsida > Poales > Poaceae > Hordeum > Hordeum vulgare. Next base: position 4,489,730 of record NC_058523.1, on the reverse strand, counting down.
TTCGAAAACCCTTTTCCTAAACCTTGCTTTTTCATTGTGGACACAATTTGTAGTACTCAAGTCTTTTACGATACTCCCACTACTATTCTTGAGAATAGATTTCCTTATGTGGAAAGCAGTAACATTTCTATGCTTGTAGATCATGAAAAGAAAGCCTTAGGTGCTCGTTATATTTTTGAATTCATTCATGATGCTACTGAAAATTACTATGAGAGAGGATCATATGCTTCTACTTATTGCAATAGTATCAAGCTTCCTCTCCATATGTTGAAACTTTTGAAGCTATGCTTGTTTTGCCTTCCTATGCTAGTTGATTCTTGCTCCAACAAATTGTTTGGTCAGAAAATCCCTATGCATAGGAAGTGGGTTACACTTAAATATGCTAGCCATTTGCTCCATGATGCTCTCGTTGTGTTTCAATCCTTACCTTTTATGTGAGCATCATTGAAATCAATACCTAGCTATAAGGGCGTTAAACGATAGCGCTTGTTGGGAGGCAACCCAATGAATAAATTTTTCTTTGCTTTTTGCTTCCTGTTTTGTGCTTTCCACACTTCCATAATTTTTTTATGATTATGTTTTTTGTGTTTCTTTTTGTGTTTGTGCCAAGCAAAACCGTTATGATTAGTCTTGGGGATGATCGTTTGGTCATGCTGGAAAAGACAGAAACTTTATGATCACAAAACGAATTGTCATTATTTTTCTGTAAGACCTTTTGAGTTGATTCTTTTTTCTGCTCGTTGCTACGCAAATTCTCCAGACTTTCGTAATTTTTCAGAATTTTTGAAGTAACATAGGTATACGAAATATACAGATTGCTACAGACTGGTCTGCTGTTAACAGATTCTGTTTTTGTTGTGTTGGTTGCTTATTTTGATGAAACTATGGATAGTATCGGAGGGTATTAGCCATGGAATATTGAAAATACAGTAACCCAACATCAGCATAAGTAGAATTTAAGTTTTCTACAGTACCTAAGGAAGTGGTGGTTTGCTTTCTCATACTAATGTTATCACGAGTTTCTGTTTAAGTTTCGTGTTGTGAAGTTTTCAAGTTTTGGGTGAAGTTCTTATGGACAAAGAGATAAAGAGTGGCAAGAGCTCAAGCTTGGGGATGCCCAAGGCACCCCAAGAGATTCAAGGATGCCGTAAAATCCTAAGCTTGGGGATGCCCCGGGAAGGCATCCCCTCTTTCGTGTTCAATCCATCGGTAACGTTACTTGGGGCTATATTTTTATTCACCACATGATATGTGTTTTTGCTTGGAGGGTCTTGTAACGTAGGAGTCTTTTTTTTTGTTGTGTCACAATCATCCTTGCTGCACACCTAGAGAGAGAGACATGCACTCACCATGATTTTGTCGAGTTCACTTATATCCTTTGGTAGACAATTCAGCTCACATGTGCTTCACTTATATCTTTTGAGCTAGATACTTTTGATCTATGTCATTCACTTATATCTTTTAGAGCACAGCAGTGCATGGCTTGGTAGTTGTTCTATGTTTTTAAAGTAGTCTCAAAAGGGGTAGTTATCCAAAGGGATACGAGAACTTCCACCTTCATGTGCATTGAATAGTTAGAGATGTTTAATTCATCTCAATTAGTTTTGAGTTGCGGTTATGGTAATATTGAAGTTATGCTAGTAAGGTGTCGTGGATCTAGAAATACTTGTCTTGAAGTTAGCGATTCCCGTAGCATGCACGTATGGTGAACTGCTATGTGATGAAGTCTGAGCATGATTAGTCTATTGATTGTCATCCTTTGCGTGGCGGTCGGGATCGCGCGATAGTTTATACCTACCAACCCTTCCCCTAGGAGTATGCGTTGAATGCTTTGTTTTGATTACTAATAAAACTTTTGCAACAAGTATATGAGTTCTTCATGACTAATGTTGAGTCCATGGTTTAGATGCACTTTCACCTTCCACCATCACTATCTTCTTAGTGCCGTGCAACTTTCGCCGGTGCACAAAAACCACCATTAGCCTCCCTCAAAACAGCCACCATACCTACCTACTATGGCTTTTTCAAAGTCATTCCGAGATATATTGCCAAGCAACTACCACCATGACATGTGCCACCATGTCTACATTGTCATTGCATGACCGTAAGATAGCTAGCATGATGTTTCCATTAATGTCTATGTCATGCTCGATCATTGCCACGATACACTACCGAAGGCATTCCATATAGACTCATCGTTGCTCTAAGTTTTGAGTTGAAAGTGTGATGATCATCATTGATGGAGCATTATACCATGAGGAAATAAAAGAGGCCAAAGATGCCCACCAAAAAAAATAGGCCAAAGAGCCCACCAAAAAAATGAGAGAAAAAGAGAGAAGGGACAATGCTACCACTTTTCCACACTTGTGCATATTAAGCACCATGATCTTCATGATTGAGAGTCTCTCGTTTTGTCACCACCATATAGCTAGTGGGAAATTTTCATTATATAACTTGGCTTGTATATTCCAATGATAGGCTTCCTCAAAATTGCCTTAGGTCTTCGTGAGCAAGCAAGTTGGATGCACACCCACTAGTTTTCTTTAAGAGCTTTCACATACTCTTAGCTCTAGTGCATCATTTGTATGGCAATCCCTACTCATTCACATTTATATCTATTGATGAGCATCTCCATAGCTTATTGATATGCCTAGTTAATGTGATCATCATCTCCTTTTTGTCTTGCAACCTCCACCACACTCCACACCACTAATAGTGTTTTAACCATGGCTCACGCTCATGTATTGCGTGAGAGTTGAAAAGGTTTGAGAAAGTAAAGGTGTGAAACAATTACTGGGCCAATACCGGGGTTGTGCATGATTTAAATTCGTTGTGCAATGATGATAGAGCAAAGCCATACTATATGCTTTTGTAGGGATAACTTTCTTTTGGGCTTGTTATTTTGAAAGTTCATGATTACCTTGCTAGTTTGCTTGAATTATTATTGTTTCCACATCAATAGAAAACTATTGTTTTGAATCTAACGGATCTGAACAATCGTGTCACGTGAGAGGAGTTACAAAGGACATCTATGCTAGGTAGCATGCAACATCAAAAAATCATTCTTTATCACTTCCCTACTCGAGGACGAGCAGGAGTTAAGCTTGGGGATGCTTGATACGTATCCAACGTATCTATAATTTTTTATGGTTCCCTGCTATTATGTTGTCAACTTTGGATGTTTTATACGCATGAATATGCTATTTTATATCTTTTTTGGGACTAACCTATTAACTCAGGGGCAAGTGCCAGTTTCTGTTTTTTCCGTGTTTTTGGTCCATTTTCAGACGGAGTCCAAATGGAATGAAACTTTACAATGATTTTTTTGGACCAAAAGAGACCCCCGAAGCTTTGGGAGAAGGCCAGATAGGCCACGAGGGAGTCACAAGCCCTCACTCCGCCACCACCACCACCACCACCACCACCCCCCCCCCCCCCGCCGGTGGTGGCGCGCAGGCTTGTGACCTCCTCGTGGGCCCAACTGACGCAATTCCACCGCCATAAATTCCTATAAATTCAGAAACCCCCAAAAAGAAACCTAGATCGGGAGTTCCGCCGCCGCAAACCTCTGGAGCCACCAAAACCAATCTGGAGCCCGTTCCGGCACCCTGCCGGAGCGGGAATCCTTCTCCGGTGGCCATCTTCATCATCCCGGCGATCTCCATGACGAGGAGGGAGTAGTTCTCCCTCAGGGCTAAGGGTATGTACCAGTAGCTATGTGTTTGATCTATCTCTCTCGTGTTCTTGAGATGTCTTGATCTCGATGTACCATGGGCTTTGCTTCTATAGTTTGATCTTATGATGTTCTTCCCCCTCTCCTTCTTGTAATGAATTGAGTTTCCCCTTTGGAGTTATCTTATCGGATAGAGTCTTTGAGAACACTTGATGTATGTCTTGCACGTGTCTATCTGCTATGATCAACTTGCGGGTTTGTGACAATTGGGAACCTATGCATATGGGTTGGCACACGTGGATTCATCTGAGTACTTGATGTATGTTTTGATGATCAACTTGTGGGTTCGTGACATTGGGAACCTATGCACAGGGGTTGGCACACGTTTTGACTCTTTGGTAGAAACTTTGGGGCACTCTTTGAAGTTCTATGTGTTGGTTGAATAGATGATTCTGAGATTATGTGACGCATATCGTATAATCATGCCCACGGATACTTGAGGTGACAATGGAGTATCTAGGTTACATTAGGGTCTTGGTTGATATGTATCTTAAGGTGTTAGTCTAGTACGAACTCTATGATGGATCGAACGGAAAAATAGAATCGTGTTATTTTACTACGGACTCTTGAATAGATCAATCAGAAAGAATAACTTTGTGGCGGTTTCATACCCGACAATAATCTCATCGTTTGTGCCCCGCTATTCGTGACTTTGTAGTGACTCTTTGTTGCATGTTGAGGGCTAGTTATATGATCCAATTATGTTATCATTGTTGAGAGAACTTCACTAGTGAAAGTATGAACCCTAGGCCTTGTTTCCACGCATTGCAGTACCGTTCGTGCTCACTTTTACCATTTTTTACCTTGCAGTTTTTGTAATTTCAGATTACAAAAACCTATATCTACCATCCATATTGCACTTGTATCACCATATCTTTGCGGAACTAGTGCACCTATACAACTTACCATTGTATTAGGTGTGTTGGGGACACAAGAGACTCGTTGTTATTTGGTTGCAGGGTTGCGTGAGAGAGACCATCTTCATCCTACGCCTCCCGCGGATTGATAAACCTTAGGTCACCCACTTGAGGGAAAATTGCTACTATCCTACAATGCTCTGCACTTGGAGGCCCAACAACGTCTACAAGGAGAAGGTTGCGTAGTAGACATCAAGTAGTATCATAGAAAAGTGGCTAGACTGGACCAAATCTACGAGTTTTGACAAGGTCCGAGTAACCGGTCCCGAACCACCGCGAACAAAAATCAGTGAGTTTTCACAATGTCCCTATAACCCGACCCTGAAGTTCCCTGAATGTTCGGATCGCCCCGGGACCCAAAATCAGCGAGTAATAGCATAGAAAACTAGCTAGAATGGACTAAATCCACAAGTTTTGACGAGGTCCCCGTAACCGGTCCCGAAAGATTCCCGAACATTTGTAGCGCCACGGGACCCAGAATCAGTGAGTAATAGCATAGAAAACTGGCTAGAATGGACCAAATTTATGAGTTTTCATGTGGTCAGTATAACCGGACCCGAAGTTCCCCGAACGTTCGTATCGCCCCGGGTCCCAAAATTAGTGATTAACTGAGTAATAGCATAGAAAACTGGCTAGAATGGACCGAATCTGTGAGTTTTGACGAGGTCCCCGTAACCGCTCACCAAAGTTTCCAGAACGTTTGTAGCGCCACGGGACCCAGAATAAATGAGTAATAGCATTGAAAACTTGACATAATGGACCAAATCTGTGAGTTTTCATGAGGTAACCGTAACCAGACCCGAAGTTCCCCGAACGTTCGTGTCACCCCGGGTCCCAAAATTAGTGAGTAACACCATAGAAAACTGGCCAGAATGGACGGAATCTGCGAGTTTTGACGAGGTCCCCGTAACCTGTCCCCGAAGTTTCCCGAACGTTTGTAGCGCCACGGGACCCAGAATCAGTGAGTAATACCATAGAAAACTGACCAAAATGGACCAAATCTGTGAGTTTTCATGACGTCACCGTAACCGGGCTCCAAAGTTCCTCGAACGTTCGAATCGCCCCGGGTCCCAAAATCAGTGAGTAATATCATAGAAAAGTGGTTAGAATGGACCAAATATGCGAGTTTTAACAGGGTCCGAGTAACCGGTCCACGAAGTCCGCGGAACGTTGGGATCGCTCGGGAACAAAAATCAGTGAGTAATAGCATAGAAAACTAGCCAAAATGGACCAAATCTACGAGTTTTGACAATGTCCCCATAATCCGACCCTGAAGTTCCCCGAATGTTCGGATCGCCCCGGGACCCAAAATCAGCGAGTAATAGCATAGAAAACTGGCCAGAATGGACCAAATCTGCGACTTTTGACGATGTCCCTGTAACCTGTCCCCAAGGATTCCCAGACATTTGTAGCGCCACGGGACCCACAATCAGTGAGTAATAGCATAGAAAACTGGCCAGAATGGACCAAATCTATGAGTTTTCACGAGGTCACCGTAACCGGACCCCGAAGTACCCCGAACGTTCGTATCACCCCGTGCCCCAAACATGGTAAGTAAGTGAGTAATAGCATAGAAAACTGGCTAGAATGTACCGAATCTGCGAGTTTTGACAAGGTCCCCGTAACCGGTCCCCGAAGTTTCCCAAACGTTTGTAGCGCCACGGGACCCAGAATCCGAGAGTAATAGAATAGAAAACTTGACAGGATGGAGCAAATCTGTGAATTTTCATGAGGTTACCGTAATGAGACCCCGAAGTTCCCCGAACTTTCGTGTCACCTCGGGTCCCAAAATTAGTGAGAACTGCATAGAAAATTGGCCGGAATGGACGGAATCTGCGAGTTTTGACGAGGTCCCCGTAACATGTCCCCCAAGTTTCCCGAACGTTTGTAGCGCCACGGGACCCAGAATCGGTGAGTAATAGCATAGAAAACTGGCCAAAATGGACCAAATCTGTGAGTTTTCATGATGTCACCGTAACAGGGCCCCGAAGTTCCCCGAACGTTCGTATCGCCCCGGGTCCCAAAATCAGTGAGTAATATCATAGAAAAGTGGTTAGAAAGGACCGAATATGTGAGTTTTGACAGGGTCTGAGTAACCGGTCCACGAATATCGCGGAACGTTCGGCTCACCCCGGGAATAAAAATCAGTGAGTAATAGCATAGGAAACTGGCCATAATGGACCATATCTGCGAATTCTGACAATGTCTCCATAACCCGACCCCGAAGTTCCCCCAACGTTCGAATCTCCCCGGTACCCAAAATCAGCGAGTAATAGCACAGAAAACAGGCCAGAATGGACTAAATCTGCGAGTTTTCAACTTTTGATGAGGTCCCCGTAACCGGACTCCAAAGATTCCCGGACATTTGTAGCACCAGGGACCCGGAATCAGTGAGTAGTAGCATAGAATATGGCCAGAATGGACAAAATCTATGAGTTTTCACGAGGTCACCGTAACGGGACCCCGAAGTTCCCCGAACGTTCGTATCGCCCTGGGCCCCAAACTTAGTAAGTAAGTGAGTAATAGCGTAGAAAAGTGGCTAGAATGGACCAAATTTGTGAGTTTTTAGAAGGTCCCCGTAACCGGTCAATGAAGTTTCCCGAACGTTTGTAGCACCGCGGGACCCGTAATCCATGAGTAATAGAATAGAATGAACCAAATCTGTGAATTCTCATGAGGTTACCGTAACCAGACCCCAAAGTTCCACCGAACGTTCGTATCACCCTGGGGCCCAAAATTAGTGAGTAATAGCATAGAAAACTGCCTAGAATGGACGAAATCTGCGAGTTTTGACGAGGTCCCCGTAATCGGCCACCAAAGTTTCCAGAACGTTTGTAGCGCCACGGGACCTAGAATAATTGAGTAATAGCATAGAAAACTTGACATAATGGACCAAATCTGTGACTTTTCATGAGGTATCGTAACCAGACCCCGAAGTTACTCGAACGTTCGTGTCACCCCGGGTCCCAAAATCAGTGAGTAATATCATAGAAAAGTGGTTAGAATGGACCAAATATGCGAGTTTTAACAGGGTTCGAGTAACTGGTCCACGAAGTTCGCGGCACGTTGGGATTGCCCCGGGAACAAAAATTAGTGAGTAATAGCATAGAAAACAAACCAAACTAGACCAAATCTACGAATTTGGACAATGTTCCCATAACCCGACCCTGAAGTTCCCCGAATGTTCGGATCGCCCCGGAACCCAAAATCAGCGAGTAATAGCATAGAACACTAGCCAGAATGGACTAAATCTGCAAGTTTTGACGAGGTCCCCGTAACTGGTCCCCGAAGATTCCCGGACATTTGTAGCGCCACGGGACCCAGAATCAGTGAGTAATAGCATAGAAAGCTGGCCATAATGGACCAGATCTATGAGTTTTCACGAGGTCACCGTAACCGGACCCCGAAGTTCCCCGAACGTTCGTATCGCCCTGGGCCCCAAACATAGTAAGCAAGTGAGTAATAGCATAGAAAACTGGCTAGAATGGACCGAATCTGCGAGTTTTGACAAGGTCCCCATAACCGGTCCCCGAAGTTTTCCGAACGTTTGTAGCGCCACGGGACCCAGAATCCAAGAGTAATAGAATAGAAAACTTGACAGAATGGAGCAAATCTATGAATTTTCATGAGGTTACCGTAACCAGACCCCGAAGTTCCCAGAACTTTCGTGTCACCCTGGGTCCCAAAATTAGTGAGAACAGCATAGAAAACTGGCCAGAATGGACGGAATCTGTGAGTTTTGACGAGGTCCTCGTAACATGTCCCCGAAGTTTCACGAACGTTTGTAGCGCCGCGGGACCGTGAATCAGTGAGTAATAGAATAGAAAACTTGACAGAAATGACCAAATCTGTGGATTCTCATGAGGTTACCGTAACCAGACCCCGAATTTCCACCGAACGTTCTATCACCCCGGGGCCCAAAATTAGTGAGTAATAGCATAGAAAACTGGCTAGAATGGACGAAATCTGCGAGTTTTGACGAGGTCCCCGTAATTGGTCACCAAAGTTTCCAGAACGTTTGTAGAGCCACGAGACCTAGAATAATTGAGTAATAGCATAGAAAACTTGACATAATAGACCAAATCTGTGAGTTTTCATGAGGTTGTCGTAACCAGACCCCGAAGTTCCTCGAACGTTCGTGTCACCCCGGGTCCCAAAATTAGTGAGCAACAGCATAGAAAACTGGCCAGAATGGACGGAATCTGCGAGTTTTGACGAAGTCCCAGTAACCTGTCCCCGAAGTTTCGCGGAACGTTTGGATCGCCCTCGGAACAAAAAATAGTGAGTAATAGCATAGAAAACTTACCAAAATGGACAAAATCTGTGAGTTTTCATGACGTCAACCTAACGAGGCCCCGAGGTTCCTCGAACGTTCGTATCGCCCCGGGTACCAAAATTAGTGAGTAATATGATAAAAAAAGTGGTTAGAATGGACCAAATATGCGAGTTTTGACACAGTCCGAGTAATCGGTCCACGAAGTTCGCGGAACGTTGAGATCGCACTGGGAACTAGCATTGAGTAATAGCATAGAAAACTAGCCAAAATGGACCAATTCTACGAGTTTTGACAATGTCCCCGTAACCCGACCCTGAAGTTCCGCGAATGTTCGGAACTCCCCGGGACCCAAAATCAACGACTAATAGCATAGAAAACTGGCCAGAATGGACTAAATGTGTGAGTTTTGACAAGGTCCCTGTAACCGGTCCCCAAAGATTCCCGGACATTTGTAGTGCCACAGGACCCAGAATTAGTGAGTAATAGCATAGAAAACTGGCTAGAATGGACCAAATATATGAGTTTTCACGAGGTTACCGTAACCGAACCCTGAAGTTCCCCGAACGTTTGTATCCCCCCGGGTCCCAAAATTAGTGATTAAGTGAGTAATAGCATAGAAAACTGGCTAGAATAGACCGAATCTGCGAGTTTTGACGAGGTACCCATAACCGGTCACCAAAGTTCCCAGAATGTTTGTAGCGCCACGGGACCCAGAATAATTGAGTAATAACATAGAAAACTTCACATAATGGAGCAAATATGTGAGTTTTCATGAGGTTACCGTAACCAGACCCCGAAGTTCCCCGAATGTTCGTGTCACCCCGAGTCCCAAACTTAGTGAGTAACAGCATAGAAAACTGGCCAGAATGGACGGAATCTGCGAGTTTTGACGAAGTCCCTGTTACCTGTCCCCGAAGTTTCCCGAACATTTGTAGCGCCTCGGGACCAAGAATCAGTGAGAAATTGCATAGAAAACAGACCAAAATGGACCAAATCTGTGAGTTTTCATGACGTCACCGTAACCGGGCCCCGAAGTTCCTCGAACATTCGTATCGCACCGGGCCCAAAAATCTGTGAGTAATGTCATAGAAAAGTGGTTAGAATGGACCAAATATGGGAGTTTTGACAGGGTCCGAGTAACAGGTCCACGAAGTTCGCGGAACGTTGGGATCGCCCCGGGAACAAAAATCAGTGTGTAGTAGCATAGAAAACTGGCCAGAATGGACAAATCTACGAGTTTTGACAATGTCCCCATAACCCGACCCTGAAGTTCCCCGGATGTTCGGATCACCCCGGGACCCAAAATCAGCGAGTAATAGCATCAAAGACAGGCCAGAATGGACCAAATCTATGAGTTTTCACGAGGTCACCGTAACCGGACCCCGAAGATCCCCGAACGTTTGTATCGCCCCGGGAACCAAAATTAGTGAGTAAGTGAGTAATAGAATAGCAAACTGGCTAGAATGGACCGAATCTGCGAGTTTTGATGAGGTCCCCGTAACCGGTCCCCAAAGTTTCCCGAACGTTTGTAGCGTCGTGTGACCCTGAATCCGTGAGTAATAGCATAGAAAAATTGATAGAATGAACCTAATCTGTGAGTTTTCATGAGGTTACCGTAACCAGACCCAGAAGTTCCGCGAACGTTTGTATCACCCCGGGTCCCAAAATTCGTTAGTAATAGCATAGAAAACTTGCGAGAATGGACTAAACCTGCGACTTTTGACGAGGTCCCCAAAACCGGTCCCCAAAGAATCCCGGACATTTGTAGCGCAACGGGACCCAGAATCAGTGAGTAATAGCATAGAAAACTGGCCAGAATGGACCAACTCTATTATTTTTCACGAGGTCACCGTAACCGGACCCCGAAGTTCCGCGAACGTTCGTAGCGCCCCGGTCCCAAAATTAGTGAGTAAGTGAGTAATAGCATAGAAAACTGGCTAGAATGGACCAAATCTGCGAATTTGTTGAGGTCCCCGTAACCGGTCCCCGAAGTTTCACGAACGTTTGTAGCATCGGGGGACCCAGAATTCGTGACTAATAGCATAGAAAAATTGATAGACTGGACCAAATCTGTGAGTTTTCATGAGGTTACCGTAACCAGACCACGAAGTTCTGCGAACGTTCATATCACCCCGGGTCCCGAAATTCGTGAGTAATAGCATAGAAAACTGACCAGAATGGACTGAATCTACGAGTTTTCACAAGGTCCCTGTAATCTGTCTCCAAAGTTTCCCAAACGTCTGTAGCGCCACGGGACCAAGAATCAATGAGTAATAGCATAGAAAACTGGCCAGAATGAACCAAATATGTGAGTTCTCATGACGTCACCGTAACTGGGCTGCGAAGTTCCCCGAACGTTCGTAGCGCCCCGGGTCCCAAAATCAATGAGTAATATCATAGAAAGTGGCTAGAATGGACCAAATCTGTGAGTTTTGACAAGGTCCGAGTAACCGCTCCACGACGTTAGCGCAACGTTCGGATCGCCCGAGGAACAAAAATCAGTGAGAAATAGCATAGAAAATTGGGCAGAATGGACCATATCTACGAGTTTTGACAATGTCTCCATAACCCAATCCCAAAGTTCCCCGAACGTTCGGAGGCCCCGGGACCCAAAATCAGTAATAGCATAGAAAACTGGCCAGAATAGACCAAATCTGTGAATTTCCATGACGTCACCGTAACCAGACGCTAAAGTTCCCCGAACGTTTGTATAGGAGGAGGCGGTGTCTGGCACCATGGGGGCATCGACGACAGGCCTTGCAAGTTCGATGCGCCAGTAACTATTCTAAAGATGGATTGATGGAAGGCGACGGCGACGACCTATGAGGTTGCATCGGACCGGTTTCAGCCGCTCGCTCGGTATGTTGCTCTTTCGGGGCTTCCGGCTTTAGACATTAGGCTAGATGAGAGGTCTGGGTATGTGGCTCACACTTTCTTCATTCCTTCATCATTGGATAGGAGTAAAGACAGAAATTGCCAAAAGGACATCTTCGGACATATTTATGTATTGCTTTGTAAGATTTTTGTGAATAATTAATAAAGCGACTGCATGCATCTTCCAAAACCGGTCCACGAATTTGCATGAAGGTTTGTAGCGCCACGGGAAACAGAACGAGTGAGTAATAGCACATAAAAGACCGTGAAGTTCACCAGATGTTCGGATCGCCCCGTGTATAAAAAATCAATGAGTAATAGCATAGAAAACTCAAAAGAATGGACAAAATCTGTGAGTGTTCACGAGGTTCCCATAACCGGACCCCAAAGTTCCCCGAACATTCGTATCGCCCCGGGTCCCAGAATCATTGCGTAATAGCATGGAAAACTGGCCAGAAAGGACCAAATCTATGAATTTTCGCGAGGCACCGTAACCGGACCCCGAAGTTCCTTGAATGTTTGTGGTGCCCTGGGACCCAGAATCAGTGAGTAATAGCATAGAAAATCGGCTAAAATGGACCAAATCTGCAAGTTTTGACAAGGTCCCCGTAACCGGTCCTCAAAGTTAGCACAATATTTTGATCGCCCCAGGAACCAAAATTAGTGAGTAATAGCGTAAAAAACTAGCAAGAATGGACCAAGTCTACGAGTTTTGACAAGGTCCCGTAAGTGGACCCCAAAGTTCCCGTAACGTTCGTATCGCCATGGGACTCAAAATCAGTGAGTAATAGGATAGAAGATTGGCCAGAATGGTCAAAATCTGCGAGTTTTGATGAGGTCCCCGTAACCGGTCCCCCGGAGTTCACAGGATGTTTGGATCGTCCGAGGAACCAAAATCAATGAGTAATAGCATAGAAAACTAGCCAAAATGGACCAAGTCTGCGAGTTTTGAGAAGGTCCCAGTAACCGTTCCCGAAGTTCGCGGAAAGTTTGGACCGCCCCGGGAACAAAAATCTGTGAGTAATAGCATAGAAACTGGCCAAAATCTGCGAGATTTGACGAAATCTGCGAGTTTTGACGAGGTCCCCGTAATCGGTCACCAAAGTTTCCAGAACGTTTGTACCGCCACGGGACCCAGAATAATTGAGTAATAGCATAGAAAACTTGACATAATGGACCAAATCTGTGAGTTTTCATGAGGTTGTCGTAACCAGACCCCGAAGTTCCTCAAACGTTCGTGTCACCCCGGGTCCCAAAATTAGTGAGTAACAGCATAGAAAACTGGCCAGAATGGACGGAATCTGCGAGTTTTGACAGGGTCCGAGTAACCGGTCCACGAAGTTCGGAGAATGGACTAAATCTGCGAGTTTGACGAGGTTCCCGTAATCGGTCCCCGAAATTCCCCGAATATTTGTAGCGCCAAGGGACCAAGAATTAGTGAGTAATAGCATAGAAAACTAGCCAAAATGGACCAAGTCTGCGAGTTTGGAGAAGGTCCCCGTAACCGGTCCCCGAAGTTCGCGAACATTCGGATCACCCCAGGAACAAAATTCAGTGAGTAATAGCATAGAAAACTGGCCAGAATCTGCGAGTTTTGATGAGGTCCCCGTAACCGGTCCGCGAAGTTCACCTAACGTTTGTAGCAGCACGGGACCCATAATCTGTGAGTAATAGCATAAAAACTGGCCAGAATGGATCAAATTTGTGAGTTTTCAGAGGTCACTGTTACCCGACCCCAAAGTTCCCCGTACGTTCGTATTGCCCCGGGTCCCAAAAATCAGTGAGTAGTATCATAGAAAAGTGGCTAGAATGGAGCAAATCTACGAGTTTTGACAAGGTCCCAGTAACCGGTCCCCGAACCACCGCGAACAAAAATCAGTGAGTAATAGAATAGAAAACTAGCGAGAATGGACCAAATCTACGAGTTTTGACAATGTCCCCATAACCCGACCCTGAAGTTCCCCGAATGTTTGGATCACCCCGTGACCCAAAATCAGCGAGTAATAGCATAGAAAATTGGCCAGAATGGACTAAATCTGCGAGTTTGACGAGGTTCCCGTAATCGGTCCCCGAAATTCCCCGAATATTTGTAGCGCCAAGGGACCAAGAATTAGTGAGTAATAGCATAGAAAACTAGCCAAAATGGACCAAGTCTGCGAGTTTGGAGAAGGTCCCCGTAACCGGTCCCCGAAGTTCGCGAACATTCGGATCACCCCAGGAACAAAATTCAGTGAGTAATAGCATAGAAAACTGGCCAGAATCTGCGAGTTTTGATGAGGTCCCCGTAACCGGTCCGCGAAGTTCACCTAACGTTTGTAGCAGCACGGGACCCATAATCTGTGAGTAATAGCATAAAAACTGGCCAGAATGGACCAAATTTGTGAGTTTTCAGAGGTCACTGTTACCCGACCCCAAAGTTCCCCGTACGTTCGTATTGCCCCGGGTCCCAAAAATCAGTGAGTAGTATCATAGAAAAGTGGCTAGAATGGAGCAAATCTACGAGTTTTGACAAGGTCCCAGTAACCGGTCCCCGAACCACCGCGAACAAAAATCAGTGAGTAATAGAATAGAAAACTAGCGAGAATGGACCAAATCTACGAGTTTTGACAATGTCCCCATAACCCGACCCTGAAGTTCCCCGAATGTTTGGATCACCCCGTGACCCAAAATCAGCGAGTAATAGCATAGAAAATTGGCCAGAATGGACTAAATCTGCGAGTTTGACGAGGTTCCCGTAATCGGTCCCCGAAATTCCCCGAATATTTGTAGCGCCAAGGGACCAAGAATTAGTGAGTAATAGCATAGAAAACTAGCCAAAATGGACCAAGTCTGCGAGTTTGGAGAAGGTCCCCGTAACCGGTCCCCGAAGTTCGCGAACATTCGGATCACCCCAGGAACAAAATTCAGTGAGTAATAGCATAGAAAACTGGCCAGAATCTGCGAGTTTTGATGAGGTCCCCGTAACCGGTCCGCGAAGTTCACCTAACGTTTGTAGCAGCACGGGACCCATAATCTGTGAGTAATAGCATAAAAACTGGCCAGAATGGACCAAATTTGTGAGTTTTCAGAGGTCACTGTTACCCGACCCCAAAGTTCCCCGTACGTTCGTATTGCCCCGGGTCCCAAAAATCAGTGAGTAGTATCATAGAAAAGTGGCTAGAATGGAGCAAATCTACGAGTTTTGACAAGGTCCCAGTAACCGGTCCCCGAACCACCGCGAACAAAAATCAGTGAGTAATAGCATAGAAAACTAGCCAGAATGGACCAAATCTACGAGTTTTGACAATGTCCCCATAACTCGACCCTGAAGTTCCCCGAATGTTCGGATCGTCCCGGGACCCAAAATCAGCGAGTAATAGCATCGAAAACAGGCTAGAATGGACTAAATCCGCAAGTTTTGACGAGGTCCCAATGAATAAATTTTTCTTTGCTTGTTGGGAGGCAACCCAATGAATAAATTTTTCTTTGCTTTTTGCTTCCTGTTTTGTGTTTTTCACACTTTCATAATTTTGTTATGATTATGTTTTTTGTGTTTCTTTTTGCGTTTGTGCCAAGCAAAACCGTTATGATTAGTCTTGGGGATGATCGTTTGGTCATGCTGGAAAAGACAGAAACTTTATGCTCACAAAAAGAATTGTCATTATTTTTCTATAAGACCTTTTGAGTTGATTCTTTTTTCTGCCGATTTCTAGGCAAATTCTTCAGACTTTCGTAATTGTTCAGAATTTTTGAAGTAACATAGGTATACGAAATATAAAGATTGCTACAGACTGGTCTGCTGTTAACAGATTCTGTTTTTGTTGTGTTGGTTGCTTATTTTGATGAAACTATGGATAGTATCGGAGGGTATTAGCCATGGAAGATTGAAAATACAGTAACCCAACATCAGCATAAGTAGAATTTAAGTTTGCTACAGTACCTAAGGAAGTGGTGGTTTGCTTTCTCATACTAATGTTATCACGAGTTTCTGTTTAAGTTTCGTGTTGAGAAGTTTTCAAGTTTTGGGTGAAGTTCTTATGGACAAAGAGATAAATAGTGGCAAGAGCTCAAGCTTGGGGATGCCCAAGGCACCCCAAGAGATTCAAGGATGCTGTAAAATCCTAAGCTTGGGGATGCCCCGGGAAGGCATCCCCTCTTTCGTGTTCAATCCATCGGTAACGTTACTTAGGGCTATATTTTTATTCACCACATGATATGTGTTTTTGCTTGGAGCGTCTTGTATCGTAGGAGTCTTTTATTTTTTTTTCGTGTCACAATCATCCTTGCTGCACAACTAGAGAGAGATACATGCACTAACCGTGATTTTGTCGAGTTCACTTATATCCTTTGGTAGACAATTCTGCTGACATGTGCTTCACTTATATCTTTTGAGCTAGATACTTTTGCTCTATGTCATTCACTTATATCTTTTAGAGCACAGCGGTGCGTGTCTTGGTAGTTGATCTATGTTTTTAAAGTAGTCTCAAAAGGGGTAGTTATCCAAAGGGATACGAGAACTTCCACCTTCATGTGCATTGAATAGTTAGAGAATTTTAATTCATCTCAATTAGTTTTGAGTTGTGGTTATGGTAATATTGAAGTTATGCTAGTAAGGTGTCATGCATCTAGAAATACTTGTGTTGAAGTTAGTGATTCCCGTAGCATGCACGTATGGTGAACCGCTATGTGATGAAGTCTGAGCATGATTAGTCTATTTATTGTCATCCTTTGCATGGCGGTCGGGATCGCGCGATGGTTTATACCTACCAACCCTTCCCCTAGGAGTATGCGTAGAACGCTTTGTTTCGATTACTAATAAAACTTTTGCAACAAGTATATGAGTTCTTCATGACTAATGTTGAGTCCATGGTTTAGATGCACTTTCACCTTCCACCATCACTATCTTCTTAGTGCCGTGCAACTTTCGCCGGTGCACAAAAACCACCATTAGCCTCCCTCAAAACAGCCACCATACCTACCTACAATGGCTTTTTAAAAGTCATTCCGAGATATATTGCCAAGCAACTACCACCATGACATGTGCCACCACGTCTACATTGCCATTGCATGATCGTAAGATAGCTAGCATGATGTTTCCATTAATATCTATGTCATGCTAGATCATTGCCACGGTACACTACCGAAGGCATTCAATATAGAGTCATCGTTGCTCTAAGTTTTGAGTTGAAAGTGTGATGATCATCATTGATGGAGCATTATACCATGTGAGGAAATAAAAGAGGCCAAAGATGCCCACCAAAAAAAAGAGGCCAAAGAGCCCACCAAAAAAATGAGAGAAAAAGAGAGAAGGGACAATGCTACCACTTTTCCACACTTGTGCATATTAAGCACCATGATCTTCATGATTGAGAGTCTCTCGTTTTGTCACCACCATATAGCTAGTGGGAAATTTTCATTATATAACTTGGCTTGTATATTCCAATGATAGGCTTCCTCAAAATTGCCTTCGGTCTTCCTTAGCAAGCAAGTTGGATGCACACCCACTAGTTTTCTTTAAGAGCTTTCACATACTCTTAGCTCTAGTGCATCATTTGTATGGCAATCCCTACTCATTCACATTGATATCTATTGATGAGCATCTCCACAGCTTATTGATATGCCTAGTTAATGTGATCATCAAGTCCTTTTTGTCTTGCAACCTCCACCACACTCCACACCACTTATAGTGCTATAACCATGGCTCACGCTCATGTATTGCGTCAGAGTTGAAAAGGTTTGAGAAAGTAAAGGTGTGAAACAATTACTGGGCCAATACCGGGGTTGTGCATGATTTAAATTCGTTGTGCAATGATGATAGAGCATAGCCAGACTATATGCTTTTGTAGGGATAACTTTCTTTTGGGCTTGGTATTTTGAAAGTTCATGATTACCTTGCTAGTTTGCTTGAATTATTATTGTTTCCGCATCCATAGCAAACTATTGTTTTGAATCTAACGGATCTGAACATTCATGTCACGTGAGAGGAGTTACAAAGGACATCTATGCTAGGTAGCATGCAACATCAAAAAATCATTGTTTATCACTTCCCTACTCGAGGACGGGCAGGAGTTAAGCTTGGGGATGCTTGATACGTATCCAACGTATCTATAATTTTTTATGGTTCCATACTATTATGTTGTCAACTTTGGATGTTTTATACGCATGAATATGCTATTTTATATCTTTTTTGGGACTAACCTATTAACTAAGGGGCAAGTGCCAGTTTCTGTTTTTTCTGTGTTTTTGGTCCATTTTCAGACGGAGTCCAAATGGAATGAAACTTCACGATGATTTTTTTGGACCAAAAGAGACCCCCGAAGCTTTGGGAGAAGGCCAGATGGGCCACGAGGGAGTAACAAGCCCTCACTCCGCCACCACCACCACCACCACCACCCCCCCGGTGGTGGCGCGCAGGCTTGTGACCTCTTCGTGGGCCCAACTGACGCAATTCCACCGCCATAAATTCCTATAAATTCAGAAACCCCCAAAAAGAAACCTAGATCGGGAGTTCCGCCGTTGCAAACCTCTGTAGCCACCAAAAACCAATCTGGAGCCCGTTCCGGCACCCTGCCGGAGCGGGAATCCATCTCCGGTGGCCATCTTCATCATCCCGGCGATCTCCATGACGAGGAGGGAGTAGTTCTCCCTCAGGGCTAAGGGTATGTACCAGTAGCTATGTGTTTGATCTATCTCTCTCGTGTTCTTGAGATGTCTTGATCTCGATGTACCATGGGCTTTGCTTCTATAGTTGGATCTTATGATGTTCTTCCCCCTCTCCTTCTTGTAATGAATTGAGTTTCCCCTTTGGAGTTATCTTATCGGATAGAGTCTTTGAGAACACTTGATGTATGTCTTGCACGTGTCTATCTGCTGTGATCAACTTGCGGGTTTGTGACAATTGGGAACCTATGCATATGGGTTGGCACACGTGGATTCATGTGAGTACTTGATGTATGTTTTGGTGATCAACTTGTGGGTTCGTGACATTGGGAACCTATGCACAGGGGTTGGCACACGTTTTGACTCTTTGGTAGAAACTTTGGGGCACTCTTTGAAGTTCTATGTGTTGGTTGAATAGATGATTCTGAGATTATGTGACGCATATCGTATAATCATGCCCACGGATACTTGAGGTGACAATGGAGTATGTAGGTGACATTAGTGTCTTGGTTGATATGTACCTTAAGGTGTTATTCTAGTACGAACTCTATGATGGATCGAGCAGAAAGAATAGAATCGTGTTATTTTACTACGGACTCTTGAATAGATCGATCAGAAAGAATAACTTTGTGGCGGTTTCATACCCGACAATAATCTCATCATTTGTGCCCCGCTCTTAGTGACTTTGGAGTGACTCTTTGTTGCATGTTGAGGGCTAGTTATATGATCCAATTATGTTATCATTGTTGAGAGAACTTCACTAGTGAAAGTATGAACCCTAGGCCTTGTTTCCACGCATTGCAATACCGTTCGTGCTCACTTTTACCATTTTTTACCTTGCTGTTTTTGTAATTTCAGATTACAAAAACCTATATCTACCATCCATATTGCACTTGTATCACCATATCTTTGCCGAACTAGTGCACCTATACAACTTACCATTGTATTAGGTGTGTTGGGGATACAAGAGACTCGTTGTTATTTGGTTGCAGGGTTGCTTGAGAGAGACCATCTTCATCCTACGCCTCTCGCGGATTGATAAACCTTAGGTCACCCACTTGAGGGAAAATTGCTACTGTCATACAATGCTCTGCACTTGGAGGCCCAACAACGTCTACAAGGGGAAGGTTGCATAGTAGACATCAAGTAGTATCATAGAAAAGTGGCTAGAATGGACCAAATCTACGAGTTTTGACAAGGTCCGAGTAACCGGTCCCGAACCACCGCGAACAAAAATCAGTGAGTAATAGCATAGAAAACTAGCAAGAATGGACCAAATCTACGAGTTTTCACAATTTCCCTATAACCCGACCCTAAAGTTCCCTGAATGTCCGGATCGCCCCGGGACCCAAAATCACCGAGTAATTGCATAGAAAACTGGCCAGAATGGACTAAATCCACAAGTTTTGACGAGGTCCCCGTAACCGGTCCCCAAAGATTCCCGAACATTTGTAGCGCCACGGGAACCAGAATCAGTGAGTAATAGCATATAAAACTGGCCAGAATGGACCAAGTTTATGAGTTTTCATGTGGTCAGTATAACCGGACCCGAAGTTCACCGAACGTTCGTATCGCCCCGGGTCCCAAAATTAGTGATTAACTGAGTAATAGCATAAAAAACTGGCTAGAATGGACCGAATCTGTGAGTTTTGACGAGGTCCCCGTAACCGCTCACCAAAGTTTCCAGAACGTTTGTAGCGCCACGGGACCCAGAATAAATGGTAATAGCATAGAAAACTTGACATAATGGACCAAATCTGTGAGTTTTCATGAGGTAACCGTAACCAGACCCGAAGTTCCCCGAACGTTCGTGTCACCCCGGGTCCCAAAATTAGTGAGTAACACCATAGAAAACTGGCCAGAATGGACGGAATCTGCGAGTTTTCACGAGGTCCCCGTAACCTGTCCCCGAAGTTTCCCGAACGTTTGTAGCGCCACGGGACCCAGAACCAGTGAGTAATAGCATAGAAAACTGACCAAAATGGACCAAATCTGTGAGTTTTCATGACGTCACCGTAACCGGTCTCCAAAGTTCCTCGAACGTTCGAATCGCCCCGGGTCCCAAAATCAGTGAGTAATATCATAGAAAAGTGGTTAGAATGGACCAAATATGCGAGTTTTAGCAGGGTCCGAGTAACCGGTCCACGAAGTCCGCGGAACGTTGGGATCGCTCGGGAACAAAAATCAGTGAGTAATAGCATAGAAAACTAGCAAAAATGGACCAAATCTACGAGTTTTGACAATGTCCCCATAATCCGACCCTGAAGTTCCCCGAATGTTCGGATCGCCCCGGGACCCAAAATCAGCGAGTAATAGCACAGAAAACTGGCCAGAATGGACTAAATCCGCAAGTTTTGACGAGGTCCCCGTAACCTGTCCCCAAAGATTCCCGGACATTTGTAGCATCACGGGACCCAGAATCAATGAGTAATAGCATAGAAAACTGGCCAGAATGGACCAAATCTATGAGTTTTCACGAGGTCACGGTAACCGGACCCCGAAGTTCCCCGAACATTCGTATATCCCCGGGTCGCAAAATTAGTGATTCAGTGAGTAATAGCATAGAAAACTGGCTAGAATGGACCGAATCTGTGAGTTTTGACGAGTTCCCCCTAACCGGTCACAAAAGTTTCCAGAACGTTTGTAGCGCCACAGGACCCAGAATAATTGAGTAATAGCATAGAAAACTTGACATAATGGATCAACTTAGTGAGTTTTCATGAGGTTACCGTAACCAGACCCCGAAGTTCCCCGAACGTTCGTGCCACCCCGGGTACCAAAATTAGTGAGTAACACCATAGAAAACTGGTCAGAATGGACGGAATCTGCGAGTTTTTACGAGGTCCCCGTAACCTGTCCCCGAAGTTTCACGAACGTTTGTAGCGCCACGGGACCCAGAATCAGTGAGTAATAGCATAAAAAACTGACCAAAATGGAGCAAATCTGTGAGTTTTCATGACGTCACCGTAACCGGGCCCCAAAGTTCCTCGTACGTTCGTATTGCCCCGGGTCCCAAAATCAGTGAGTAATATCATAGAAAAGTGGTTAGAATGGACCAAATATGCGAGTTTTAACAGGGTCCGAGTAACTGGTCCACGAAGTTCGCGGGACGTTGGGATCGCCCCGGGAACAAAAATCAGTGAGTAATAGCATAGAAAACAAGCCAAACTGGACCAAATCTACGAGTTTGGACAATGTTCCCATAACCCGACCCTGAAGTTCCCCGAATGTTCGGATCGCCCCGGGACCCAAAATCAGCGAGTAATAGCATAGAACACTGGCCAGAATGGACTAAATCTGCGAGTTTTGACGAGGTCCCCGTAACCGGTCCCCAAAGATTCCCGAACATTTGTAGCGCCACGGGACCCAGAATCAGTGAGTAATAGCATAGAAAGCTGGCCAGAATGGACCAGATCTATGAGTTTTCAAGAGGTCACCGTAACCGGACCCTGAAGTTCCCCGAACGTTCGTATCGCCCCGGGCCCCAAACATAGTAAGCAAGTGAGTAATAGCATAGAAAACTAGCCAAAATGGACCAATTCTACGAGTTTTGACTATGTCCCCGTAACCCGACCCTGAAGTTCCGCGAATGTTCGGAACTCCCCGGGACCAAAAATCAGCGAGTAATAGCATAGAAAACTGGCCAGAATGGACTAAATGTGTGAGTTTTGACAAGGTCCCTGTAACCGGTCCCCAAAGATTCCCGGACATTTGTAGTGCCACAGGACCAGGAATCAGTGAGTAATAGCATAGAAAACTGGCTAGAATGGACCAAATCTATGAGTTTTCACGAGGTTACCGTAACCGGACCCTGAAGTTCCCCGAACGTTCGTATCCCCCCTGGTCCCAAAATTAGTGATTAAGTGAGTAATAGCATAGAAAACTAGCTAGAATAGACCGAATCTGCGAGTTTTGACGAGGTACCCATAACCGGTCACCAAAGTTCCCAGAATGTTTGTAGCGCCACGGGACCCAGAATAATTGAGTAATAACATAGAAAACTTCACATAATGGAGCAAATCTGTGAGTTTTCATGAGGTTACCGTAACCAGACCCCGAAGTTCCCCGAACGTTCGTGTCACCCCGAGTCCCAAAGTTAGTGAGTAACAGCAAAGAAAATTGTCTAGAATGGACGGAATCTGCGAGTTTTGACGAAGTCCCTGTTACCTGCCCTCGAAGTTTCCCGAACATTTGTAGCGCCTCGGGACACAGAATTAGTGAGAAATTGCATAGAAAACTGACCAAAATGGACCAAATCTGTGAGTTTTCATGACGTCACCGTAACCGGGCCCCGAAGTTCCTCGAACATTCGTATCGCACCGGGTCCAAAAATGTGTGAGTAATATCATAGAAAAGTGGTTAGAATGGACCAAATATGGGAGTTTTGACAGGGTCCGAGTAACAGGTCCACGAAGTTCGCAGAACGTTGGGATCGCCCCGGGAACAAAAATCAGTGAGTAATAGCATAGAAAACTGGCCAGAATGGACAAATCTACGAGTTTTGACAATGTCCCCATAACCCGACCCTGAAGTTCCCCGAATGTTCGGATCACCCCGGGACCCAAAATCAGCGAGTAATAGCATCGAAAACAGGCCAGAATGGACCAAATCTACAAGTTTTCACGAGGTCACCGTAACCGGACCCCGAAGTTCCCCGAACGTTTGTATCGCCCCGGGAACCAAAATTAGTGAGTAAGTGAGTAATAGAATAGAAAACTGGCTAGAATGGACCGAATCTGCGAGTTTTGACGAGGTCCCCGTAACCTGTCCCCGAAGTTTCCCGAACGTTTGTAGCGCCACGGGACCCAGAACCAGTGAGTAATAGCATAGAAAACTGACCAAAATGGACCAAATCTGTGAGTTTTCATGACGTCACCGTAACCGGGCTCCAAAGTTCCTCGAACGTTCGAATCGCCCCGGGTCCCAAAATCAGTGAGTAATATCATAGAAAAGTGGTTAGAATGGACCAAATATGCTAGTTTTAGCAGGGTCCGAGTAACCGGTCCACGAAGTCCGCGGAACGTTGGGATCGCTCGGGAACAAAAATCAGTGAGTAATAGCATAGAAAACTAGCAAAAATGGACCAAATCTACGAGTTTTGACAATGTCCCCATAATCCGACCCTGAAGTTCCCCGAATGTTCGGATCGCCCCGGGACCCAAAATCAGCGAGTAATAGCACAGAAAACTGGCCAGAATGGACTAAATCCGCAAGTTTTGACGAGGTCCCCATAACCTGTCCCCAAAGATTCCCGGACATTTGTAGCGTCACGGGACCCAGAATCAATGAGTAATAGCATAGAAAACTGGCCAGAATGGACCAAATCTATGAGTTTTCACGAGGTCACGGTAACCGGACCCCGAAGTTCCCCGAACATTCGTATATCCCCGGGTCGCAAAATTAGTGATTCAGTGAGTAATAGCATAGAAAACTGGCTAGAATGGACCGAATCTGTGAGTTTTGACGAGTTCCCCCTAACCGGTCACAAAAGTTTCCAGAACGTTTGTAGCGCCACAGGACCCAGAATAATTGAGTAATAGCATAGAAAACTTGACATAATGGATCAACTCAGTGAGTTTTCATGAGGTTACCGTAACCAGACCCCGAAGTTCCCCGAACGTTCGTGCCACCCCGGGTACCAAAATTAGTGAGTAACACCATAGAAAACTGGTCAGAATGGACGGAATCTGCGAGTTTTGACGAGGTCCCCGTAACCTGTCCCCGAAGTTTCACGAACGTTTGTAGCGCCACGGGACCCAGAATCAGTGAGTAATAGCATAGAAAACTGACCAAAATGGAGCAAATCTGTGAGTTTTCATGACGTCACCGTAACCGGGCCCCAAAGTTCCTCGTACGTTCGTATTGCCCCGGGTCCCAAAATCAGTGAGTAATATCATAGAAAAGTGGTTAGAATGGACCAAATATGCGAGTTTTAACAGGGTCCGAGTAACTGGTCCACGAAGTTCGCGGGACGTTGGGATCGCCCCGGGAACAAAAATCAGTGAGTAATAGCATAGAAAACAAGCCAAACTGGACCAAATCTACGAGTTTGGACAATGTTCCCATAACCCGACCTTGAAGTTCCCCGAATGTTCGGATCGCCCCGGGACCCAAAATCAGCGAGTAATAGCATAGAACACTGGCCAGAATGGACTAAATCTGCGAGTTTTGACGAGGTCCCCGTAACCGGTCCCCAAAGATTCCCGGACATTTGTAGCGCCATGGGACCCAGAATCAGTGAGTAATAGCATAGAAAGATGGCCAGAATGGACCAGATCTATGAGCTTTCAAGAGGTCACCGTAACCGGACCCTGAAGTTCCCCGAACGTTCGTATCGCCCCGGGCCCCAAACATAGTAAGCAAGTGAGTAATAGCATAGAAAACTAGCCAAAATGGACCAATTCTACGAGTTTTGACAATGTCCCCGTAACCCGACCCTGAAGTTCCGCGAATGTTCGGAACTCCCCGGGACCAAAAATCAGCGAGTAATAGCATAGAAAACTGGCCAGAATGGACTAAATGTGTGAGTTTTGACAAGGTCCCTGTAACCGGTCCCCAAAGATTCCCGGACATTTGTAGTGCCACAGGACCAGGAATCAGTGAGTAATAGCATAGAAAACTGGCTAGAATGGACCAAATCTATGAGTTTTCACGAGGTTACCGTAACCGGACCCTGAAGTTCCCCGAACGTTCGTATCCCCCCAGGTCCCAAAATTAGTGATTAAGTGAGTAATAGCATAGAAAACTAGCTAGAATAGACCGAATCTGCGAGTTTTGACGAGGTACCCATAACCGGTCACCAAAGTTCCCAGAATGTTTGTAGCGCCACGGGACCCAGAATAATTGAGTAATAACATAGAAAACTTCACATAATGGAGCAAATCTGTGAGTTTTCATGAGGTTACCGTAACCAGACCCCGAAGTTCCCCGAACGTTCGTGTCACCCCGAGTCCCAAAGTTAGTGAGTAACAGCAAAGAAAATTGTCTAGAATGGACGGAATCTGCGAGTTTTGACGAAGTCCCCGTTACCTGTCCCCGAAGTTTCCCGAACATTTGTAGCACCTCGGGACACAGAATTAGTGAGAAATTGCATAGAAAACTGACCAAAATGGACCAAATCTGTGAGTTTTCATGACGTCACCGTAACCGGGCCCCGAAGTTCCTCGAACATTCGTATCGCACCGGGTCCAAAAATCTGTGAGAAATATCATAGAAAAGTGGTTAGAATGGACCAAATATGGGAGTTTTGACAGGGTCCGAGTAACAGGTCCACGAAGTTCGCGGAACGTTGGGATCGCCCCGGGAACAAAAATCAGTGAGTAATAGCATAGAAAACTGGCCAGAATGGACAAATCTACGAGTTTTGACAATGTCCCCATAACCCGACCCTGAAGTTCCCCGAATGTTCGGATCACCCCGGGACCCAAAATCAGCGAGTAATAGCATCGAAAAAAGGCCAGAATGGACCAAATCTACAAGTTTTCACGAGGTCACCGTAACCGGACCCCGAAGTTCCCCGAACGTTTGTATCGCCCCGGGAACCAAAATTAGTGAGTAAGTGAGTAATAGAATAGAAAACTGGCTAGAATGGACCGAATCTGCGAGTTTTGACGAGGTCCCCGTAACCGGTCCCCGAAGTTTCCCGAACGTTTGTAGCGTCGGGGGACCCTGAATCCGTGAGTAATAGCATAGAAAAATTGATAGAATGAACCTAATCTGTGAGTTTTCATGAGGTTACCGTAACCAGACCCAGAAGTTCCGCGAACGTTCGTATCACCCCGGGTCCCAAAATTCGTTAGTAATAGCATAGAAAACTTGCGAGAATGGGCTAAACCTGCGAGTTTTGACGAGGTCCCCAAAATCGGTCCCCAAAGAATCACGGACATTTGTAGCGCAATGGGACCCAGAATCAGTGAGTAATAGCATAGAAAACTAGCTAGAATGGACCAACTCTATGAGTTTTCACGAGGTCACCGTAACCGGACCCCGGAGTTCCGCGAACGTTCGTAGCGCCCCGGTCCCAAAATTAGTGAGTAAGTGAGTAATAGCATAGAAAACTGGCTAGAATGGACCAAATCTGCGAATTTGGTGAGGTCCCCGTAACCGGTCCCCGAAGTTTCCCGAACGTTTGTAGCATCGGGGGACCCAGAATCCGTGAGTAATAGCATAGAAAAATTGATAGACTGGACCAAATCTGTGAGTTTTCATGAGGTTACCGTAACCAGACCACGAAGTTCCGCGAACGTTCATATCACCCCGGGTCCCGAAATTCGTGAGTAATAGCATAGAAAATTGACCAGAATGGACTGAATCTACGAGTTTTCACAAGGTCCCTGTAACCTGTCTCCAAAGTTTCCCAAACGTCTGTAGCGCCACGGGACCAAGAATCAATGAGTAATAGCATAGAAAACTGGCCAGAATGAACCAAATATGTGAGTTCTCATGGCGTCACCGTAACTGGGCCGCGAAGTTCCCCGAACGTTCGTAGCGCCCCGGGTCCCAAAATCAATGAGTAATATCATAGAAAAGTGGCTAGAATGGACCAAATCTGTGAGTTTTGACAAGGTCCGAGTAACCGCTCCACGAAGTTAGCGCAACATTTGGATCGCCCGAGGAACAAAAATCAGTGAGAAATAGCATAGAAAATTGGGTAGAATGGACCATATCTGCGAGTTTTAACAACGTCTCCATAACCCAATCCCAAAGTTCCCCGAACGTTCGGAGGCCCCTGGACCCAAAATCAGTGACTAATACCATAGAAAACTGGCCAGAATAGACCAAATCTGTGAATTCCATGACGTCACCGTAACCAGACGCTAAAGTTCCCCAAATGTTTGTATGGGAGGAGGCGGTGTCTGGCACCATGGGGGCATCGACGACTGGCCTTGCAAGTTCGATGCGTGAGTAACTATTCTAAAGATGGATTGATGGAAGGCGACGGCGACGACCTATGAGGTTGCGTCGGACCGGTTTCAGCCGCTCGCTCGGTATGTGGCTCGTTCGGGGCTTCCGGCTTTAGACATTAGGCTAGATGAGAGGTCTGGGTATGTGGCTCACACTTTCTTCACCCCTTCATCATTGGATAGGAGTAACGACAGAAATTGCCAAAAGGACATCTTCGGACATATTTATGTATTGCTTTGTTAGATTTTTGTGAATAATTAATAAAGTGACTGCATGCATCTTCCAAAACCGGTCCCCGAAGTTGCATGAAGGTTTGTACCGCCACGGGAAACAGAACGAGTGAGTAATAGCATATAAAAGACCGTGAAGTTCACCAGACGGTCGTATCGCCCCGTGTATAAAAATCAATGAGTAATAGCATAGAAAACTCAAAAGAATGGACAAAATCTGTGAGTTTTCACGAGGTTCCCGTAACCGGACCCCGAAGTTCCCCGAACATTCGTATCGCCCCGGGTCCCAGAATCATTGCGTAATAGCATGGAAAACTGGCCAGAAAGGAACAAATCTATGAATTTTCACGAGGCACCGTAACCGGACCCCGAAGTTCCTTGAACGTTTGTGGTGCCCTGGGACCCAGAATCAGTGAGTAATAGCATAGAAAATCGGCTAAAATGGACCAAATCTGCAAGTTTTGACAAGGTCCCCGTAACCGGTCCTCAAAGTTAGCGCAATATTTTGATCGCCCCAGGAACCAAAATTAGTGAGTAATAGCGTAAAAAACTAGCAAGAATGGACCAAGTCTACGAGTTTTGACAAGGTCCCGTAAGTGGACCCCAAAGTTCCCGGAACGTTCGTATCGCCATGGGACTCAAAATCAGTGAGTAATAGGATAGAAGATTGGCCAAAATGGTCAAAATCTGCGAGTTTTCATGAGGTCCCCGTAACCGGTCCCCCGGAGTTCACAGGATGTTTGGATCGTCCGAGGAACCAAAATTAATGAGTAATAGCATAGAAAACTAGCCAAAATGGACCAAGTCTGCGAGTTTTGAGAAGGTCCCAGTAACCGTTCCCGAAGTTCGCGGAATGTTTGGACCGCCCCGGGAACAAAAATCAGTGAATAATAGCATAGAAACTGGCCAAAATCTACGAGTTTTGACGAGGTCCCCGTAACCAGTCCGCGACGTTGAGCCAACGTTTGTAGTGCCACGGGACCCATAATCAGTGAGTAATAGCATAAAAAACTGGCCAGAATGGACCAAATCTGTGACTTTTCATGAGGTCACCGTTACCGGACCCCAAAGTTCCCCGTATGTTCGTATCGCCCCGGGTCCCAAAATCAGTGAGTAATATCATAGAAAATTGGTTAGAATGGACAAAATCTGCGAGTTTTGACAGGGTCCGAGTAACCGGTCCACAAAGTTCGCGGAACGTTCGGATCGCCCTGGAACAAAAATAAGTGAGTAATAGCAAAGAAAACTAGCAAGAATGGACCAAATCTAAAAGTTTTGACAATGTCCCCATAACCCGACCCTGACGTTTCCCGAATGTTCGGATCGCCCCGGGACCCAAAATCTGCGAGTAATAGCATAGAAAACTGGGCAGAATGGACTAAATCTGCGAGTTTTGACGAGGTCCCCATAACCGGTCCCCAAAGAATCCCGGACATTTGTAGCGCCATGGGACCCAGAATCAGTGAGTAATAACATAGAAAACTGGCCAAAATGGACCAAATCTATGAGTTTTCACGAGGTCACCGTAACCGGACCCCAAAGTTCCCCGAACGTTCGTATCGGCCCAGGTCCCAAAAGTATTGAGTAAGTGAGTAATAGCAAAGAAAACTAGCTAGAATCGACCGAATCTACGAGTTTGTAGAGGTCCCCGTAACCGGTCCCCGAAGTTTCTCGAACGTTTGTAGCGTCGGGGGACCCAGAATCCGTGAGTAATAGCATAGAAAAATTGACAGAATGGACCAAATCTGTGAGTTTTCAAGAGGTTAACGTACCATGACCCCGAAGTACCGCGAACGTTCGTATCACCCCCGGTCCCAAAATTCGTGAGTAATAGCCTAGAAAACTGACCAGAATGGACGGAATCTACGAGTTTTCACGAGGTCCCTGTAACCTGTCTCCGAACTTTCCCTAACGTTTGTAGCGCCACGGGACCCAGAATCAGTGAGTAATAGCATAGAAAACTGGCAAGAATGAACCAAATCTGTGAGTTTTCATGACGTTACCAAAACCGGTCCCCGAAGTTTCATGAAGGTTTGTAGTGCCACGGGAAACAGAACGAGTGAGTAATAGCATATAAAAGACCGCGAAGTTCACCAGACGTTCGTATCGCCTTCATGAAGGTTTGTAGTGCCACGGGAAACGAAACGAGTGAGTAATAGCATATAAAAGACCGCAAAGTTCACCAGACGTTCGTATCGCCCCGGGTATAAAAATCAATGAGTAATTGCATAGAAAACTCAAAAGAATGGACAAAATCTGCGAGTTTTCACGAGGTTCCTGTAACCGGACCCCGAAGTTCCCCGAACATTCGTATCGCCCCGAGTCCCAGAATCAGTGCATAATAGCATGGAAAACTGGCCAGAATGGACCAAATCTATGAATTTTCACAAGGCACCGTAACCGGACCCGGAAGTTCCCCGAACGTTTGTGGCGCCCTGGGACCCAGAATCAGTGAGTAATAGCATAGAAAATCGGCTAAAATGGACCAAATATGCAAGTTTTAACAAGGTCCCCGTAACTGGTCGTCAAAGTTAGCACAATGTTTTGATCGCCCTAGGAACCAAAATCAGTGAGTAATAGCATAAGAAAACTAGCCAGAATGGACCAAGTCTGCGAGTTTTGACAAGGTCTCGTAAGTTGACCCCCAAAGTTCCTGGAACGTTCGGATAGCCACGGGACTGAAAATCGGTGAGTAATAGGATAGAAAATTGGCCAGAATGGTCAAAATATGCGAGTTTTGACGAGGTCCCCGTAAGTGTTCCCCCGGAGTTCACGGGATGTTTGGGTCGTCCCAGGAACCAAAATCAATGACTAATAGCATAGAAAACTAGCCAGAATGGACCAAATATGCGAGTTTTGACGAGGTCCCCGTAACCGGTCCCCGAAATTCCCCGAATATTTGTAGCGCCAAAAGACCCAGAATTAGTGAGTAATAGCATAGAAAACTAGCCAAAATGGACCAAGTCTGCGAGTTTTGAGAAAGTCCCTGTAACCAGTTCGCGGAACGTTTGGATCGCCCTAAGAATAAAAATCAGTGAGTAATAGCATAGAAACTGGCCAGAATGGACCAAATCTGTGAGTTTTCATGAGGTCACCGTTACCGGACCCCAAAGTTCCCCGTACGTTCGTATCGCCCTGGGTCATAAAATTAGTGAGTAGTATCATAGAAAACTGGCAAGAATGGACCAAATCTACGAGTTTTCACAAGGGCCAGTGACCGGTCCCCGAACCACAGCGAACAAAAATCAGTGAGTAATAGCATAGAAAACTATCCATAATGGAGCAAATCTACGAGTTTTGACAATGTCCACATAACCCGACCCTGAAGTTCCCTGAATGTTCGGATCGCCCTGGGACCCAAAATCAACGAGTAATAGCATAGAAAACTCGCCAGAATGGACTAAATCTGTAAGTTCTGATGAGGTCACCGAAACCGGTCCCCAAAGAATCCCGGACATTTGTAGCGCCACGGAACCAAGAATCAGTGAGTAATAGCATAGAAAACTGGCAAGAATGGACCAAATGTATGAGTTTTCACGAGGTCACCGTAGCCGGACCCCGAAGTTCCCCGAACGTTCGTATCGCCCCGGGCCCCAAAATTAGTAAGTAAGTGAGTAATAGCATACAAAACTTGACAGAATGGACCAAATCTGTGAGTTTTCATGTGGTTACCGTAACCAGACCCCAAAGTTCGCCGAACGTTCGTATCACCCCGGGTCCCAAAATTAGTGAGTAATAGCATCGAAAACTCATCAGAATGGACGAAATCTGCGAGTTTTGACAAGGTCCCTGTAACATGTCTCCGAAGTTTCCCAAACGTTTGTAGCGCCACGGGACCAAGACTCAGTGAGTAATAGCATAGAAAACTGGCCAGAATGAACCAAATCTGTGAGTTTTCATGACGTCACCCTAACCGGGCCCCAAATTCCCCGAACGTTCATATCGCCCCGGGTCCCAAAATCAGTGAGTAATATCATAGAAAATTGGTTAGAATGGACAAAATCTGCGAGTTTTGACAGGGTCCGAGTAACCGGTCCACAAAGTTCGCGGAACGTTCGGATCGCCCTGGAACAAAAATAAGTGAGTAATAGCAAAGAAAACTAGCAAGAATGGACCAAATCTAAAAGTTTTGACAATGTCCCCATAACCCGACCCTGACGTTTCCCGAATGTTCGGATCGCCCCGGGACCCAAAATCTGCGAGTAATAGCATAGAAAACTGGGCAAAATGGACTAAATCTGCGAGTTTTGACGAGGTCCCCATAACCGGTCCCCAAAGAATCCCGGACATTTGTAGCGCCATGGGACCCAGAATCAGTGAGTAATAACATAGAAAACTGGCCAAAATGGACCAAATCTATGAGTTTTCACGAGGTCACCGTAACCGGACCCCAAAGTTCCCCGAACGTTCGTATCGGCCCAGGTCCCAAAAGTATTGAGTAAGTGAGTAATAGCAAAGAAAACTAGCTAGAATCGACCGAATCTACGAGTTTGTAGAGGTCCCCGTAACCGGTCCCCGAAGTTTCTCGAACGTTTGTAGCGTCGGGGGACCCAGAATCCGTGAGTAATAGCATAGAAAAATTGACAGAATGGACCAAATCTGTGAGTTTTCAAGAGGTTAACGTACCATGACCCCGAAGTACCGCGAACGTTCGTATCACCCCCGGTCCCAAAATTCGTGAGTAATAGCCTAGAAAACTGACCAGAATGGACGGAATCTACGAGTTTTCACGAGGTCCCTGTAACCTGTCTCCGAACTTTCCCTAACGTTTGTAGCGCCACGGGACCCAGAATCAGTGAGTAATAGCATAGAAAACTGGCAAGAATGAACCAAATCTGTGAGTTTTCATGACGTTACCAAAACCGGTCCCCGAAGTTTCATGAAGGTTTGTAGTGCCACGGGAAACAGAACGAGTGAGTAATAGCATATAAAAGACCGCGAAGTTCACCAGACGTTCGTATCGCCTTCATGAAGGTTTGTAGTGCCACGGGAAACGAAACGAGTGAGTAATAGCATATAAAAGACCGCAAAGTTCACCAGACGTTCGTATCGCCCCGGGTATAAAAATCAATGAGTAATTGCATAGAAAACTCAAAAGAATGGACAAAATCTGCGAGTTTTCACGAGGTTCCTGTAACCGGACCCCGAAGTTCCCCGAACATTCGTATCGCCCCGAGTCCCAGAATCAGTGCATAATAGCATGGAAAACTGGCCAGAATGGACCAAATCTATGAATTTTCACAAGGCACCGTAACCGGACCCGGAAGTTCCCCGAACGTTTGTGGCGCCCTGGGACCCAGAATCAGTGAGTAATAGCATAGAAAATCGGCTAAAATGGACCAAATATGCAAGTTTTAACAAGGTCCCCGTAACTGGTCGTCAAAGTTAGCACAATGTTTTGATCGCCCTAGGAACCAAAATCAGTGAGTAATAGCATAAGAAAACTAGCCAGAATGGACCAAGTCTGCGAGTTTTGACAAGGTCTCGTAAGTTGACCCCCAAAGTTCCTGGAACGTTCGGATAGCCACGGGACTGAAAATCGGTGAGTAATAGGATAGAAAATTGGCCAGAATGGTCAAAATATGCGAGTTTTGACGAGGTCCCCGTAAGTGTTCCCCCGGAGTTCACGGGATGTTTGGGTCGTCCCAGGAACCAAAATCAATGACTAATAGCATAGAAAACTAGCCAGAATGGACCAAATATGCGAGTTTTGACGAGGTCCCCGTAACCGGTCCCCGAAATTCCCCGAATATTTGTAGCGCCAAAAGACCCAGAATTAGTGAGTAATAGCATAGAAAACTAGCCAAAATGGACCAAGTCTGCGAGTTTTGAGAAAGTCCCTGTAACCAGTTCGCGGAACGTTTGGATCGCCCTAAGAATAAAAATCAGTGAGTAATAGCATAGAAACTGGCCAGAATGGACCAAATCTGTGAGTTTTCATGAGGTCACCGTTACCGGACCCCAAAGTTCCCCGTACGTTCGTATCGCCCTGGGTCATAAAATTAGTGAGTAGTATCATAGAAAACTGGCAAGAATGGACCAAATCTACGAGTTTTCACAAGGGCCAGTGACCGGTCCCCGAACCACAGCGAACAAAAATCAGTGAGTAATAGCATAGAAAACTATCCATAATGGAGCAAATCTACGAGTTTTGACAATGTCCACATAACCCGACCCTGAAGTTCCCTGAATGTTCGGATCGCCCTGGGACCCAAAATCAACGAGTAATAGCATAGAAAACTCGCCAGAATGGACTAAATCTGTAAGTTCTGATGAGGTCACCGAAACCGGTCCCCAAAGAATCCCGGACATTTGTAGCGCCACGGAACCAAGAATCAGTGAGTAATAGCATAGAAAACTGGCAAGAATGGACCAAATGTATGAGTTTTCACGAGGTCACCGTAGCCGGACCCCGAAGTTCCCCGAACGTTCGTATCGCCCCGGGCCCCAAAATTAGTAAGTAAGTGAGTAATAGCATACAAAACTTGACAGAATGGACCAAATCTGTGAGTTTTCATGTGGTTACCGTAACCAGACCCCAAAGTTTGCCGAACGTTCGTATCACCCCGGGTCCCAAAATTAGTGAGTAATAGCATCGAAAACTCATCAGAATGGACGAAATCTGCGAGTTTTGACAAGGTCCCTGTAACATGTCTCCGAAATTTCCCGAACGTTTGTAGAGCCACGGGACTCAGAATCAGTGAATAATAGCATAGAAAACTGGCCAAAATGGACCAAATCTGTGAGTTTTCATGACATCACCCTAACCGGGCCCCAAATTCCCCGAACGTTCGTAGCGCCCCGGGTCCCAAAATTAGTGAGTATGTGAGTAATAGCATAGAAAACTGGCTAGAATGGACCAAATCTGCGAGTTTTGATGAGGTCCCCGTAACCGGTCCCCGAAGTTTCCCGAACGTTTGTAGCGTCGGGGGACCCAGAATCCGTGAGTAATAACATAGAAAAATTGATAGAATGGACCAAATCTGTGAGATTTCATGAGGTTACCGTAACCAGACCACGAAGTTCCGCGAACATTCGTATCACCCCGGGTCCCGAAATTCGTGAGTAATAGCATAGAAAACTACCCAGAATGGACTGAATCTACGAGTTTTCACAAGGTCCCTGTAACCTGTCTCCGAAGTTGCCCAAACGTCTGTAGCGCCACGGGACCAAGAATCTATGAGTAATAGCATAGAAAACTGGCCATAATGAACTAAATCTGTGAGTTCTCATGATGTCACCGTAACCGGGCTGCGAAGTTCCCCGAACGTTCGTATTGCCCCGGGTCCCAAAATCAATGAGTAATATCATAGAGAAGTGGCTAGAATGGACCAAATCTGTGAGTTTTGACAAGGTCCGAGTAACCGCTCCACGAAGTTAGCACAACGTTCGGATCTCCCGAGGAACAAAAATCAGTGAGAAATAGCATGAAAATTGGGCAGAATGGACCATATCTACGAGTTTTGACAATGTCTCCATAACCCGATCCCAAAGTTCCCCGAACGTTCGGATGCCCCGGGACCCAAAATCAGTGAGTAATAGCAATGAAAACTGGCCAGAATAGACCAAATCTGTGAATTTCCATGACGTCACCGTAACCAGACGCCAAAGTTCCCCGAACGTTTGTATGGGAGGAGGCGGTGTCTGGCACCATGGGGGCATCGACGAGAGGCCTTGCAAGTTCGATGCGTCAGTAACTGTTCTGAAGATGGATTGATGGAAGGCGACGGTGACGACCTATGAGGTTGCGTCAGACCGGTTTCAGCCGCTGGCCCGGTATGTGGCTCGTTCGGGGCTTCCGGCTTTAGACATTAGGCTAGATGAGAGGTCTGGGTATGTGGCTCACAGTTTCTTCACCCCTTCATCATTTTATAGCAGTAATGACAGAAATTGCCAAAAGGACATCTTCGCACATATTTATGTATTGCTTTGTAAGATTTTTGTGAATAATTAATAAAGTGACTGCATGCATCTTCCAAAACCGGTCCCCGAAGTTGCATGAAGGTTTGTAGCGCCACGAGAAACAGAACGAGTGAGTAATAGCATATAAAAGACCGCGAAGTTCACCAAACGTTCGTATCGCCCCGTGTATAAAAATCAATGAGTAATAGCATAGAAAACTCAAAAGAACGGACAAAATCTATGAGTTTTCACGAGGTTCCCGTAACCGGACCCCGAAGTTCCCCGAACATTCGTATCGCCCCGGGTCCCAGAATCAGTGCATAATAGCATGGAAAACTGGCCAGAATGGACCAAATCTATGAATTTTCACAAGGCACCGTAACCGGACCGGAAGGTCCCCGAACGTTTGTGGCGCCCTGGGACCCAGAATCAGTGAGTAATAGCATAGAAAATCGGCTAAAATGGACCAAATATGCAAGTTTTAACAAGGTCCCCGTAACTGGTCGTCAAAGTTAGCACAATGTTTTGATCGCCCTAGGAACCAAAATCAGTGAGTAATAGCATAAAAAACTAGCCAGAATGGACCAAGTCTGCAAGTTTTGACAAGGTCCCGTAAGTTGACCCCGAAGTTCCTCGAACGTTCGGATAGCCACGGGACTGAAAATCGGTGAGTAATAGGATAGAAAATAGGCCAGAATGGTCAAAATCTGCGAGTTTTGACGAGGTCCCCGTAAGTGTTCCCCCGGAGTTCACGGGATATTTGGGTCGTCCCAGGAACCAAAATCAATGAGTAATAGCATAGAAAACTAGCCAGAATGGACCAAATCTGCGAGTTTTGACGAGGTCCCCGTAACCGGTCCCCGAAATTCCCCGAATATTTGTAGCGCCAAAAGACCCAGAATTAGTGAGTAATAGCGTAGAAAACTAGCCAAAATGGACCAAGTCTGCGAGTTTTGAGAAAGTCCCTGTAACCAGTTCGCGGAACGTTTGGATCGCCCTAGGAATAAAAATCAGTGAGTAATAGCATAGAAACTGGCCAGAATGGACCAAATCTGTGAGTTTTCATGAGGTCACCGTTACCGGACCCCAAAGTTCCCCGTACGTTCGTATCGCCCTGGGTCATAAAATTAGTGAGTAGTATCATAGAAAACTGGCAAGAATGGACCAAATCTACGAGTTTTCACAAGGACCAGTGACCGGTCCCCGAACCACAGCGAACAAAAATCAGTGAGTAATAGCATAGAAAACTATCCAT
The DNA here is from genome assembly GCF_904849725.1 of Hordeum vulgare subsp. vulgare. Taxonomy (NCBI): domain Eukaryota; kingdom Viridiplantae; phylum Streptophyta; class Magnoliopsida; order Poales; family Poaceae; genus Hordeum; species Hordeum vulgare. The sequence continues at coordinate 4,453,000 of NC_058523.1, read as the reverse complement.
AATGGAGCAAATCTACGAGTTTTGACAATGTCCACATAACCCGACCCTGAAGTTCCCTGAATGTTCGGATCGCCCTGGGACCCAAAATCAACGAGTAATAGCATAGAAAACTCGCCAGAATGGACTAAATCTGTAAGTTTTGATGAGGTCACCGAAACCGGTCCCCAAAGAATCCCGAACATTTGTAGCGCCACGGAACCAAGAATCAGTGAGTAATAGCATAGAAAACTGGCAAGAATGGACCAAATGTATGAGTTTTCACGAGGTCACCGTAGCCGGACCCCGAAGTTCCCCGAACGTTCGTATCGCCCCGGGCCCCAAAATTAGTAAGTAAGTGAGTAATAGCATACAAAACTTGACAAAATGGACCAAATCTGTGAGTTTTCATGTGGTTACCGTAACCAGACCCCAAAGTTCGCCGAACGTTCGTATCACCCCGGGTCCCAAAATTAGTGAGTAATAGCATAGAAAACTCATCAGAATGGACGAAATCTGCGAGTTTTGACGAGGTCCCTGTAACATGTCTCCGAAATTTCCCGAACGTTTGTAGAGCCACGGGCCTCAGAATCAGTGAATAATAGCATAGAAAACTGGCAAAAATGGACCAAATCTGTGAGTTTTCATGACATCACCCTAACCGGGCCCCAAATTCCCCGAACGTTCGTAGCGCCCCGGGTCCCAAAATCAGTGAGTAATATCATAGAAAATTGGTTAGAATGGACCAAATCTGCGAGTTTTGACAGGGTCCGAGTAACCGGTCCACAAAGTTCGCGGAACGTTCGGACCACCCCGGGAACAAAAATCAGTGAGTAATAGCATAGAAAACTAGCCAAAATGGACCAAATCTAAATGTTTTGAAAATGTCCCCATAACCCGACCCTAACGTTTCCCGAATGTTTGGATCGCCCCGGGACCCAAAATCTGCGAGTAATAGCATAGAAAACTGGCCAGAATGGACTAAATCTGAGAGTTTTGACGAGGTCCCCATAACCGGTCCTCAAAGAATCCCGGACATTTGTAGCGCCACGGGACCCAGAATCAGTGAGTAATAACATAGAAAACTGGCCAGAATGGACCAAATCTATGAGTTTTCACGAGGTCACCGTAACCAGATCCCGAAGTTCCCCGAACGCTCGTATCGCCCCGGGTCCCAAAATTAGTGAGTAAGTGAGTAATAGCAAAGAAACCTGGCTAGAATGGACCGAATCTGTGAGTTTTAACGAGGTCCCTGTAACCGGTCCCCGAAGTTTCCCGCACGTTTGTAGCGTCGGGGGACCCAGAATCCGTGAGTAATGGCATAGAAAAATTGACAGAATGGACCAAATCTGTGAGTTTTCATGAGGTTATCGTAACCAGACCCCGAAGTGTCGTGAACGTTCGTATCACCCCAGGTCCTAATATTCGTGAGTAACAGCATAGAAAACTGACCAGAATGGACGGAATCTACGAGTTTTCACGAGGTCCCTGTAACCTGTCTCCGAAGTTTCCCAAACGTTTGTAGCGCCACGGGACCCGGAATTAGTGAGTAATAGCATAGAAAACTGGCCAGAATGAACCAAATCTGTGAGTTTTCAGGACGTCACCGTAATCGGGCCACGAAGTTCCCCGAACGTTCATATCGCCCCGGGTCCCAAAATCAATGATTAATATCATAGAAAAGTGGCTAGAATGGACCAAATCTGTGAGTTTTGACAAGGTCCGAGTAACCGCTCCACGAAGTTAGCGCAACGTTCGGATCGCCCGAGGAACAAAAACAGTGAGAAATAGCATAGAAAACTGGGCAGAATGGACCATATCTGCGAGTTTTGACAATTTCTCCATAACCCGGCCCCAAAGCTCCCTGAACGTTCGGATCACCCGGGACCCAAAATCAGTGAGTAATAGCATAGAAAACCGGGCACAATAGACCAAATCTTCGAAGTTGACCTAACGTTTGTAGCGCCACGGGACCCATAATCTGTGAGTAATAGCATAAAAAACTGGCCAGAATGGACCAAATTTGTGAGTTTTCATGACGTCAGCATAGAAAACTGGGCAGAAATAGCATAGAAAACTGGGCAGAATGGACCATATCTGCGAGTTTTGACAATTTCTCCATAACCCGACCCAAAAGCTCCCCGTACGTTCGTATTGCCCCGGGTCCCAAAAATCGGTGAGTAGTATCATAGAAAAGTGGCTAGAATGGACCAAATCTACGAGTTTTGACAAGGTCCCAGTAACCGGTCCCCGAACCACCGCGAACAAAAATCAGTGAGTAATAGCATAGAAAACTAGCCAGAATGGACCAAATCTACGAGTTTTGACAATGTCCCCATAACTCGACCCTGAAGTTCCCCGAATGTTCGGATCGCCCCGGGACCCAAAATCAGCGAGTAATAGCATAGAAAACTGGCCAGAATGGACTAAATCCGCAAGTTTTGACGAGGTCCCCGTAACCGGTCCCCAAAGATTCCCGAACATTTGTAGCGTAACGGGACCCAGAATCAGTGAGTAATAGCATAGAAAATTGGCTAGAATGGACCAAATTTATGAGTTGTGAGTTTTCACGTGGTCACAGTAACCGGACCCCGAAGTTCCCCGAACATTCGTATCGCCCCGGGTCGCAAAATCTGGCTAGAATGGACCGAATCTGCGAGTTTTGACAAGGTCCCCGTAACCGGTCCTCGATGTTTTCCGAACGTTTGTAGCGCCACGGGACCTAGAATCCAAGAGTAATAGAATAGAAAACTTGACAGAATGGAGCAAATCTATGAATTTTCATGAGGTTACCGTAACCAGACCCCGAAGTTCCCCGAACTTTTGTGTCACCCCGGGTCCCAAAATTAGTGAGAACAGCATAGAAAACTGGCCAGAATGGCCGGAATCTGTGAGTTTTGACGAGGTCCCCGTAACATGTCCCCGAAGTTTCCCGAACGTTTGTACTGCCATGGGACCCAGAATCAGTGAGTAATAGCATAGAAAACTAGCCAAAATAGACCAAATATGTGAGTTTTCAAGACGTCAGCGTAACCGGGCCCCGAAGTTCCCTGAACGTTCGTATCACCCCGGGTCCCAAAATCAGTGAATAATATTGTAGAAAAGTGGTTATAATGGACCGAATATGTGAGTTTTGACAGGGTCCGAGTAACCGGTCCACGAAGTTTGCGGAACGTTCGGATCAACCCGGGAACAAAAATCTGTGAGTAATACCATAGAAAACTGGCCAAAATGGACCATATGTGCGAATTTTGACAATGTCTCCATAACCCGACCCCGAAGTTCCCCGAACGTTCGGATCGCCCCAAGACCCAAAATCAGCGAGTAATAGCATAGAAAACTGGCCAGAATGGACTAAATCTGCGAGTTTTGACGTGGTCCCCGTAACCGGACTCCAAAGATTCCCGGACATTTGTAGTGCCACGGGACCCGGAATCAGTGAGTAATAGCATTGAAAACTGGCAAGTATGGACAAAATCTATGAGTTTTCACGAGGTCACCGTAACCGGACCCCGAAGTTCTGCGAACATTCGTATCGCCCCGGGCCCCAAACTTAGTAAGTAAGTGAGTAATAGCATAGAAAATTAGCTAGAATGGACCGAATTTGTGAGTTTTGAGAAGGTCCCCGTAACCGATCAACGAAGTTTCCCGAACGTTTGTAGCGCCGCGGGACCTAGAATCCGTGAGTAATAGAATAGAGAACTTGACAGAAAGGACCAAATCTGTGAATTCTCATGAGGTTACCGTAACCAGACACCGAAGTTCCACCGAACGTTCTATCACCCCGGGGCGCAAAATTAGTGAGTAATAGCATAGAAAACTGGCTAGAATGGACGAAATCTGCGAGTTTTGACGAGGTCCCCGTAATCGGTCACTAAAGTTTCCAGAACGTTTGTAGCGCCACGGGACCTAGAATAATTGAGTAATAGCATAGAAAACTTGACATAATGGACCAAATATATGAGTTTTCTTGAGGTTATCGTAACCAGACCCCGAAGTTCCTCGAACGTTCGTGTCACCCTGGGTCCCAAAATTATTGAGCAACAGCATAGAAAACTGGCCAGAATGGACGGAATCTGCGAGTTTTGACGAAGTCCCCGTAACCTGTCCCTGAAGTTTCGCGGAACGTTCCGCTCGCCCTGGGAACAAAAATTAGTGAGTAATAGCATAGAAAACTGACCAAAATGGACCAAATCTGTGAGTTTTCATGACGTCACCCTAACCGGGCCCCGAGGTTCCTCGAACGTTCGTATCGCCCCGGACCCAAATATAGTGAGTAATACCATAGAAAAGTGGTTAGAATGGACCAAATATGCGAGTTTTGACAGGGTCCGAGTAATCGGTCCACGAAGATCGCACTTGGAAAAAAAATCAGTGAGTAACAGCATAGAAAACTAGCCAAAATGGACCAATTCTACGAGTTTTGACAATGTCCCCATAACCCGACCCTGAAGTTCCCCGAATGTTCGGATCGTCCGGGACCCAAAATCAGCGAGTAATAGCATAGAAAACTGGCCAGAATGGACTAAATCTGCGAGTTTTGACGAGGTCCCTGTAACCGGTCCCCAAAGATTCCCGGACATTTGTAGGACCCAGAATTAGTGAGTAATAGCATAGAAAACTGGCTAGAATGGACCAAATCTATGAGTGTTCACGAGGTCACCGTAACCGGACCCCGAAGTTCCCCGAACGTTCGTATCGCCCCGGGTCCCAAAATTAGTGATTAAGTGAGTAATAGCATAGAAAACTGGCTAGAATAGACCGAATCTGCGAGTTTTGACGAGGTCCCCGTAACCGGTCACCAAAGTTTCCAGAATGTTTGTAGCGCCACGAGACCCAGAATAATTGAGTAATAACATAGAAAACTTCACATAATGGAGCAAATCTGTGAGTTTTCATGAGGTTACCGTAACCAGACCCCGAAGTTCCCCGAACGTTCGCGTCACCCCGAGTCCCAAAATTAGTGAGTAACAGCATAGAAAACTGGCCAGAATGGACGGAATCTGCGAGTTTTGACGAAGTCCCCGTAACCTGTCCCCGAAGTTTCCTGAACGTTTGTAGCACCTCGGGACCCAGAATCAGTGAGAAATTGCATAGAAAACTGACCAAAATGGACCAAATCTGTGAGTTTTCATGACGTCATCGTAACCGGGCCCCGAAGTTCCTCGAACATTCGTATCGCACCGGGTCCAAAAATCAGTGAGTAATATCATAGAAAAGTGGTTAGAATGGACCAAATATGCGAGTTTTGACAGAGTCCGAGTAACCGGTCGACGAAGTTCGCGGAACGTTGGGATCGCCCCGGGAACAAATATCAGTGAGTAATAGCATAGAAAACTAGCCAATATGGACCAAATCTACGAGTTTGGACAATGTCCCCATAACCCGACCCTGAAGTTCCCCGAATGTTCGGATCGCCCCGGGACCCAAAATCAGCGAGTAATAGCATAGAAAACTGGCCAGAATGGACTAAATCTGTAAGTTTTAACGAGGTCCCCGTAACCGGTCCCCAAAGATTCTCGGACATTTGTAGCGCCACGGGGCCTAGAATCGGTGAGTAATAGCATCGAAAACTGGCCAGAATGGACCAAATCTATGAGTTTTCACGAGGTCACCGTAACCGGACTCCGAAGTTCCCCGAACGTTTGTATCGCCCGGGTCCCGAAATTAGTGAGTAAGTGAGTAATAGCATAGAAAACTGGCCAGAATGGACCAAATCTATGAGTTTTCACGAGGTCCCCATAACCGGTCCCCGAAGTTTCCCAAACGTTTGTAGCATCGGGGGACCCTGAATCCATGAGTAATAGCATAGAGAAATTGACAGAATGGACATAATCTGTGAGTTTTCATGAGGTTACCGTAACCAGACCCAGAAGTTCCGCGAACGTTCGTATCACCCTGGGTCCCAAAATTCGTTAGTAATAGCATAGAAAACTTGCCAGAATGGACTAAACCTGCGAGTTTTGACGAGGTCCCCATAACCGGTCCCGAAAGAATCCCGAACATTTGTAGCGCAACGGAACCTAGAATCAGTGAGTAATAGCATAGAAAACTGGCCAGAATGGACCAACTCTATGAGTTTTCACGAGGTCACCGTAACCGGACCCGAAGTTCCCCGAACGTTCGTAGCGCCCCGGGTCCCAAAATTAGTGAGTATGTGAGTAATAGCATAGAAAACTGGTTAGAATGGACCAAATCTGCGAGTTTTGATGAGGTCCCCGTAACCGGTCCCCGAAGTTTCCCGAACGTTTCTAGCATCGGGGGACCCAGAATCCGTGAGTAATAACATAGAAAAATTGATAGAATGGACCAAATCTGTGAGATTTCATGAGGTTACCGTAACCAGACCACGAAGTTTCGCGAACATTCGTATCACCCCGGGTCCCGAAATTCGTGAGTAATAGCATAGAAAACTGACCAGAATGGACTGAATCTACGAGTTTTCACAAGGTCCCTGTAACCTGTCTCCGAAGTTGCCCAAACGTCTGTAGCGCCACGGGACCAAGAATCTATGAGTAATAGCATAGAAAACTGGCCAGAATGAACTAAATCTGTGAGTTCTCATGATGTCACCGTAACCGGGCTGCGAAGTTCCCCGAATGTTCGTATTGCCCCGGGTCCCAAAATCAATGAGTAATATCATAGAGAAGTGGCTAGAATGGACCAAATCTGTGAGTTTTGACAAGGTCCGAGTAACCGCTCCACGAAGTTAGCACAACGTTCGGATCGCCCGAGGAACAAAAATCAGTGAGAAATAGCATAGAAAATTGGGCAGAATGGACCATATCTACGAGTTTTGACAATGTCTCCATAACCCGATCCCAATGTTCCCCGAACGTTCGGATGCCCCGGGACCCAAAATCAGTGAGTAATAGCAATGAAAACTGGCCAGAATAAACCAAATCTGTGAATTTCCATGACGTCACCGTAACCAAACGCCAAAGTTCCCCGAACGTTTGTATGGGAGGAGGCGGTGTCTGGCACCATGGGGGCATCGACGAGAGGCCTTGCAAGTTCGATGCGTCAGTAACTGTTCTGAAGATGGATTGATGGAAGGCGACGGTGACGACCTATGTGGTTGCGTCAGACCGGTTTCAGCCGCTGGCCCGGTATGTGGCTCGTTCGGGGCTTCCGGCTTTAGACATTAGGCTAGATGAGAGGTCTGGGTATGTGGCTCACAGTTTCTTCACCCCTTCATCATTTTATAGGAGTAATGACAAAAATTGCCAAAAGGACATCTTCGCACATATTTATGTATTGCTTTGTAAGATTTTTGTGAATAATTAATAAAGTGACTGCATGCATCTTCCAAAACCGGTCCCGGAAGTTGCATGAAGGTTTGTAGCGCCACGGGAAACAGAACGAGTGAGTAATAGCATATAAAAGACCGCGAAGTTCACCAAACATTCGTATCGCCCCGTGTATAAAAATCAATGAGTAATAGCATAGAAAACTCAAAAGAACGGACAAAATCTATGAGTTTTCACGAGGTTCCCGTAACCGGACCCCGAAGTTCCCCGAACATTCGTATCGCCCCGGGTCCCAGAATCATTGCGTAATAGCATGGAAAACTGGCCAGAATGGACCAAATCTATGAATTTTCACAAGGCACCGTAACCGGACCCGGAAGTTCCCCGAACGTTTGTGGCGCCCTGGGACCCAGAATCAGTGAGTAATAGCATAGAAAATCGGCTAAAGTGGACCAAATATGCAAGTTTTAACAAGGTCCCCGTAACTGGTCGTCAAAGTTAGCACAATGTTTTGATCGCCCTAGGAACCAAAATCAGTGAGTAATAGCATAAAAAACTAGCCAGAATGGACCAAGTCTGCGAGTTTTGACAAGGTCCCGTAAGTTGACCCCGAAGTTCCCGGAATGTTCGGATCGCCACGGGACTCAAAATTAGTGAGTAATAGGATAGAAAATTGGCCAGAATGGTCAAAATCTGCGAGTTTTGAAGAGGTCCCCGTAACCGGTCCCCCGGAGTTCACGGGATGTTTGGGTCGTCCCAGGAACCAAAATCAATGAGTAATAGCATAGAAAACTGGCCAAAATGGAACAAATCTGCGAGTTTTGACGAGGTCCGTGTAACCGGTCCTCGAAATTCCCCGAATATTTGTAGCGCCACGGGACCCAGAATTAGTGAGTAATAGCAAAGAAAACTAGCCAAAATGGACCAAGTCTGCGAGTTTTGAGAAGGTCCCCGTAACCGGACCCCGAAGTTCCCCGAACATTTGTGGCGCCCTTGGACCCAGAATCAGTGAGTAATAGCATAGAAAATCGGCTAAAATGGACCAAATCTGCAAGTTTTAACAAGGTCCCCGTAACCGGTCCTCAAAGTTAGCACAATGTTTTGATCGCCCGAGGAACCAAAATCAATGAGTAATAGCATAAAAAACTAGCCAGAATGGACCAAGTCTGCGAGTTTTGACAAGGTCGCTGTAACCGTTCCCGAAGTTCGCGGAACGTTTGGATCGCCCCGGGAACAAAAATCAGTGAGTAATAGCAAAGAAACTGGCCAAAATCTGCGATTTTTGACGAGGTCCCCGTAACCGGTCCGCGAAGTTGACCCAACGTTTGTTTGTAGCGCCACGGGACCCGTATTCAGTGAGTAATAGCATAAAAAAACTGGCCAGAATGGACCAAATCTGTGAGTTTTCATGAGGTCACCGTTACTGGACCCCAAAGTTCCCCGTACGTTCGTATCGCCCTGGGTCATAAAAATTAGTGAGTAGTATCATAGAAAACTGGCTAGAATGGACCAAATCTACGAGTTTTGACAAGGACTAGTAACCGGTCCCCGAACCACAACGAACAAAAATCAGTGAGTAATAGCATAGAAAACTATCCATAATGGAGCAAATCTACGAGTTTTGACAATGTGCACATAACCCGACCGTGAAGTTCCCTCAATGTTCGGATCGCCCTGGGACCCAAAATCAGCGAGTAATAGCATAGAAAACTGGCCAGAATGGACTAAATCTGCGAGTTTTGATGAGGTCACCGTAACCGGTCCCCAAAGAATCCCGGACATTTGTAGTGCCACGGGACCAAGAATCAGTGAGTAATAGCATAGAAAACTGGTAAGAATGGACCAAATCTATGAGTTTTCACGAGGTCACCGTAACCGGACCCCGAAGTTCCCCGAACGTTCGTATCGCCCCGGGCCCCAAAATTAGTAAGTAAGTGAGTAATAGCATAGAAAACTGGCTAGAATGGACCGAATCTGCGAGTTTTGACGAGGTCGCCGTAACCGGTCACCGAAGTTTCCCGAACGTTTGTAGCACCGCGGGACCCGGAATCCATGAGTAATAGCATACAAAACTTGACAGAATGGACCAAATCTGTGAGTTTTCATGAGGTTACCCTAACCAGACCCCAAAGTTCGCCGAACGTTCGTATCACCCCGGGTCCCAAAATTAGTGAGTAATAGCATAGAAACTCATCTGAATGGACGAAATCTGCGAGTTTTGACAAGGTCCCTGTAACATGTCTCCGAAGTTTCCCAAACGTTTGTAGCGCCACGGGACCAAGACTCAGTGAGTAATAGCATAGAAAACTGGCCAGAATGAACCAAATCTATGAGTTTTCATGACGTCACCCTAACCGGGCCCCAAATTCCCCGAACGTTCATATCGCCCCGGGTCCGAGTAACCACTCCACGAAGTTAGCGCAATGCTTGGATCGCCCAAGGAACAAAAAACAGTGAGAAATAGCACAGAAAACTGGGCAGAATGGACCATATCTGCGAGTTTTGACAATTTCTCCATAACCCGGCCCCAAAGTTCCCTGAACGTTCGGATCGCCCCGGGACCCAAAATCAGTGAGTCATAGCATAGAAACTGGCCACAATAGACCAAATCTGTGAGTTTCCATGAGGTCACCGTAACCGGACCCCAAAGTTCCCCGAACGTTCGTATGGGAGGAGGCGTTGTGTGGCACCATGGGGGCATCGATGATAGGCCTTGCAAGGTCGATGCGTCAGTAACTGTTCTGAAGATGGATTGATGGAAGGCGGCGGCGACAACCTATGAGGGTGTATCGGACCGGTTTCAGCCGCTGGCCTGGTATGTGGCTCGTTCGGGGCTTCCGTTTTAGACATTAGGCTAGATGAGAGGTCTGGGTATGTGGCTCACACTTTCTGTACCCCTTCATCATTGGATAGGAGTAACGACAGAAATTGCCAAAAGGACGGCTTCAGACATATTTATGTATTGCTTTGTAAGATTTTTGTGAATAATTAATAAAGTGACTGCATGCATCTTCCAAAACCGGTCCCCGAAGTTTCATGAAGGTTTGTAGTGCCACGGGAAACAGAACGTGTGAGTAATAGCATATAAAAGACCGTGAAGTTCACCAGACGTTCGTATCACCCCGGGTATAAAAATCTATGAGTAATAGTATAGAAAACTCAAAAGAATGGACAAAATCTGCGAGTTTTCACGAGGTTCCCGTAACCGGACCCCGAAGTTCCCCGAACATTCGTATCGCTCCCGGTCCCAGAATCAGTGCGTAATAGCATGGAATACTGGCCAGAATGGACCAAATCTATGAATTTTCACGAGGCATCGTAACCGGACCCCGAAGTTCCCCGAACGTTTGTGGCGCCCTGGGACCCAGAATCAGTGAGTAATAGCATAGAAAATCGGCTAAAATGGACCAAATCTGCAAGTTTTGACAAGGTCCTTGTAACCGGTCCTCAAAGTTAGCACAATGTTTTGATCGCCCCAGGAACCAAAATCAGTGGGTAATAGCATAAAAAACTAGCCAGAATGGACCAAGTCTGTGAGTTTTGACAAGGTCCCGTAAGCAGACACCGAAGTTCCCGGAACATTCGGATCGCCACGGGACTCAAAATCAGTGAGTAATAGGATAGAAAATTGGCCAGAATGGTCAAAATCTGCGAGTTTTGACGAGGTCCCCGTAACCGGTCCCCCGGAGTTCACGGCATGTTTGGGTGGTCCCAAGAACCAAAATCAATGATTAATAGCATAGAAAACTGATTAGAATGGACCAAATCTGTGAGTTTTGACGAGGTCCCCGTAACCGGTCCCCGAAATTCCCCGAATATTTGTAGCGCCACGGGACCCAGAATTAGTGAGTAATAGCATAGAAAACTAGCCAAAATGGACCAAGTCTGCGAGTTTTGAGAAGGTCCCTGTAACCGGTTCCCGAAGTTCGCTGAACATTCGGATCGCCCCGGGAACAAAAATCAGTGAGTAATAGCATAGAAACTGGCCAAAATCTGCGAGTTTTGACGAGGTCCCCGTAACCGGTCCGCGAAGTAGACCCAACGTTTGTAGCGCCACGGGACCCATAATCAGTGAGTAATAGCATAAAAAACTGGCCAGAATGGACCAAATCTGTGAGTTTTCATGAGGTCACCGTTACCGGACCCCAAAGTTCCCCGTACGTTCGTATCGCCCTGGGTCATAAAAATTAGTGAGTAGTATCATAGAAAACTGGATAGAATGGACCAAATCTACGAGTTTTGACAAGGACCAGTAACCGGTCCCCGAACCACAGCGAACAAAAATCAGTGAGTAATAGCATAGAAAACTATCCATAATGGAGCAAATCTACGAGTTTTGACAATGTGCACATAACCCGACCGTGAAGTTCCCTCAATGTTCGGATCGCCCTGGGACCCAAAATCAGCGAGTAATAGCATAGAAAACTGGCCAGAATGGACTAAATCTGCTAGTTTTGATGAGGTCACCGTAACCGGTCCCCAAAGAATCCCGGACATTTGTAGCGCCACGGGACCAAGAATCAGTGAGTAATAGCATAGAAAACTGGAAAGAATGGACCAAATCTATGAGTTTTTACGAGGTCACCGTAACCAGACCCCGAAGTTCCCCGAACGTTCGTATCGCCCCGGGCCCCAAAATTAGTAAGTAAGTGAGTAATAGCATAGAAAACTGGCTAAAATGGACCGAATCTGCGAGTTTTGACGAGGTCGCCGTAACCGGTCACCGAAGTTTCCCGAACGTTTCTAGCACCGCGGGACCCTGTATCCATGAGTAATAGCATACAAAACTTGACAGAATGGACCAAATCTCTGAGTTTTCATGAGGTTACCCTAACCAGACCCCGAAGTTCGCCGAACGTTCGTATCACCCCGGGTCCCAAAATTAGTGAGTAATAGCATAGAAACTCATCTGAATGGACGAAATCTGCGAGTTTTGACAAGGTCCCTGTAACATGTCTCCGAAGTTTCCCAAACGTTTGTAGCGCCACGGGACCAAGACTCAGTGAGTAATAGCATAGAAAACTGGCCAGAATGAACCAAATCTGTGAGTTTTCATGACGTCACCCTAACCGGGCCCCAAATTCCCCGAACGTTCATATCGCCCCGGGTCCCAAAATCAGTGAGTAATATCATAGAAAATTGGTTAGAATGGACGAAATCTATAAGTTTGGACAGGGTCCGAGTAACCGCTCCACGAAGTTAGCACAATGCTTGGATCGCCCAAGGAACAAAAAACAGTGAGAAATAGCACAGAAAACTGGGCAGAATGGACCATATCTGCGAGTTTTGACAATTTCTCCATAACCCGGCCCCAAAGTTCCCTGAACGTTCGGATCGCCCCGGGACCCAAAATCAGTGAGTCATAGCATAGAAACTGGCCACAATAGACCAAATCTGTGAGTTTCCATGAGGTCACCGTAACCGGACCCGAAAGTTCCCCGAACGTTTGTATGGGAGGAGGCGTTGTGTGGCACCATGGGGGCATCGACGATAGGCCTTGCAAGGTCGATGCGTCAGTAACTGTTCTGAAGATGGATTGATGGAAGGCGGCGGCGACAACCTATGAGGGTGTATCGGACCGGTTTCAGCCGCTGGCCTGGTATGTGGCTCGTTCGGGGCTTCCGTTTTAGACATTAGGCTAGATGAGAGGTCTGGGTATGTGGCTCACACTTTCTGTACCCCTTCATCATTGGATAGGAGTAACGACGGAAATTGCCAAAAGGACGGCTTCACACATATTTATGTATTGCTTTGTAAGATTTTTGTGAATAATTAATAAAGTGACTGCATGCATCTTCCAAAACCGGTCCCCGAAGTTTCATGAAGGTTTGTAGTGCCACGGGAAACAGAACGTGTGAGTAATAGCATATAAAAGACCGTGAAGTTCACCAGACGTTCGTATCACCCCGGGTATAAAAATCTATGAGTAATAGTATAGAAAACTCAAAAGAATGGACAAAATCCGCGAGTTTTCACGAGGTTCCCGTAACCGGACCCCAAAGTTCCCCGAACATTCGTATCGCTCCCGGTCCCAGAATCAGTGCGTAATAGCATGGAATACTGGCCAGAATGGACCAAATCTATGAATTTTCACGAGGCATCGTAACCGGACCCCGAAGTTCCCCGAACGTTTGTGGCGCCCTGGGACCCAGAATCAGTGAGTAATAGCATAGAAAATCGGCTAAAATGGACCAAATCTGCAAGTTTTGACAAGGTCCCTGTAACCGGTCCTCAAAGTTAGCACAATGTTTTGATCGCCCCAGGAACCAAAATCAGTGGGTAATAGCATAAAAAACTAGCCAGAATGGACCAAGTCTGTGAGTTTTGACAAGGTCCCGTAAGCAGACACCGAAGTTCCCGGAACATTCGGATCGCCACGGGACTCAAAATCAGTGAGTAATAGGATAGAAAATTGGCCAGAATGGTCAAAATCTGCGAGTTTTGACGAGGTCCCCGTAACCGGTCCCCCGAAGTTCACGGCATGTTTGGGTGGTCCCAGGAACCAAAATCAATGAGTAATAGCATAGAAAACTGATTAGAATGGACCAAATCTGTGAGTTTTGACGAGGTCCCCGTAACCGGTCCCCAAAATTCCCCGAATATTTGTAGCGCCACGGGACCCAGAATTAGTGAGTAATAGCATAGAAAACTAGCCAAAATGGACCAAGTCTGCGAGTTTTGAGAAGGTCCCTGTAACCGGTTCCCGAAGGTCGCTGAACATTTGGATCGCCCCGGGAACAAAAATCAGTGAGTAATAGCATAGAAACTGGCCAAAATCTGCGAGTTTTGACGAGGTTCCCGTAACCGGTCCGCGAAGTAGACCCAACGTTTGTAGCGCCACGGGACCCATAATCAGTGAGTAATAGCATAAAAAACTGGCCAGAATGGACCAAATCTGTGAGTTTTCATGAGGTCACCGTTACCGGACCCCAAAGTTCCCCGTACGTTCGTATCGCCCTGGGTCATAAAAATTAGTGAGTAGTATCATAGAAAACTGGCTAGAATGGACCAAATCTACGAGTTTTGACAAGGACGAGTAACCGGTCCCCGAACCACAGCGAACAAAAATCAGTGAGTAATAGCATAGAAAACTATCCATAATGGAGCAAATCTACGAGTTTTGACAATGTCCACATAACCCGACCCTGAAGTTCCCTGAATGTTCGGATCGCCCTAGGACCCAAAATCAGCGAGTAATAGCATAGAAAACTGGCCAGAATGGACTAAATCTGCGAGTTTTGATGAGGTCACCGTAACCGGTCCCCAAAGAATCCCGGACATTTGTAGCGCCACGGGACCAAGAATCAGTGAGTAATAGCATAAAAAACTGGCAAGAATGGACCAAATCTATGAGTTTTCACGAGGTCACCGTAACCGGACCCCGAAGTTCCCCGAACGTTCGTATCGCCCCGGGCCCCAAAATTAGTAAGTAAGTGAGTAATAGCATAGAAAACTGGCTAGAATGGACCGAATCTGCGTGTTTTGACGAGGTCGCCGTAACCGGTCACCGAAGTTTCCCGAACGTTTGTAGCACCACGGGACCCGGAATCCATGAGTAATAGCATACAAAACTTGACAGAATGGACCAAATCTGTGAGTTTTCATGAGGTTAGCCTAACCAGACCCCGAAGTTCGCCGAACGTTCGTATCACCCCGGGTCCCAAAATTAGTGAGTAATAGCATAGAAACTCATCTGAATGGACGAAATCATCGAGTTTTGACAAGGTCCCTGTAACATGTCTCCGAAGTTTCCCAAACGTTTGTAGCGCCATGGGACCAAGACTCAGTGAGTAATAGCATAGAAAACTGGCCAGAATGAACCAAATCTGTGAGTTTTCATGACGTCACCCTAACCGGGCCCCAAATTCCCCGAACGTTCATATCGCCCCGGGTCCCAAAATCAGTGAGTAATATCATAGAAAATTGGTTAGAATGGACCAAATCTATAAGTTTGGACAGGGTCCGAGTAACCGCTCCACGAAGTTAGCGCAATGTTTGGATCGCCCAAGGAACAAAAAACAGTGAGAAATAGCACAGAAAACTGGGCAGAATGGACCATATCTGCGAGTTTTGACAATTTCTCCATAACCCGGCCCCAAAGTTCCCTGAACGTTCGGATCGCCCCGGGACCCAAAATTAGTGAGTCATAGCATAGAAACTGGCCACAATAGACCAAATCTGTGAGTTTCCATGAGGTCACCGTAACCGGACCCCAAAGTTCCCCGAACGTTCGTATGGGAGGAGGCGTTGTGTGGCACCATGGGGGCATCGACGATAGGCCTTGCAAGGTCGATGCGTCAGTAACTGTTCTGAAGATGGATTGATGGAAGGCGGCGGCGACAACCTATGAGGGTGTATCGGACCGGTTTCAGCCGCTGGCCTGGTATGTGGCTCGTTCGGGGCTTCCGTTTTAGACATTAGGCTAGATGAGAGGTCTGGGTATGTGGCTCACACTTTCTGTACCCCTTCATCATTGGATAGGAGTAACGACAGAAATTGCCAAAAGGACGGCTTCAGACATATTTATGTATTGCTTTGTAAGATTTTTGTGAATAATTAATAAAGTGACTGCATGCATCTTCCAAAACCGGTCCCCGAAGTTTCATGAAGGTTTGTAGTGCCACGGGAAACAGAATGTGTGAGTAATAGCATATAAAAGACCGTGAAGTTCACCAGACGTTCGTATCACCCCGGGTATAAAAATCTATGAGTAATAGTATAGAAAACTCAAAAGAATGGACAAAATCTGCGAGTTCTCACGAGGCTCCCGTAACCGGACCCCGAAGTTCCCCGAACATTCGTATCGCTCCCGGTCCCAGAATCAGTGCGTAATAGCATGGAATACTGGCCAGAATGGACCAAATCTATGAATTTTCACGAGGCACCGTAACCGGACCCCGAAGTTCCCCGAACGTTTGTGGCGCCCTGGGACCCAGAATCAGTGAGTAATAGCATAGAAAATCGGCTAAAATGGACCAAATCTGCAAGTTTTGACAAGGTCCCTGTAACCGGTCCTCAAAGTTAGCACAATGTTTTGATCGCCCCAGGAACCAAAATCAGTGGGTAATAGCATAAAAAACTAGCCAGAATGGACCAAGTCTGTGAGTTTTGACAAGGTCCCGTAAGCAGACACCGAAGTTCCTGGAACATTCGGATCGCCACGGGACTCAAAATCAGTGAGTAATAGGATAGAAAATTGGCCAGAATGGTCAAAATCTGCGAGTTTTGACGAGGTCCCCGTAACCGGTACCCCGGAGTTCACGGCATGTTTGGGTGGTCCCAGGAACCAAAATCAATGAGTAATAGCATAGAATACTGATTAGAATGGACCAAATCTGTGAGTTTTGACGAGGTCCCCGTAACCGGTCCCCAAAATTCCCCGAATATTTGTAGCGCCACGGGACCCAGAATTAGTGAGTAATAGCATAGAAAACTAGCCAAAATGGACCAAGTCTGCGAGTTTTGAGAAGGTCCCTGTAACCGGTTCCCGAAGTTCGCTGAACATTTGGATCGCCCCGGGAACAAAAATCAGTGAGTAATAGCATAGAAACTGGCCAAAATCTGCGAGTTTTGACGAGGTCCCCGTAACCGGTCCGCGAAGTAGACCCAACGTTTGTAGCGCCACGGGACCCATAATCAGTGAGTAATAGCATAAAAAACTGGCCAGAATGGACCAAATCTGTGAGTTTCAATGAGGTCACCGTTACCGGACCCCAAAGTTCCCCGTACGTTCGTATCGCCCTGGGTCATAAAAATTAGTGAGTAGTATCATAGAAAACTGGCTAGAATGGACCAAATCTACGAGTTTTGACAAGGACGAGTAACCGGTCCCCGAACCACAGCGAACAAAAATCAGTGAGTAATAGCATAGAAAACTATCCATAATGGAGCAAATCTACGAGTTTTGACAATGTCCACATAACCCGACCCTGAAGTTCCCTGAATGTTCGGATCGCCCTAGGACCCAAAATCAGCGAGTAATAGCATAGAAAACTGGCCAAAATGGACTAAATCTGCGAGTTTTGATGAGGTCACCGTAACCGATCCCCAAAGAATTCCGGACATTTGTAGCGCCTGGGGACCAAGAATCAGTGAGTGATAGCATAGAAAACTGGCAAGAATGGACCAAATCTATGAGTTTTCACGAGGTCACCTTAACCGGACCCCGAAGTTCCCCGAACGTTCGTCTCGCCCCGGGCCCCAAAATTAGTAAGTAAGTGAGTGATAGCATAGAAAACTGGCTAGAATGGACCGAATCTGCGAGTTTTGACAAGGTCGCCGTAACCGGTCACCGCAGTTTCCCGTACGTTTGTAGCGCCGCGGGACCCGGAATCCATGAGTAATAGCATACAAAACTTCATAGATTGGACCAAATCTGTGAGTTTTCATGAGGTTACCGTAACCAGACCCCGAAGTTCGCCGAACGTTCGTAACACCCCGGGTCCCAAAATTAGTGAGTAATAGCATAGAAAACACATCAGAATGGATGAAATCTGCGAGTTTTGACGAGGTCCCTGTAACATGTCTCCGAAGTTTCCCAAACGTTTATAGCGCAACGGGACCCAGACTCAGTGAGTAATAGCATAGAAAACAGGCCAAAATGGACCAAATCTGTGAGTTTTCATGACATCACCGTAACCGGGCCCCGAAGTTCCCCGAACGTTCGTATTGCCCCGGGTCCCAAAATCAATGAGTAATATCATAGAAAAGTGGCTAGAATGGACCAAATCTGTGAGTTTTCACAAGGTCCGAGTAACCGCTCCACGAAGTTAGCGCAACGTTTGGATCGCCCGAGGAACAAAAAACAGTGGGAAATAGCACAGAAAACTGGGCAGAATGGACCATATCTGCGAGTTTTGACAATTTCTCCATAACCCGGCCCCAAAGTTCCCTGAACGTTCGGATCGCCCCGGGACCCAAAATCAGTGAGTAATAGCATAGAAAACTGGCCACAATAGACCAAATCTGTGAGTTTCCATGAGGTCACCGTAACCTGACCCCAAATTTCCCGAACGTTCGTATGGGAGGAAGCGTTGTCTGGCACCATGGGGGCATCGGCGATAGGCCTTGCAAGGTCGATGCGTCAGTAACTGTTTTGAAGATGGATTGATGGAAGGCGGCGGCGACGACCTATGAGGGTGTATCGGACCGGTTTCAGCCACTGGCCCGGTATATGGCTCGCTCGGGGCTTCCATTTTAGAAGTTAGGCTAGAGGAGAGGTCTGGGTATGTGGCTCACACTTTCTGCACCACTTCATCATTGGATAGGAGTAACGACAGAAATTGCCAAAAAGACGGCTTCAGACATATTTATGTATTGCTTTGTAAGATTTTTGTGAATAATTAATAAAGTAACTGCATGCATCTTCCAAAACCGGTCCCCGAAGTTTCATGAAGGTTTGTAGAGCCACGGGAAACAGAACGAGTGAGTAATAGCATATAAAAGACCGCGATGTTCACCAGACGTTCGTATCACCCCGGGTATAAAAATCAATGAGTAATAGCATAGAAAACTCAAAAGAATGGACAGAATATGCGAGTTTTCACGAGGTTCCCGTAACCGGACCCCAAAGTTCCCCGAACATTCGTATCGCCCCGAGTCCCAGAATCAGTGCGTAATGGCATGGAAAATTGGCCAGAATGGACCAACTCTATGAATTTTCACGAGGCACCGTAACCGGACCCCGAAGTTCCCCGAACGTTTGTCGCGCCCTGGGACCCAGAATCAGTAAGTAATAGCATAGAAAATTGGCTAAAATGGACCAAATCTGCAAGTTTTGACAAGGTCCCCGTAACCGGTCCTCAAAGTTAGCACAATGTTTTGATCGCCCCAGGAACCAAAATCAGTGAGTAATAGCATAAAAAACTAGCCAGAATGGACCAAGTCTGCGAGTTTTGACAAGCTCCCGTAAGCAGACCCGAAGTTCCCGGAACATTCGGATCGCCACGGGACTCAAAATCACTGAGTAATAGGATAGAAAATTGGCCAGAATGGTCAAAATCTGCGAGTTTTGACGAGGTCCCCGTAACCGGTCCCCCGGAGTTCACGGGATGTTTGGGTCGTCCCAGGAACCAAAATCAATGAGTAATAGCATAGAAAACTAATCAGAATGGACCAAATCTGCGAGTTTTGACGAGGTCCCCGTAACCGGTCCCCGAAATTCCCCGAATATTTGTAGCGCCACGGGACCCAGAATTAGTGCGTAATAGCATAGAAAACTAGCCAAAATGGACCGAGTCTGCGAGTTTTGAGAAGGTCCCTCTAACCGGTTCCCGAAGTTCGCGGAACATTTGGATCGCCCCGGGAACAAAAATCAGTGAGTAATGGCATAGAAACTAGCCAAAATCTGCGAGTTTTGACGAGGCCCCCGTAACCGGTCTGCGAAGTTGACCCAACGTTTGTAGCACCACTGGACCCATCATGAGTGAGTAATAGCATAAAAAAACTGGCCAGAATGGACCAAATCTGTGAGTTTTCATGAGGTCACTGTTACCGGACCCCAAAGTTCCCCGTACGTTCGTATCGCCCTGGGTCATAAAAATTAGTGAGTAGTATCATAGAAAACTCGCTAGAATGGACCAAATCTACGAGTTTTGACAAGGACTAGTAACCGGTCCCCGAACCACAGCGAACAAAAATCAGTGAGTAATAGCATAGAAAACTATCCATAATGGAGCAAATCTATGAGTTTTGACAATGTCCACATAACCCGAGCCTGAAGTTCCCTGAATGTTCGGATCGCCCTAGGACCCAAAATCAGCGAGTAATAGCATAGAAAACTGGCCAGAATGGACTAAATCTGCGAGTTTTGATGAGGTCAGCGTAACCGGTCCCCAAAGAATTCCGGACATTTGTAGCACCACGGGACCAAGAATCAGTGAGTAATAGCATAGAAAACTGGCAAGAATGGTCCAAATCTATGAGTTTTCACGAGGTCACCTTAACCGGACCCCGAAGTTCCCCGAACGTTCGTCTCGCCCCGGGCCCCAAAATTAGTAAGTAAGTGAGTAATAGCATAGAAAACTGGCTAGAATGGACCGAATCTGCTAGTTTTGACAAGGTCGCCGTAACCGGTCACCGAAGTTTCCCGAACGTTTGTAGCGCCGCGGGACCCAGAATCCTTGAGTAATAGCATACAAAACTTGACAGAATGGACCAAATCTGTGAGTTTTCATGAGGTTACCGTAACCAGACCCCGAAGTTCGCCGAACGTTCGTATCACCCCAGGTCCCAAAATTAGTGAGCAATAGCATAGAAAACTCATCAGAATGGACGAAATCTGCGAGTTTTGACGAGGTCCCTGTAACATGTCTCCGAAGTTTCCCAAACGTTTGTAGCGCCACGGGACCCAGACTCAGTGAGTCAGCATAGAAAACTGGCCAAAATGGACCAAATCTGTGAGTTTTCATGACATCACCGTAACCGGGCCCCGAAGTTCCCCGAACGTTCGTACCGCCCCGGGTCCCAAAATCAATGAGTAATATCATAGAAAAGTGGCTAGAATGGACCAAATCTGTGAGTTTTGACAAGGTCCGAGTAACCGCTCTACGTAGTTAGCGCAACGTTTGGATCGCCCGAGGAACAAAAAACAGTGAGAAATAGCACAAAAAACTGGGCAGAATGGACCATATCTGCGAGTTTTGACAATTTCTCCATAACCCGGCCCCAAAGTTCCCTGAACGTTCGGATCGCCCCGGGACCCAAAATCAGTGAGTAATAGCATAGAAAACTGGCCACAATAGACCAAATCTGTGAGTTTCCATGAGGTCACCGTAACCAAACCCCACAGTTCCCCGAACGTTCGTATGGGAGGCAGCGTTGTCTGGCACCATGGGGGCATCGACGATAGGCCTTGCAAGGTCGATGCGTCAGTAACTGTTTTGAAGATGGATTGATGGAAGGCAGCGGCGACGACCTATGAGGGTGTATCGGACCGGTTTCAGCCGCTGGCCCGGTATATGGCTCGTTCGGGGCTTCCATTTTAGACGTTAGGCTAGATGAGAGGTCTGGGTATCTGGCTCACACTTTCTGCACCACTTCATCATTGGATAGGAGTAACGACAGAAATTGCCAAAAGGACGGCTTCAGACATGTTTATGTATTGCTTTGTAAGATTTTTGTGAATAATTAATAAAGTGACTACATGCATCTTCCAAAACCGGTCCCCGAAGTTTCATGAAGGCTTGTAGTGCCACGGGAAACAGAACTAGTGAGTAATAGCATATAAAAGACCGCAAAGTTCACCAGACGTTCGTATCACCCCGGGTATAAAAATCAATGACTAATAGCATAGAAAACTCAAAAGAATGGACAAAATATGCGAGTTTTCACGAGGTTCCCGTAACCGGACCCCGAAGTTCCCCGAACATTCGTATCGCCCCGGGTCCCAGAATCAGTGCGTAATAACATGGAAAACTGGCCAGAATGGACCAAATCTATGAATTTTCACGAGGCACCGTAACCGGACCCCGAAGTTCCCCGAATGTTTGTGGCGCCCTGGGACCCAGAATCAGTCAGTAATAGCATAGAAAATCGGCTAAAATGGACCAAATCTGCAAGTTTTGACAAGGTCCCCCTAACCGGTCCTCAAAGATAACACAATGTTTTGATCGCCCCAGGAACCAAAATCAGTGAGTAATAGCATAAAAAACTAGCCAGAATGGACCAAGTCTGCGAGTTTTGACAAGGTCCCGTAAGCGGACCCCGAAGTTCCCGGAACATTCGGATCGCCACAGGACTCAAAATCAGTGAGTAATAGGATAGAAAATTGGCCAGAATGGTCAAAATCTGCGAGTTTTGATAAGGTCCCCGTAACAGGTCCCCCGGAGTTCACGAGATGTTTGGGTCGTCCCAGGAACCAAAATCAATGAGTAATAGCATAGAAAACAGGCCAGAAAGGACCAAATCTGCGAGTTTTGATGAGGTCCCCGTAACCGGTCCCCGAAATTCCACGAATATTTGTAGCGCCACGGGACCCAGAATTAGTGAATAGTAGCATAGGACACTATCCAAAATGGACCAAGTCTGCGAGTTTTGAGAAGGTCCCTGTAACCGGTCCCCGAAGTTCGCATAACGTTCGGATCGCCCCGGGAACAAAAAACAGTGAGTAATAGCGTAGAAACTGCCCAAAATCTGCGAGATTTCACGAGGTCCCCATAACCGGTCCGCGAAGTTGACCCAACGTTTGTAGCACCACGGGACCCATAATCAGTGAGTAATAGCATAAAAAAGTGACCAGAATGGACCAAATCTGTGAGTTTTCATGAGGTCACCGTTACCGGACCCCAAAGTTCCCCGTACGTTCATATCACCCTGGGTCATAAAAAATGGTGAGTAGTATCATAGAAAACTAGCTAGAATGGACCAAATCTACGAGTTTGACAAGGACTAGTAACCGATCCCCGAACCAGAGCGAACAAAAATCAGTGAGTAATAGCATAGAAACCTATCCATAATGGAGCAAATCTACGAGTTTTGACAATGTCCACAAAACCTGACCCTGAAATTCCCCGAATGTTCAGATCGCCCTAGGACCCAAAATTAGCGAGTAATAGCATAGAAAACTGGCCAGAATGGATTAAATCTGCGAGTTTTGATGAGGTCACCGTAACCGGTCCCCAAAGATTCCCGGACATTTCTAGCGCCACGGGACCTAGAATCAGTGAGTTATAGCATAGAAAACTGGCAAGAATGGACCAAATTTATGAGTTTTCACGAGGTCACCGTAACCGGAGCCCGAAGTTCCCCGAACGTTCGTATGGCCCCGGGCTCCAAAATGTGTAAGTGAGTAATAGCATAGAAAACTGGCTAGAATGGACCGAATCTACGAGTTTTGAGGAGGTCGCCGTACCCGGTCACCAAAGTTTCCCGAACGTTTGTAGCGCCGCGGGACCGAGAATCCGTGAGTAATAGCATACAAAACTTGACAGAATGGACCAAATATGTGAGTTTTATGAGGTTACCGTAACCAGACCCCGAAGTTCCCCGAACGTTCGTATCACCCCGGGTACCAAAATTAGTGAGTAATAGCATAGAAAACTAGTCAGAATGGACGAAATCTGCGAGTTTTGACGAGGTCCCTATAACCTGTCTCCGAAATTTCCCGAACGTTTGTAGGGCCATGGGACCTAGAATCAGTGAGTAATAGCATAGAAAACTAGCCAAAATGGACCAAATCTGTGAGTTTTCATGACGTCACCCTAACCGGGCCCCAAATTCCCCGAACGTTCGGATCGCCCCGGGTCCCAAAATCAGTGAGTAATATCATAAAAAGTTGGTTAGAATGGACTAAATCTGCTAGTTTTGACAGGGTCCGAGTAACTTGTCCGCAAAGTTCGCGGAACGTTCGGATCGCCCTGGAAACAAAAATGAGTGAGTAATAGCATAGAAAACTAGCCAGAATGGACCAAACCTAAAGTTTTGACAATGTCCCCATAACCCTACCCTGACGTTTCCCGAATGTTCGGATCGCCCCAGGACCCAAAATCTGCGAGTAATAGCATAGAAAACTGGCCAGAATGGACTAAATATGCGAGTTTTGACGAGGTGCCCATAACCGGTCCCCAAAGAATCCCGAACATTTGTAGCGCCACGGGACCCAGAATGAATGAGTAATAGCATAGAAAACTGGACAGAATGGACCAAATCTACGAGTTTTCATGACATCACCGTAACCGGGCCCCAAAGTTCCTCGAACGTTCGTATTGCACTGGGTCCTAAAATCAGTGAGTAATATCATAGAAAAGTGGTTAGAATGGACCAAATATGTGAGTTTTGACAGGGTACGAGTAACCGGTCCACGAAGTTCGCGGAACGTTGGAATCGCCCCGGGAACAAAAATCAGTGAGTAATATGATACGTCCATTTTGCATCATGCTTTCATGTTGATATTTATTGCTTTTGGGCTGTTATATTACTTTGTGGTACCATATTTATGCCTTTTCTCTCTTATTTTGCAAGGTTTATTTGAAGAGGGAGAATTCAGGCAGCTGGAATTCTGGACTGGAAAAGGAGCAAATCTTAGTCCACTATTCGACACATCTCCAAATGCCCTGAAAAGTTACGTGGATTTTTTTGGGATTATATAAAAATTATTGGGCGAAAGAAGTACCGGAGGGGGGCTGCCAGGGCGCCACAAGCCCTGCTACCACCACCCCCATGGTGGCAGAGTGGGGGCTTGTGGGCTCCCTGACGGCCCACTAGCCCCTCTCTTTTGCTATATGAAGGGTTTTGGTCTGGAAAAAATCATTAGGGAGATTTTTCATGGTTTTGCCGCCACCATGAGGCGGAACATGAGCAGATCCAATCTAGAGCTCCGGCAGGACGATCCTGTCGGGGAAACTTCCCTCCCTGAGGGGGGAAATCGTCGCTATCGTTATCACCAACACTCCTCTCGTCGGAAGGGAGGCATCTTCATCAACATCTTCATCAGCACCATCTCCTCTCCAATCCCTAGTTCATCTCTTGTAACCAATCTCCGTCTCACGACTCCTATTGGTACTTGTAAGGTTGCTAGTAGTGTTGATTACTCTTTGTAGTTGATGCTAGTTGGATTACTTGGTGGATGAGTTTATGTTCAGATCCTTGATGCTATTCATTACACCTCTGATCATGATTATGATTATGTTTTGTGAGTAGTTACTTTTGTTCCTGAGGACATGGGATAAGTCATGCTAATAATAGTCATGTGAATTTGATATTTGTTCGGTATTTTGATATGTTGTATGTTGTTTTTCCTCTAGTGGTGTTATGTGAACGTCAACTACATAACACTTCACCATATTTGGGCCTAGAGGAAGGCATTGGGAAGTAGTAAGTAGATGATGGGTTGCTGGAGTGACAGAAGCTTAAACCCCAGTCTATGCGTTGCTTCGTGAGGGGCTGATTTGGATCCACTAGTTTAATGCTATGGTTAGACTTTGTCTTAATTCTTCTTTTGTAGTTGCGTATGCTTGCAAGAGAGGTTAACCATAAGTTGGATGCTTGTCCAAGTAAGGGAAGTACCCAAGCGCCGGTACACCCACATATCAAACTATCAAAGTAACGAACGCGAATCATATGAACATGATGAAACTAGCATGACAGAAATTCTTGTGTGTCCTCGGGAGCGTTTTTCCTCCTATAAGACTTTGTTCAGGCTTGTCCCTTGCTACAAAAGGGATTGGGCAACTTGCTGCACCATTGCTACTACTTTCTACTTGTTACTTTTCGCTTGCTACATTTCACCTCACTACACCATCACTTGTTACCGCTACTTTCAGTGCTTGTTGTTATTACCTTGCTAAATCCGTTTATCAGAGCCTTCTGCTCCTCGTTGGGTCCGACACTCTTACTTATCGAAAGGACTAAAATTGATCCCCTATATTTGTGGGTCATCAAGACTCTTTTCTGGCGCTGTTGCCGGAGAGTGAAGCGCCTTCGGTAAGTGGAAATTGGTAAGGAAACATTTTTATACTGTGCTAAATTTATTGTCACTTGTCACTATGGAAACTGTTCCTTTGAGGAGTTTGTTCGGGGTATCTTCACCACGAACGGAAGCACGAGGAGTTGTTCCTCGACCTGAGGTACCTACTGAAAATATCTTTTATGAAATTCCTTCAGGTATGCTTGAGAAACTGCTGGCTAATCCTTTTACAGGAGATGGATATTCACATCCAGACTTGCATCTAATCTATGTAGATGAAGTTTGTGGTTTATTTAAGCTTGCAGGATTTCCCGAGGATGAGGTAAAGAAGAAAGTCTTTCCTTTATCTTTGAAGGATAAGGCATTGACATGGTATAGGCTATGTGATGATACTGGATCATGGGGCTACAATCGGTTGAAAATGGAAATTTAATCAAAAGTTCTATCATATGCATTTAGTACATCGTGATCGGAACTTTATTTATAACTTTTGGCCTCGTGACAGGGAAAGCATAGCTCAATCTTGGGGGAGGCTTAAATCAATGCTATATCCATGCCCCAATCATGAGCTCTCGAGAGAAATCATCACTCAAAACTTTTGTGCTCGGCTTTCTCATGAAGATCGTACCATGCTTGACACTTCTTGTACCCGTTCTTTTATGAAGAAGGATATTGATCACAAGTGGAATTTATTGGAGAGAATCAAATGCAACTCTGAAGATTGGGAGCTGGAGGAAGGTAAGGAGTCAGGTATGAATTTCCAGTTTGATTGCATTAAATATTTTGTTGAGACAAACACTTTTAGAGATTTTAGCCCTAAGTATGGACTTGACTCTGAGATAGTAGCTTCTCTTTGTGAATCTTTTGCTGCTCATGTTGATCTTCCCAAAGAGAAGTGGTTTAAATATCATCCTCCTGTAGAAAGCAACATAGCGAAAACCAATCTAGTTGAGGAGAAAGTCATTGCTTTTTGTGATCCTGTTGTTCCTTGTGCTTACACTGAGAAACCACCATACCCTGCTAGGATAAAGGATTATTCTAAAGCTCCAACTGTGATATGTCGGGGTTACATTAGACCACTTGCACCCCCTGAGGAGATTAGAGTTGAACCTAGTGTTGCTATTATCAAAAATCTCTTAGCCGAAGACATAGATGGGCATGTTATCAAATTCTATGAGGACTCCGCTAGAATTGCTAAACCTCACGCGAAGGACAAATACGGACCTATAGTTGGCTTGCTCGTTGTTTCTGTCAAGATAGGAGATCACTGTTACCATGGTTTATGTGATATGGGAGCTAGTGTTAGTGCAATACCCCGTTCCTTATATGATGAAATCAAAGATGAGATTGCACCTGCTGAGTTAGAACCCATTGATGTCACTATTACGCTAGCCAATAGAGACACTATCTACCCTCTGGGAATTGTGAGAGACGTAGAAGTACTGTGTGGTAAGACGAAGTATCCTACTGATTTCCTCGTCCTTGGTACTGCACAAGATAGCTTTTGTCCCATCATATTTGGTAGACCCTTTCTCAACACTGTCAATGCTCACATTGATTGCACTAAGCAGACCGTCACTGTTAGTTTCGAGGGTGTGTCTCATGAATTTAACTTCTCCAAGTTTGGAACACAACCGCATGAAAGAGAGTCGTGTGGTAGGGATGAAATCATTGCTCTTGCCTCTATTGTCGTACCTCCTACGGATCCTTTAGAGCAATATCTGCTTGAGCATGAAAATGATATGCATATGGAGGAGAGAGATGAGATAGATAAAATTGTCTTAGAAAAATATCCTATTCTCAAGAATAATGTGCCTGTTGAACTGCTTAGGGATCCTCCCCCACCAAAGGGTGATCCTGTGTTTGAGCTTAAACAGTTGTCTGATACTCTTAAGTATGCCTATCTTGATGAGAAGGAGATATATCATGTCATTATTAGTGTTCTCCTCTCAGAGCACGAAGAGAAAAAGTTACTAAAAACTCTGAGGAAGCATCGTGCTGCTATTGGATATACTCTTGATTATCTTAAGGGTATTAGTCCTACTCTATGCCAGCACAAGATTAAAACTGATCCTGACTTTAAACCAGTTTCTGATCATCAAAGGAGATTAAATCCTAAGATGAAAGAGGTTGTTAGAAAAGAAATATTACAGCTTCTGGAAGCAGGAATCATTTATCCTGTTGCTCATAGTGATTGGGTAAGTCCAGTACATTGCATACCTAAGAAGGGAGGCATCACCGTCGTTCCTAATGATAAAGATGAACTAATCCCACAAAGGATTATTACCGGCTATAGGATGGTGATAGACTTCCGGAAACTGAACAAGGCAACTAGGAAAGATCATTATCCTTTGTCGTTTATCGACCAAATGCTAGAAAGGCTATCAAAACACACACACTTATGCTTTCTAGACGGTTATTCAGGTTTCTTGCAAATACCTGTTGCACAATCTGATCAAGAGAAAACCACTTTCACCTCCCCTTTCGGTACCTTTGCCTATAGACGTATGCCTTTTGGCTTATGCAACGCACCTGCCACCTTTCAAAGATGTATGATGGCTATATTCTCTGACTTTTGTGAAAAGATTGTCGAGGTTTTCATGGATGACATCTCCGTTTACGGGTCTTCCTTTGATGATTGCCTCAGCAACCTTGATTGAGTCTTACAGAGATGTGAAGAAACCAACCTCGTCTTGAATTGGGAGAAGTGCCACTTTATGGTTAATGAAGGCATTGTCTTAGGACACAAGATCTCTGAAAGAGGCATTGAAGTTGATAAGGCTAAGTTTGATGCAATTGAGAAAATGCCTTGCCCCATAGATATCAGAGGTATACGAAGTTTCCTAGGTCATACTGGTTTCTATAGAAGGTTCATTAAAGACTTCTCTAAGATATCTAGGCCTCTTACCAACCTCTTGCAGAAGGATGTTGCTTTTGTTTTTTATGAGGATTGTGAGGAAGCCTTTGAAATACTTAAGAAGGCTTTGATAACCGCACCTATTGTTCAACCACCTGAATGGAACTTGCCCTTTGAAATCATGTGTGACGCTGGTGATTATGTTGTTGGTGATGTTCTAGGACAGAGAGTTGACAAGAAGTTGAATGTCATTCACTACGCTAGTAAAACTCTAGACAATGCCCAAAGAAACTATGCCACTACGGAGAAGGAATTTTTAGCAGTCGTGTTTGCATGTGAAAAGTTTAGATCTTCTATAGTTGACTCCAAAGTCACTATTCACTCTGATCATGCTGCTATTAATTACCTTATGGAGAAGAAGGATGCTAAGCCTAGGCTGATCAGATGGGTTCTCCTGCTACAGGAATTTGATTTGCACGTCGTTGATCGAAAGGGTGCTGATAACCCTATAGCAGACAACTTGTCTAGGCTAGAGAATGTTCTTGATAACCCACTACCTATAGATGACAGCTTTCCTGATGAGCAATTAAATGTCATTCGCACTTCACATAGTGCACCGTGGTATGTCGATTATGCAAACTATATCGTAGCCAAATACATACCACCTAGTTTCACCTATCAGCAAAAGAAGAAGTTCTTCTTTGATTTGAGACACTACTTTTGGGATGATCCTCACCTTTATAATGAAGGAGTAGATGGTGTTATTAGACGTTGTGTGCCTGAACATGAACAGGGACAGATCCTGCAGAAGTGCCATTCCGAAGCCTACGGAGGACACCACACTGGAGATAGAACTGTCCATAAGGTATTACAATCAGGTTTCTATTGGCCCACTCTCTTCAAGGATGCCCATAAGTTTGTCTTGTCTTGTGACGAATGTCAAAGAATAGGGAACATCAGTAAGCGTTAGGAAATGCCTATGAACTATTCACTTGTCATTGAACCATTTGATGTCTGGGGCTTTGATTATATGGGACCCTTCCCGAGTTCCAATGGGTACACTCACATCTTAGTTGTTGTGGATTACGTCACTAAGTGGGTAGAAGCTATCCCCACTAAAAATGCTGATTACCACACCTCTATTAAGATGCTTAAAGAAGTCATATTCCCAAGATTTGGAGTCCCTAGATATCTGATGACTGATGGCGGTTCAGACTTCATTCATGGTGTTTTCCGTAAGATGCTCGCTAAGTATGATGTCAACCATAGAGTTGCATCTCCTTATCATCCTCAGTCTAGTGGTCAAGTGGAGTTGAGTATTAGGGAGATCAAATTGATCCTACAAAAGACCATCAATAGATCTCGAAAGAATTGGTCTAGCAAATTTGACGATGCACTATGGGCTTATAGGACTGCCTATAAGAATCCCATGGGCATGTCACCGTATAAAATGGTTTACGGTAAAGCCTGTCATTTACCTCTTGAGCTAGAACACAAAGCTTATTGGGCAATCAAAGAGCTCAACTTTGATTTCCAACTTGCCGATGAGAAGCGGTTGTTTGATATCAGCTCGTTAGATGAATGGAGAGCCCAGGCATATGAGAATGCCAAGTTGTTCAGGAAAAGGTTAAGAGATGGCACGACAAATGAATACAAAAACGAGAGTTCAATGTAGGTGATTATGTCCTGTTATACAATTCTCGTTTGAGATTCTTTGTAGGCAAGCTTCTCTCTAAATGGGAAGGTCCTTACGTTATCGAGGAAGTATATCGTTCCGGTGCCATCAAAATCAATAACAAGGAAGGAAATTTTCCTAGAGTGGTAAATGGGCAAAGAATCAAGCATTACATCTCTGGTACTCCCATAAATGTTGAGACCAATATCATCAATGTCATAACTCCAGAGGAGTACATAAGGGATGTTTATCAGCCTGTTTCAGACCCTGAAAACGAAGAGGTATCTGTTTCGGTAAGAAATTGGACTCCGATGCTTTTCCAATAGGAAATTTCCTCCGTTTTGGAATTTTTGGAAAAATAGAAAAATAAAAAGCAGTCCGGAGAGCGAACGAGGCGGCCACAAGACCTGCCACCGCCCCCTACCCCCCTGGTGGCGGAGGGCAAGCTTGTGGGCACCTCGTGTGCCTCCCGGACTCCTTTTTCTTGCGGAGCACTCCTTCTGGTCGAGAAATATCAATATATACTCGCCCGAAGGTTTTGATCTCCGTATTGCGCAGTTTTCCTCTGTTTTCGTTTCAAGCTTGTTTCTGTCGCAGATTTAGAGCAAAGATGTCTCAAAATCTGTTGGGGAGAATGATCTTCACCAAGTTCATGAGGAAGTAGATGCTGATCTGAAAAGAGTAGAAGTCACGGAAGCCAGGGACCAAGCTAAGGAGAAAACCCAACCTAGGGAGGAAGTTCAACCTATGTTCAACATTGAAGACGTTGAAGGAGTAGATTTTCTCCAACCCTTCCTCCACGTGTTGTCTCCATCCTTGATTGAACTCTTGAGGTTTTGCGAAACAACTCGTGCTCGCAATATTTCCCTTTCTCATGAAGTTGTTTTGTTGGAAAACCATGTCACAGATCTCAAAGGTATAAATAAAAGATTGATAGCTCTCTTGGAATCAAAGGCAACAACACCACCACCATCACCACCAAAGGAGGACAACTAAGCATTGGTATGGGAAATCCCCTTGGCTTCTGCCAAGCTTGGGGGAGTTGCTCTGGTATCGTATCATCTTTATATCTTTTGCTTTTACCTTTGTTTTAGTTCTTTCCTTTTCAGTTTTTATTTCTTCTGTTAGAGGAATAAGTCTTTAGTTTTTAGTTTGAGTCTTTTGCTTTTGTCTCTCCCCCGATGTATTCGAGCTCACGAGCTATATAATAAAGAGTATCATAGTCAAGGGCTTTGCTATGTGCCATGAGCAAAAGTATGAAAAGAAAGATAGCATGAAAGATCATGAGACGATCTTATGGAAAGTGATAACTTCACTTATGACACGTATGATGATTGAAACTTGTTGAGAATAAATCAACATAGACCTCAGCCACTGTTGCAATTAATAAGAAGTAATAAGGAAAGAGAGGTTCACATATAAATATATCATCTTAGACACTTTTTACAATTGTGAGCACTCACCAAACTATTACATGCTTAGGAGTAGATGTTGGACAAGGAAGACAACATAATGAATTGTATTTGCTTGGTTCCAAGCAATGTTATAAGATTAGAGATCCCTTAGCATGTGATGATTGCTTCCACCTCATATTAGCCAAAACTCCCGCACCAAGTAGAGATACTACTTGTGCATCCATAAACCTTCAACCCAGTTTTGTCATGAGAGTCCACCATACCTATCTATGGATTGAATAAGATCCTTCAAGTAAGTTGTCATCGGTGCAAGCAATAAAAATTGCTCTCTAATATGTATGATCTATTAGTGTGTGGAAAATAAACTTTGTACGAACCTGTGATGAGGAAGACATAAAAGCGACAGACTGCATAATAAAGTTCTTTATCACAGGGGGCAATATAAAGTGACGTTCCTCCGCATTAAGAGGACACGCATTCAAACTTCAAAAGCGCATGACAACCTCTACTTCCCTCTGTGAAGGGCCTATCTTGTACCTTTACTTTTTGCCCTTATAAGAGTCATGGTGATTTTCGTCAATTCCCTATTTTTTCCTTTGTCTTGGCTACCGTCACATGCTTGGGAAAGATCTATATTCATATATCAACTTGGAGTTGAGTACTTATGCTTTATTATTGTTGACTTTACCCTTGAGGTAAATCGTTGGGAGGCAAAACTATAAGCCCCTATCTTCCTTTGTGTCCAGCTGAAACTTTGACACCATGAGTACCACGTGAGTTGTAACAATTGTGGAAAACAAAAGAGATGATTGAGTATGTGGGTTTGCCTTACAAGCTCTTATTTGACTCTTTCTGATGTTATGATAAATTGCAATTGCTTCAATGACTATAGACTATTCTTGGTTACTTCTCGGTAAGGTTTTTTCTTCATGCTTTGCTTTATGAAGAAATTGTTACTTTCCCATAAGAATCTTTATGATGTATTGTTGTTCTATGTGTGATCATGATGCCCTCATGTCCGTATTATGTTTTATCGACACCTTCGTCCCTCAACATGTGGACATGTTTATGGAACTTGGTTTTCGCTTGAGGACAAGCGAGGTCTAAACTTGGGGGAGTTGATACGTCCATTTTGCATCATGCTTTCATGTTGATATTTATTGCTTTTTGGGCTGTTATATTACTTTGTGGTACCATATTTATGCCTTTTCTCTCTTATTTTGGAAGGTTTATTTGAAGAGGGAGAATTCAGGCAGCTGGAATTCTGGACTGGAAAAGGAGCAAATCTTAGTCCACTATTCTGCACATCTCCAAATGCCCTGAAAATATACGTGGATTTTTTTGGGATTATATAAAAAATTATTGGGCGAAAGAAGTACCAGAGGGGGGCTGCCAGGGCGCCACAAGCCCTGCCACCGCCACCCACCCCCCTGGTGGCGGAGTGGGGGCTTGTGGGCTCCCTGTCGGCCCACTAGCCCCCCTCTTTTGCTATATGAAGGGTTTTGGTCTGGAAAAATCATTAGGGAGCTTTTTCGTGGTTTCGCCGCTGCCACGAGGTGGAACTTGAGCAGATCCAATCTAGAGCTCCGGCAGGACGATCTTGCCGGGCAAACTTCCCTCCCGGAGGGGGAAATCATCGCCATCGTCATCACCAACACTCCTCTCGTCGGAGGGGAGGCATCTTCCTCAATATCATCATCAGCACCATCTCCTCTCCAATCCCTAGTTCATCTCTTGTAACCAATCTCCGTCTCACGACTCCTATTGGTACTTGTAAGGTTGCTAGTAGTGTTGATTACTCTTTGTAGTTGATGCTGGTTGGATTACTTGGTGGAAGAGTTTATGTTCAGATCCTTGATACTATTCATTACACCTCTGATCATGATTATGATTATGTTTTGTGAGTGGTTACTTTTGTTCCTCAGGACATGGGATAAGTCATGCTGATAATAGTCATGTGAATTTGATATTCGTTCGGTATTTTGATATGTTGTATGTTGTTTTTCCTCGAGTGGTATTATGTGAACGTCAACTACATAACACTTCACCATATTTGGGCCTAGAGGAAGGCATTGGGAAGTAGTAAGTAGATGATGGGTTGCTGGAGTGACAGAAGCTTAAACCCCAGTCTATGCGTTGCTTCGTGAGGGGCTGATTTGGATCCACTAGTTTAATGCTATGGTTAGACTTTGTCTTAATTCTTCTTTTGTAGTTGCGGATGCTTGCGAGAGAGGTTAATCATAAGTGGGATGCTTGTCCAAGTATGGGCAGTACCCAAGCGCCGGTCCACCCACATATCAAACTATCAAAATAACGAACGCGAATCATATGAACATGATGAAACTAGCATGACAGAAATTCCCGTGTGTCCTCGGGAGCGTTTTTCCTCCTATAAGACTTTGTTCAGGCTTGTCCCTTGCTACAAAAGAGATTGGGCCACTTGCTGCACCGTTGCTACTATTTGCTACTTGTTACTTTTCGCTTTCTACGTTTCACCTCACTACACCATCACTTGTTACCGCTACTTTCAGTGCTTGCAGTTATTACCTTGCTGAAATCCGTTTATCAGAGCCTTCTGCTCCTAGTTGGGTTCGACACTCTTACTTATCGAAAGGACTGCGATTGATCCCCTATAGTTGTGGGTCATCATAATAACATCGAAAACTAGCCAAAATGGACCAAATCTACGAGTTTTGACAATGTCCCCATAACCCGACCCTGAAGTTCCCCGAATGTTCGGATCGCCCCGGGACCCATAATCAGCGAGTAATAGCATAGAAAACTAGCCAAAATGGACTAAATCTGCGAGTTTTAACGAATTCCCCGTAACCGGTCCCAAAGATTCCCGGGCATTTGTAGCGCCACGCGGCATAGAATCGGTGAGCAATAGCATCGAAAACTGGCCAGGATGGACCAAATCTATGAGTTTTCACGAGGTCACCGTAACCGGACCCCGAAGTTCCCCGAATGTTCATATCGCCCCGGGTCCCAAAATTACTGAGTAAGTGAGTAATAATATAGAAAACTGGCTAGCATGAACCGAATTTGCGAGTTTTGACGAGGTCCCCGTAACTGGTCCCCGATGTTTCCCGAACGTTTGTAGCGTCGGGGGACCCAGAATCCGTGAGTAATAGTATAGAAAAATTGACAGAATGGACCAAATCTGTGAGTTTTCATGAGGTTACCGTAACCAGACCCCGAAGTTCCGCGAACATTCGTATCACCCCGGGTCCCAAAAATCATGAGTAATAGCATAGCAAACTGACCAGAATGGACGGAATCTGCGAGTTTTGACGAGGTCCCTGTAACCTGTCTCCGAAGTTTCCCAAACGTCTGTAGTGTCACGGGACCCAGAATCAGTGAGTAATAGCATAGAAAAATGGCCTGAATGAACCAAATTTCTGAGTTTTCATTACGCCACCGTAACCGGGTACCGAAGTTCCCCGAACGTTTGTATCGCCCCGGGTCCCAAAATCAGTGAGTAATATCATAGAAAAGTGGGTAGAATGGACCAAGTCTGCGAGTTTTGACAAGGTCCGACTAACCGGTCCACGAAGTTCGCGGAACGTTCGAATCGCCCCAGAAACAAAAATCAGTGAGTAATAGCATAGAGAAACTGGCCAGAATGGATCATATCTGCGAGTTTTGACAATGTCTCCATAACCCGACCCCGAAATTTCCCGAACGTTCGGATCGCTCCGGGACCCAAAATCAGTGAGTAATAGCATAGAAAACTGGTCAGAATGAACCAAATCTGTGAGTTTCCATGAGGTCACCGTTACCGGACCCCAAAGTTCCCCGAACGTTCGTATGGAAGGAGGCGTTGTCTGGCACGGTGGGGCCATCGACGGCAGGCCTTCAAGGTCGATGCGTCAGTAACTGTTCTGAAGATGGATTGATGGAAGGCGGTGGCGCCGACCTATGAGGGTGCGTCGGACCGGTTTCTGCCGCTGGCCCGGTATGTGGCTCGTTCGGGGCTTCCAGCTTTAGACGTTAAGCTAGATGAGAGGTTTGGGTATGTGGTTCACACTTTGTGCATCCTTTCATCATTGGATAGGAGTAACGACAGAAGTTGCAAAAAGGACGGTTCCAGACATATTTACGTATTGCTTTGTAAGATTTTTATGAATAATTAGTAAAGTGACTGCATGCATCTTCCAGATGCTGAGACCGGAGGTCGTCCTCCTTTTCTAAAAAAAAATCCATAGCTCGTCGGAGAAGGATTTTGAGCTCAAGGATTCTCATTAACTTCTCCCTGAACGACGACGTCTGTTTTGCGCCTTCCCGTAACATTGTAAATGATTTGAGAAATATAATCAGGAGGTGACGCTCTACAACCTCTCCAAAACTGCTTTTCTTGGTTTTACCTTGGTGTTTCTTTCATATTTTTTTATGTTTTTCTAATCTCTTATTTTATTTTTTCGGTTTTCTTTCATATTCCATTTTTCTTTTTCTTTCGTTTTTTCCCTTTCTTTTTCTTTTTTCGGCCATCTTTCAAATTTATGAACATATTTTCTGCAAATTTGCACAATTATAGAAAATCATGAACATTTTTTGAACCCGTGAACATATTTTTTTTAAACATGAACATTCTTTGAATTGACAAAGATTTTTTTTACACATTCACAAACACTTTTGGAATTGGTAAATATCTGTTTTGAAACCCGTGAACATTTGTTTTGAATCGACCAACATTTTGTGAATCGTTGAAACTTGTTAAGAAATTTGGGGAACATTTTTCATAATTTACAAACTTTTTTGTTTTGATGAATATATTTTTTGAAATGCATGGACCTCAAACACATGAATCTTTTTTATCGGCGAGCCATTTTTTTAGTTGTTGAACATTTTTTTAAATTTTCTAAATAGTTTTTACAAATTCATGAACGGTTTTAAATACACGATCATTTTTTAAAAATCATGAACGTTTTTCATTTGCCAAACTTTTTTACAAAATCTTGAACATTTTTTGAATATGTAGACGGAGAGAATACGCCAGAACGCACCCACGGGCCCAATTGTCTGCCGCAATCTGCAGACGATCTAAGCTTGAATCATCTTCAAGTTTCCGTACAACAAGCAAGACTCACAGCTCTAAAATTCTTTTATGCTATCATGATTCTTAGTTTCAAGCTCCAAGTAGTCAAATACATACAGATAACAGGGTAGCAACATGAAACGGATTACTAAAACCGAGCAATAACAACTACTCGCTGTGTCGAGGGGACGAAAACAGCACGGCAGGTTGCTTCTAGCTCTGGCCTCGGCCTCGGTCGTGTGATGAATCATCGCTGCGGCTGCTGCTGGTTCTCCCTCCGCCGTGCGTACCGGGTCCTGTCGTTGTACCTTGGCCTGTCCGACGCTCTCTGTGGCACAGGCTCCACTCTCCTCTGCCTCTCCGGAGATCTCTGAACAATCTCCCCATTCACAAACAGCTCGGCTGCACATAACAATCATACGTCAGAATAAGATTATCTGTTATGCTCCTCAAACACGTGTTACAAATATCGCCGAGCATGTAAAGCAAGACATAAGTGAATGCAGCCTCTCTTAGTTGTGTTAACTTTTCGTAAACAGTAACTTGCACACTGCATCAATGCCTGTCTCTAGGACATCAGACTGGCAAAGGAACAAATAATAGTATGCTAGTATGCACACCAAGGCACGGCTCCGCAAAACCACTTGCTTTGACTACGCCAAATTTTATGGTAAAATTAGCAAAGCAAAGCATTTCTCTTAGGATATAATCAACACTAGAGGGACCTCTCTTACCTCTACAGATAATTTTTCATGTTTTGTCAGCACAAATACCATTATAGAATATGCAGTGACTTGTTAGAAGCCCATTAGCACCCAAAGCATGAATCACGAGCTACACTTCATTGCTTCAGCCACATTTTCAGTCGTTGAAGATACGTATAAAGACCTGATTACACACAAATGCTCGTACCACTTGATACTGTGCATTGTTACTATTTTATACTCCCTCCGTCCAGAAATACTTGTCATAGGAATGGATGTATCTAGATGTATTTTAATTCTAGATACATCCAGTTTTATACATTTGCGCGACAAGTAATTCCGGACGGAGGGGGTATGTACACATAACGCTCACAGCACTTGATGGTGTGTGTTAGGCGTCACTGCCAACCCTAGACAGATTCGAGCAGCAATGGTTGTAACTAAAGAGGGAGATGTTTCATGATAGTTGCATGTATCTCTCTCAACTCTACACATATTAGCAGTACTTGGGGGACAAATAACCTTCAGAGAACCACATGGACTACAGAGCAAATGTTGGAAGTTGACGATACTCATAAATACATGAGTATACTCCTTGCTGCTACACCACTTTATATGGTGCATTAATAATGTATTATACATAATGCTTACAGCACTTGATATTGTGTGTTAGGCACCATTGCTCAGCAGAGACAGATTAGAGCACCATGGGTTGTACTGAAAGAGGGTGTATGTTTCATGATATTAAAATCTACTCACGTGCATGACCATCTACAAGTTTATTAGCAATTGAATCAATGATACCGCCCATAATGCCGCATCAGATGACCAAGAAGAAATCATTTAAATGCTCATGGACAACACATGTCTTGCTGGTTGGCAAAAAAAAAAAAAAAGATGCACTTCTGTACTGCAAGTCTGTAACCTTGAAAAATCTAAAATGGTTGTCGACTTTAGCAGCTATAATCACACAGAGAATCTTATAGACTAACTCCCTTCCTCAAATGGCTTATCATCGACAGGAAGTTTTGAACTTAACATGGCATTGTTTAAACAAAAAGGCAGCAAAAGATGGTTGTGGGATATGTATAACATGTCCAGAATTACCTCCATAGTCCTTGTGCTCAGGGTCAACATAGGAATCCGGGAGCACAAAGAGAACGCCAGGAATCCCTGCAGCACAACCAAAAGATGTATTCAGACACACCCTATGGGAAGGAGAAACAGGACAGGTTAGCTCTGGTAATTTTAGATGTGGTTAAAAGACAAACCTTCAAGCTTGTTGGATGTCTCTTCATCAATCTCACACCCGAACCCAAAGTAGCGCTCACACGAGACGTTGTAAATCTTCTTCTTGGCCTCTTCCTCGCTGCGACACATGAGGGGACAGAACAATATCACATCATCAGGCTTACACTAACAATACTTGACAGAAATAAGAAGCAAGCTTGCTGACACTGCGTACTTCACACCCCAGGATATGTTCTAAAATGGAGATGGTGATAAGATAATACCAGCACGCAGGCCCGCAGCGAAATCGACAGGATGGATTTGTACCTTCCGAGGACCTTGGCGAGGGTCTGTATGTAGCAGTCGATCATCTGGTGCTTGGAGGCGCCCTCGCCGCCGGGCTTGTCCATGACGATGAGCCAGTGCTCGTAGTCGCACCCGGGGAACAGCGGCGCCATCTCCGTGGGTGCCCGGTCCCCTCCGCCCCCGCCCCCGCCACGCGCGGGGGAGTACCCGTCTCCCCCGGGCCGCCGCGCCATGCCCCTGGCGCCACCGACGCCACGGAGGAGGAGGAAAGACGAGGACGCCACGGCCGCCGGGCGCAGCATCTCCTTCGCCGCCGCCGCCGGGGCGCGCGGGAAGGAGGGGGCGGAGGAGATGCGGCGGGAGATGAGGAGGCGCGCGGCGGAGGTGGAGGATGGGGAGAGGATCCTTCGGGCCATGGCGGCGGCGGCGGCGGTGTGGAAGGTTCTGGAAGGGAGATGGGGAATGGGGAATTCGGATCGGGACGAGACGAAGACCT
The DNA here is from genome assembly GCF_904849725.1 of Hordeum vulgare subsp. vulgare. NCBI lineage: Eukaryota > Viridiplantae > Streptophyta > Magnoliopsida > Poales > Poaceae > Hordeum > Hordeum vulgare. The sequence goes on along the minus strand of NC_058523.1, from coordinate 4,413,650 downwards.
ACTGGGGGTTTAGGAGACAAAAATGGGTTTAAGCTTAAATGGGCTTCTTGAAGTCGTACGTGTGGGCTCACGATCACACGGCCTTTTTCCCGGCCCAACTGAAGGCCACCACAGTTTGTGTGGGTTTGGGAATTTGGTCATCTCTCCAAAACCAAAGTAGTAGTAGCCCTCCCACAACGTTCTTCTCATCATCAACAACAACAACAACAATGAAGTTGTAGCCCTGTGTTTTTTTCATTATGAAACTTTGTTCATGGGTTATCAGTTTTGTGCTTGACTTACGAAGCTCACGATTTAGCGAATCATGCCTTACATCAAGGAGTTGGCCGTCATGCCTGGTTAGGCCAGCCCGATGATCTTTGTTCGGTCCTACAAAAGCATTGTGACGGTTTAATAAAGCTCGGCGAGATTTTCTAACAAAAAAGTTGTAGCACCTTAAGAGTAGTAGTAGTAGTAGTTTGGTCGTCGCTGCTTTGGTCGCTTCTTTTTCTTTTCTCACAATTTTTGTCCGTGTGTGCATGTGTGCGTGCTTTGTGCCTCTTAGCTATGCAAAGATCAGATGTGTATTCATTATGTTTGTATCCACTTGATTCTTTATTTTATGTAAAAAATCCATCCTTTATAAAAAAATAAATGGTAGGGGGTTGCATTTGATAATTCGCTTCAAAATATTTATTTATTGATTGAGGGGTTACCGATTTATAAAACGTGCGTTGATTTGGTTAAGGCAAGGGTTACCAGCTGTTATTGAGTTAGTACGGAATTTACCTAACATAAAAAATTGCTCACTACGTTTGTATTTCCAAGCACTTGCTTTCTGTTTTATAGCTTCGGATTACCTAAATCACGATTTCATGGGATATTTTGTCTTGTTTTCCTTTGAAAAACAAAATATGCCTGGATTATGAAATGGAAAGAAAAACGTACTCCCTCAGTACGATTTCAAAACAGAACACAAGAAGCAGTAAAAAACATGAATTAATTTGAATAGAATGCAAATTACGTTGAATTGAAGAAGCCTGCTTATATTTTCTACAAACTTTAAAATTATTCATGTTTATGATAGCGATTCTGAAGGCCCAGTGGCCAACGGTCATAGTCAAGACTAGACATAGAAAATCCGCCTATGTAGTGAGGTTATCAAGGTTCGGTTAAAGATTCATGTGGTGTGCGAGTTCTGATGTTCAGTTGGAGATGCCAAATTAGAGGGCCACCAATTAGTGGTCACGAGTGGTAATTATTTGATCTATCAAAAGAAAGCAAATACAAGTACACACACGGATAAAGGTGAATTAAGAAACGGAATAGGAAACAAATGTCGACATGATAACAGCTGCTCAAAGATAAGTAGTACCACAGGAACAAGGTTCGCACAAAACACAAGAATTCAACACCCAGAAGACATGATATATCACCCAAATGTACCGCTGAAACAAGGGTTTAACAAAATAACTACTTAGTAAGATGACAGCAGTTCCATGTAGGGTGATGCTCCACACCGCAGATTTCCATGTCCAAAGATGGCATGCTGATTTTTTCACATAACGATGCACTTGTTGTCATACATGGTTTTGAAGTGCTCTTTCTCCTTGTTAGCATGCTCCAGACTAGCCATGAGCCTCTGGATTAGTGTGTAAAAATATTTTACCGTCTTCGTAATCCTAGTCAGATGTTCACAAATCTTTTCTGCCGAATATGCATCACCACTATTCCTGTTTTGTCCATCATTTGCTTCCTGTAACAGGGGAACAAGACACGGGTGAGAAAAGAGTCCATCTATCCAGAGATAAAAACAACTATAAAAAGCTGAATAACCTTAACATGAGGGAGCATCTGGTAAGAGAATGCTTTGCCGTTATTGCTTGATATAACAAGGTCAACTATAGCAAGCAATTTCTTGCGTTGTATCTCACGATGCTCGACACCTTTGGTCTCGTTGTCAAAGAGAACGACCCTATTTTGACATAGCTTCAACATGTCCTGTGAAAAAACGAGGATGAAAATCTAAGCTCTAAGAAAAAAGATTGCCAGTGATAAATACTAACTAACCAAAAAAACAATTCTTACAATATAATCAAATAATAAGTAGTTTGAAATACTCTGTTGATATTGGAAAAGATATGACATAGACCTGGACATAAGCCGGGGATTTCACAATTAGCATTTTCTTCCAAGCAACCTCCTCCCCCACTGCATCTCCATGTGTGAAAACTAATATAAGATGGTCGAGGATCTTGTCACCAAAAAACAGTTTAATCAACTCCACAGCATTATGCTCTTCACGAGAAAATCGTGAAGCAGCTGAGAATACCATAAGCAAAGCATGTATGCCATCTTTAGACATCTCGATACACTTAACAATTTCTTTACAGGCATCTTCCATTGAAATCTTCATGTCAAACAAACCTATCAAAAACAATAAATGGAGGTCAGGTTATGTTGAAGTGATAAATGTTTGGTTTGCTATATGCAACAAAATTGGCACAAAAAATTGACTGAAAACTAGTACACAAATTTGAAACTGCATCAAAATAACAACAGGAGAGCACTTTCTCTCATAGTGTGAAACAGATGCAATGATACAGTAAGAGAGCGGACATGAAGACTTTTTTTGTTTGCAGAACAAATGGGATAACATTGCTTATGTACATTTGCCAGGAAAAACATCCACAAAGAAACATGATTTCTTCCATCTAAAAACAAAAGATAGATTTGTAGAAAAAAAATAAAAAAAATACAATTGCTTGATTGGCTTTCTAGAAAAAATATGTTCATTCATTGGACACAATCTACACATTTATGTTTAGACTTAGGGTTACATTTGATTGAAAACCACCGTCCATTCATTGGATATAATATATTTCTTGGACAGGATAAGGCCAGCAATACTTCAATTTGGCAATGCAAAGAAAATAATTATCTACAACTTCAGTGCATGATGACCAAATACAGGTCATCCACAAAACATAAAAAAACAATAGATTAATCCTGGGATAAATAAAGCACAACTGGGATTCTTGGAGATCCATACTTGCCTCCTTAATTAATTACCTGGGGTGTCTATCACGTTGATGGTGCGGGCGGCGCCGCCGCCGTCGTGGAAGGTGGTGCTGCTCCTCTGGCAGGTCTCGGTGACGCTCCCGGGGGAGTACTCGGAGGCAAAGGCTTGGCTCCCAAGGATTAAGTTGGCCGTGGCGCTCTTCCCCGTGCCAACCTTCCCGACGAGGGCAATGGTGACCTCGGCGAGGGGAGGGGCGGGCATCACCGCCCAGTCGCTGTCGACGCCACCGCCGCCCATGATGGTCTGCACCTGCTGATCGAAAGGACATCGCCGCCGCATCAGCGACCAAGATCTTTGGACAGAGAAACAGGGGCCAGAGATTACAGACAAGAGGTGGAGACCAGAGATAATCGGCAGCCTCACCTTCGCCGGAGCTTCTGCTGGGAAAGGAGAAGGAGTTGACCGGGAGGGAGCTGAGACGGCGCCGGAGTAGCTGTGGGTGGACGGAATAAGTAGTAAGGAGGGAGCTGAGAAGCCGGCGCCGGGGGAATTGAATGCGTCGCCAGTTCACGAGGACGACCGCCGCTTCGAGTTCCACCGCAGGGTTTTTTTTGGGTTTGGTCTGCACAAGACGAGGCCGCCGGTTATTCCATGGTCACCTCTCTTACTGTATCATTGTTCTGTACAAGATAATTAAAGGCAATAGAGGTGACCATGGAATAACCGGATGCAGAACACATGAATTATCTGACATAGCTGACATTTTGCCTTTAATTATCTTGTCTGTACCATGGTTTTGAATTTCAGTTCAGAAAATATTTCAGCACCAACCGAAATCACTGAAATTCAGTGAAATTCAGTAATTTCAGTTTGCATTTCGGCCAAAGGACCGAAATATTCACTTGAATTTAAATAAATATTTCAAAATTTTGAAAAATATTTGATTTCCAGTGTACTACTGAAATTGCTGAAATATTTTGGCCGAAACGTAATATTTCAGTGTCTACTGAAATTAATGAAATTCAATGAATTTCATTGAAATGTCACTGTAAATGAAAACCATGGTCTGTCGACCAGCAAGAACGACGGATTTGTAATTGGAAAATATTTAAAATAAGGCGGATGATTTCTTCCTCGCATAAACCGCGTCCTCCGCTCGACACATGTCCTCATGTGCGGCACGCATCGCTCTCCACTTTTCCTTATCCATCCACACGATCCACACATTTTTCCTACTTCATCCCCTACCTTCCTTCGCTCGTGGATCTCGCACCCAGCTCTTCTCTGCTTCGGCAGCTCGCGTCCCGCCGTTGCATCGATGCTAGTGGACCTCGCTGCTGCAGAGGGGAGTGTTGTAGAGAAACCAATGGCGCAGCGTTAGGTGTTGCGGTGGAGCTATGACGGGCAACTGATGCTGCCATGGAGCACGACCGGCGCGCAGTGAGGCATGCGGCGGTCGTCGGGGAGTTGCGGTGCAGCACCGCTGCACCCGCGATGGAGCTACAATGAAGCATGTGGTGGCCGTTGGGATGCCTCCATGGAGCATCGCCGCGGTGGCGATCGGGTTGTAGTAAAGCATACTACGACCGTTGTGGTGCTGTGATGGAGCATTGCGCCTACGCTGCGACAATGACCGTGGCGACTGGTCGACGGGGGCACTGCAAGTTAGGCGATGTTGTTATGAAGCTACGATGGAGCAACGCCGGTCCGTCGGAAGCATCATCGATGCTGCAATGAAGCCTCGCCGGAATTGCAATGGAGCTTCGCTGGACAGGCCAGTGCTGCGTTGGAGCTCTGTTGGAATTGCAATAGAGCTTGTCGGACGCAGCTGTGTGGTTGGAGCTTTGTCAAACGCACGTCGATGTACCATGAGAGAGGAAGTGGAGTTTTGCAGGGGCAGCAACGCTGGTTTAAGTTGTTACACGCTTGCTGCTGTTGTGACGTTGCATGCGATCCAACTACCACACCCTCATTTATTGGACGGCTGGCCAGCCGGATGATTTCTTGGAGAAATCATCCGAGTGATTCGTAGCATCCGCCTTTGTAATAGCTATCCTGGAAATCCACCATAACATAAACTGGTGGTACTTCCTTCCCATGAACCTGGTCCATACGCAGCTGCCAAATACGCCAAACCAACATGATCACCATGTTACGAACCACATTTGAGCATCTTGAAAGAACATGCAATAGCCAATCCTTCCCATTATCAACAAGGAAATCATCTGTTCCTGATCGATAACCAAATAAGGCGTGCATTATTGCATGATACTATGGCATGAAAAGAACTCTTCTCTTCCACCCCACACAAGGGACAAGTCGAACGTTTTGACAAATGTTTGTAATTTTTACATTGTGTCGTTGGAAGGGCTCCGGACACTACCTTCCAAGTCGTGATTTTCATCTTTTGTAGAACTGATGACTTCCAAATTGTGTTCCATAAAGACCTCACCCCATCAGGTGCCGGACTTGAAACTCCCCCTGCAAACGCAGAGTTATGATCCCATATAGCTAACTTATACGCACTTTTAACTGAGAACAAGCCGGACTTTTCAGGAAACCACGCAATAAAAATCATTCCGCAAGCTTGGGGAAGTTCTTATTTTCATGATGTAGTTGATATCCATTGCCAGAAGTGCCCAGTCAACCGATCAACCCTCCATGCTCCATTGTCATCTAAGAAGTCAGAGACACGGTTAAAACGGGATGTGCGTCTAGGCGTAATAGGCATGTAAGAGTATACATGTGGTATCCATGGGTCACGCCAAGTTCTTATAAGCTCGCCATTCGCCACACGCCAGATTACCCCTTTTTTCAACAATTCAAGTCCATATAGAATTCCTTTCCACATTGTTGAGCCATTAATAGGGAAGACAATATCCAGCAAATTCCCCGAAGGGTAATATTTCGCCTTGAGCAACCTGGCACAAAGACTGTTCGGAGCATCCAGTAGTCGCCAAGCTTGCTTAGCTAGTAGAGCCTAGTTGAAAGCCCTCATGTCACGAAATACCATACCTCCCATAGATTTTGGAAGTCTCATTTTATCCCAACTCAGGCATGCCATCTTATGCTTCCCCTTATCAACACCCCACCAGTACTGACACATCAAACGAGTTAACTCATCGCACACTGACGCGGGCAACTTAAAAACACTCATCACATATGCTGGAATTGCCTGAGCAACAAATTTAATTAAGATCTCTTTGTTACCTGATGACATATATTGCTCACTCCAGTCAATCATTCTCTTCCTCAATCTATCTTGGACAGTTTCAAATTTTCCTTTATGCATTCTTCCCTCTGGAACAGTTAAACCAAGATACTTACGCTCAAAAACTTCGTGAGTAATCTGCAAAACCCTCTTTACCTCAACAGCAACCGAAGGCAGACAGTTATCTAAAAATAGGATGGATCACTTTGCCGGATTAATTAAGTGTTCAAACACCCTTTTACCAAAGAAGCCTGCAATTCCAAAGCTTGAAAAAACAAACTTGAAATTTCCGGAGCACCTCTACAAACTTTACCCCTTTCAATCCCTCTGTCGCAATAGACTTGCTGATAAGAGATGATAGGGCATCAACAATAAACAAGAAGAGAAAGGGGGACAAAGGGTCACCTTGACGAAGCCCCCGAGACGGGGAAAAAGAATCCAACAATTTTCCATTGAACTTGACCGAGTACTTAACTGACGATAAACATGCCATAACTCTTGAAATCCAGCGCTGAGAGAAACCCCACTTGAGAAGAGACTTCTCCAGTCATAGGCCTTAGAAAGATTAAGCTTGTAAGCACAAAAAGGTATGGAATTTTCCTTAACTGACTGTATATGATGAATACACTCGAAAGCAATAATAGAATTATCTGTAATTAGTCTTCCAGGAATGAAAACACTCTGATTCTTAGAAATAAGCTATGTTAAGAGAGGGAGTAACCAGTTCACCAAGCACTTTGAGACAATCTTATACACCACGTTACACAGGCTGATCGGTCTAAAGTCCTTCAGTTCTTTTGGATGAGGAATTTTAGGAATTAGCACAATCACCATGTCATTAACTCCGTCTGGCATAATCCTTGTGACAAAGAATTCTTGGATTGCTGCAATAATCTCCATCTTTAGTACTGCCGAATTTCGCTGGTAAAATCTAGCCGGAAAGCCATCTGTCCCGGGGCCTTCAAGGGTCCAATTTGAAATAGCACACCGGAAATCTCTCTTTCAGAATAAGGCAAATCCAAAGATGCATTCATCTCCGGTGTAACTTTTTGCTGGATACAAACGAGGACCACTTTAGGATCCAACATCGTGTCCTTGGTGTATACTTCCCTGAAATATGAGCTGGCCATCCTCTCCATCTCCGATGGTCCATCGCACCAAGAACCATCTGCTTTCCTTAGACGATGAATATGATTACGTCGTGATATCCAGATAGCCCTACGGTGGAGGTATTTTGTGTTACGTTCGCCCTCTTTTAGACAGTAATACGTGAGCATTGTAGCCACATCATCTCTTCTCTATACAAGAGTTCATCTAGCTGGTTCATCTTGTTTTGAATACAAGAACGATCAGCCCCGGCCAACTGTAATCCAGCTAGTTGGCTCCTTAAAGTCTCGATTTTACCTCTGCATAACTTGTTTTAGGGATGCAGCCACCGATTCTGACCTGGATGTCTTTCCCACATAATTTCGTATCGTGGCACTTGTCCTTGCTTATAAACAAACTGAGAACCTCCTTGCTGAATCAACAAAGGACAGTGATCCGAGCAAGGATCATTGGACGTTATGGGCCAACGACCCATCCGAGGACCACTCCTCACCAACCTGTCGACCCTCCATTGCTCCACCACTCGTACTGGTCGTCCAATACCAACACGTGCATGTCGCCTTTCACCATGCCCCATGGGACCCGAAGAAGACTACAACCAACCGTTGTTTGGGCTTGGCTACGCCCCACCCTAAGCCCTAAACCACACCGTCGGGTGGGGCAGGAGCTGCACCATTTCCTCCAAAAAAAATGTGACATGAGATTTCAAAGAACACGAGAGCCGATAACCATGGAATAGTAATGTTGCGTCCTCTTGAACCCAATTGGATTCAGAAACTACATAAAGTCAAATTGCACGAATCAAATGACCCACGCACTAAGACCCTAGCTAACTCTTCCGAATAGATGAAGCACTGGAGCTACAAAAGCACATGATCAAATGACCCTCACATTAAAATCCTAGTCAAAGCCCTCTAATCAAAGCAGTAAAACCCCTAGGCATTTTACTACATGTGTTGCTGATACAACTTACTGTTGGGTAACGTAGGATAAATTCAAAATTTTCCTACGCATGTTCAGATCTTCCTATGGAGAGACCAGCAACGAGAGAGGGGTAAGAGCATCTTCATACCTTTGAAGATCGCTAAGCGGAAGCGTTGCTAGAACGCGGTTGATGGAGTCGTACTCGCAGCGATTCCGATCTAGTGCCGAACAACGGCACCTCCGCGTTCAACACACGTGCAGCCCGGTGACGTCTCCCGCACCTTGATCCAGCAAGGATGAGGGAGAGGTTGGGGAAGAAGACCAGCAACACGACGGCGTGGTGTTGGTGGAGAGACGAGGTCTTCCGGCAGGGCTTCGCCAAGCGCCGGCAGAGAGGAGGAGGAAGAAGTGCAGGGCTGCGCCGAGGGAGAGGGAAAACCGTGTCCTCCAAAGGCCAAAGGTGCCCACTATATATAGGGGAAGGGGAGAGGGGGTGCCACCCCCAGGGTTCCCACCCTAGGGGGTGCGGCAGCCCTCCCAGATGGGGGGAGTGGCGGCCAGATGGGAAGGAGGGGGTGGCGCACCCCTCTGGTGGGCCTAAGGCCCACCTAAGTTAGGGTTCCCCCCTCTCCCCTTTTTCCTGGTGCACATGGGCTGGGTGGGGGGCGCACCAGCCCACTTAGGGGCTGGTTCCCTTCCCCACTTAGCCCATCTAGCCTCCCGGGGTCGTCACCCCCCTTCGATGGTCCCCCGGGACCACCTCCGGTGGTCTCGGTGGTCCCGGTACGTTACCGGTGATGCCCGAAACACTTCCGGTGTCCGAAACCATCCGTCCTATATATCAATCTTTACCTCCGGACCATTCCGGAGCTCCTCGTGACATCCGGGATCTCATTCGGGACTCCGAACAACTTTCGGTAATATCGTATAACAATTCCCTATAACCCTAGCGTCATCGAACCTTAAGTGTGTAGACCCTACGGGTTCGGGAGACAGGCAGACATGACCGAGACACCTCTCTGGACAGTAACCATCAGCGGGGTCTGGATACCCATGGTGGATCCCACTAGCTCCACGATGATCTCATCGGATGAACCACGATGTCAAGGATTCAATCAATCCCGTATACGGTTCCCTTTGTCTGTCGGTATAGAACTTGCCCGAGATTCGATCGTCGGTATACCTATACCTTGTTCAATCTCGTTACCGGTAAGTCTCTTTACTCGTTCCGTAGCACGTCATCGTGTGACTAACTCCTTAGTCACATTGAGCTCATGATGATGTTCTACCGAGTGGGCCCAGAGATACCTCTCCGTCACACGGAGTGACAAATCCCGATCTCGATTCGTGCCAACCCAACAGACACTTTCGGAGGTACCCGTAGTGCACCTTTATAGTCACCCAGTTACGTTGTGACGTTTGATACACCCAAAGCACTCCTACGGTATCCGGGAGTTGCACAATCTCACGGTCGAAGGAAAAGATACTTGACATTAGAAAAGCATTAGCATACGAACAATACGATCTAGTGCTAGGCTTAGGATTGGGTCTTGTCCACCACATCATTCTCCCAATGATGTGATCCCGTTATCAATGACATCCAATGTCCATGATCAGGAAACCATGATCATCTATTGACTAACGAGCTAGCCAACTAGAGGCTTGCTAGGGACACATTGTGATCTATTCATTCACACATGTATTACGGTTTCCTTTTAATACAATTATAGCATGAACGATAGACGATTATCATGAACAAGGAAATATGATAATAACCATTTTATTATTGCCTCTAGGGCATATTTCCAACAGTCTCCCACTTGCACTAGAGTCAATAGTCTAGTTACATTGTGATGTCTCGAACGCCCATAGCATTATGGTGCTGATCATGTTTTGCTCGTGGAAGAGGTTTAGTCAACGGGTCTGCAATATTCAGATCCGTGTGTACTTTACAAATATCCATCACTCCACTCTGGACATGGTCCTGGATGGAGTTGTAGCGGCGCTTGATGTGCTTCGTCTTCCGGTGAAACCTGGGCTCCTTGGCTATGGCAATGGCTCCAGTGTTATCACAGAAGAGTGTCATAGGACCCGACGCGCTTGGAACCACTCCAAGGTCGGTGATGAGCTCCTTCATCCAAATTCCTTCATGAGCCGCTTCTGAAGCAGCTATGTACTCCGCTTCACATGTAGACGCTGCCACGACTTCTTGCTTGCTGCTGCACCAGCTCACTGCCCCACCATTCAACACATATACGTATCCGGTTTGTGACTTAGAGTCATCCGGATCTGTGTCGAAGCTAGCGTCGACGTAACCCTTTACGACGAGCTCTTCGTCACCTCCATAAACGAGAAACATTTCCTTAGTCCTTTTCAGGTACTTAAGGATATTCTTGACCGCTGTCCAGTGTTCCGCACCGGGATTACTTTGGTACCTCCCTACCAAGCTTATCGCAAGGTTTATATCAGGTCTGGTACACAACATGGCATACATTAGAGAGCCCACGGCTGAAGCGTAGGGGACAAAACCCATCTTCTCTCTATCTGCTGCCGTGGTCGGCGACTGAGTCTTACTCAATCTCATACCTTGCAAAACTGGCAAGAACCCTTTCTTTGAGTTTTCCATATTGAATTTCTTCAATATCTTGTCAAGGTATGTACTTTGCGAAAGACCTATGAGGCGTCTCAATCTATCTCTATAGATTTTGATGCCTAATATGTATGCAGCTTCTCCAAGGTCCTTCATTGAAAAACTCTTGTTCAAATAGGCCTTTATGCTCTCCAACATCTCTATATCATTCCCCATCAATACTATGTCATCCACATATAGTACGAGGAAAGCTACGGAGCTCCCACTCACTTTCTTGTACAGACAGGCTTCTCCGTAAACCTGTATGAACCCAAACGCTTTAATCACTTCATTAAAGCGAATGTTCCAACTCCGAGATGCTTGCACCAGCCCATAGATGGAGCGCTGGAGCTTGCATACTTTGTTAGCACCCTTAGGGTCGACAAAACCTTCTGGTTGCATCATATACAACTCTTCCTTAAGGTTCCCGTTAAGGAACGCCGTTTTGACGTCCATTTGCCAAATTTCATAATCATAAAAGGCGGCAATTGCTAACATGATTCGGACTGATTTCAGCTTCGCTACAGGAGAGAAAGTCTCTTCGTAGTCAACTCCTTGAATTTGTCGAAAACCCTTTGCGACAAGTCGAGCTTTGTAAACGGTTACATTACCGTTTGCATCAGTCTTCTTCTTGAAGATCCATTTATTTTCTATGGCTCGCCGGTCATCGGGCAAGTCCACCAAAGTCCATACTTTGTTCTCATACATGGATCCTATCTCGGATTTCATGGCCTCAAGCCATTTGTTGGAATCCGGGCCCGCCATCGCTTCTTCATAGTTCGAAGGTTCACCGTTGTCTAACAACATGATTTCCATCACTGGGTTGCCGTACCACTCTGGTGCGGAGCGTACCCTTGTGGACCTTCGCGGTTCAGTAGTAACTTGATCCGAAGCTTCATGATCATCATCATTAACTTCCTCTTCAGTCGGTGTAGGCACCACAGGAACAACTTCTTGCGTTGCGCTACTTTCCTGTTCGAGAGGGGGTGTAATTACCTCATCAAGTTCTACCTTCCTCCCACTTACTTCTTTCGAGAGAAACTCTTTCTCTAGAAAGGATCCGTTCTTGGCAACAAAGGTTTTACCTTCGGATCTAAGATAGAAGGTATACCCAATAGTTTCCTTAGGGTATCCTATGAATACGCATTTTTCCGCTTTGGGTTCGAGCTTTTCTGGTTGAAGTTTCTTCACATAAGCATCGCAGCCCCAAACTTTAAGAAACGACAACTTAGGTTTCTTGCCAAACCATAGTTCATACGGTGTCGTCTCAACGGATTTAGACGGTGCCCTATTTAAAGTGAATGCTGCAGTTTCTAATGCGTATCCCCAAAATGATAGCGGTAAGTCGGTGAGAGACATCATAGATCGTACCATATCTAATAAAGTGCGATTACGACGTTCAGACACTCCGTTGCGCTGCGGTGTGCCAGGCGGCGTCAGTTGTGAAACGATTCCACACTTCCTTAGGTGTGTGCCAAATTCGTGACTCAAATATTCTCCTCCACGATGAGATCGTAGACATTTAATTTTTCTGTCACGTTGATTCTCAACCTCACTCTGAAATTCCTTGAACTTTTCAAACGTCTCAGATTTGTGCTTCATCAAGTAGATATACCCATACCTACTCAAATCATCGGTGAGAGTGAGAACATAACGATAACCACCGCGAGCCTCAACGTTCATTGGACCACACACATCAGTATGTATTATTTCCAATAAGTCGGTTGCTCTCTCCATTATTCCTGAGAATGGAGTCTTAGTCATCTTGCCCATGAGGCACGGTTCGCATGTGTCAAATGATTCAAAGTCAAGAGACTCTAGCAGTCCATCAGTATGGAGCTTCTTCATGCGCTTAACGCCGATATGACCAAGGCGGCTGTGCCACAAGTATGTGGGACTATCATTATCAACTTTGCATCTTTTGGTACTCACACTATGAATATGTGTAACATCACGATCGAGGTTCATCAAGAATAAACCATTCACCAGCGGAGCATGACCATAAAACATATCACTCATATAAATAGAACAACCATTATTCTCTGACTTAAATGAGTAGCCGTCTCGCATTAAGCAAGACCCTGATACAATGTTCATGCTTAAAGCTGGTACTAAATAACAATTATTAAGGTTTAAAACTAATCCCGACGGTAGATGTAGAGGTAGCGTGCCGACGGCGATCACATCGACCTTTGAACCATTCCCGACGCGCATCGTCACCTCGTCCTTGGCCAGTCTCCGCTTATTCCGCAGTTCCTGCTTTGAGTTGCAAATGTGAGCAACAGCACCGGTATCAAATACCCAGGAGCTACTACGGGCGCTGGTAAGGTACACATCAATAACATGTATATCAAATATACCTTTAACGTTGCCGGCCTTCTTGTCCGCTAAGTATTTGGGGCAGTTCCGCTTCCAGTGACCTTTTCCCTTGCAGTAGAAGCACTCAGTCTCAGGCTTGGGTCCGTTCTTTTTCTTCTTCCCGGCATCTGGCTTACCGGGCGCGGCAACAGCTTTGCCGTCTTTCTTGAAGTTCTTCTTACCCCTGCCTTTCTTGAAACTAGTGGTCTTGTTGACCATCAACACTTGATGCTCCTTCTTGATTTCTACTTCTGCAGACTTGAGCATCGAGTACAACTCGGGAATGGTTTTCTCCATCCCTTGCATGTTGTAGTTAAGCACAAAGCCTTTGTAGCTTGGTGGGAGAGACTGGAGGATTCTGTCAATGATAGCATCATCCGGAAGTTCGACTCCAAGTGAAGTCAGACGACCGTGTAACCCAGACATTTTGAGTATGTGCTCATTGACAGAACTGTTCTCCTCCATCTTACAGCTGAAGAACTTGTCGGAGACTTCATATCTCTCGACACGGGCATGAGCTTGAAAAACTAGCTTCAGCTCTTGGAACATCTCATATGCCCCGTGTTGCTCAAAACGTCTTTGGAGCCCCGTTTCTAAACTGTATAACATGCCATACCTGACCAGAGAGTAGTCATCACTCCGCGCTTGCCAGACGTTTAGAACGTCCTGGGCTGCTGTGGGAGCGGGAGGGTCACCTAGCGGCGCATTAAGGACATAAGCCTTTTTAGCTGCTTCAAGGATGAGCTTCAGGTTGCGAACTCAGTCCGCATAGTTGCTACCATCATCTTTCAGCTTGTTTTTCTCTAGGAATGCGTTGAAGTTGAGGTTGACGTTGGACATCTACAATATTTATAAAGACAACTTTTAGACTAAGTTCATGACAATTAAGTTCATTTAATCTAATTAAGTATGAACTCCCACTTAAATCGACATCCCTCTAGTCATCTAAGTGATACCTGATCCATGTTGACTAACCCGTGTCCGATCATCACGTGAGACGGACTAGTCACCATGGTGAGCAAATTCATGCTAATCGTATTCAACCATACGACTCATGTTCGACCTTTCGGCCTCTTGTATTCGAGGTCATGTCTGTACATGCTAAGCTCGTCGAGTCAACCTAAGTGTTTCGCGTGTGTAAATCTGGCTTACACCCGTTGTATGCGAACGTTAGAATCTATCACACCCGATCATCACGTGGTGCTTCGAGACAACGAACCTTCGCAACGGTGCACACTTAGGGGAATACGTTCTCGAAATTTTAGGAGGGATCATCTTATTATGCTACCGTCGTTTTAAGCAATAAGATGTAAAACATGATAGACATCACAATGCAATCATATAGTGACATGATATGGCCATTATCATCTTTGCTCATTTGATCTCCATCTTCAGGCATCGCATGATCATCATCGTCACCGGCGTGACACCATGATCTCCATCATCATGATCTCCATCATCGTGTCTCCGTGAAGTCGTCACGCCAACTACTACTATCACTACTACTGTGGCTAACCGTTAGCAATGAAGTAAAAGTAGTAAGCACATGGCGTTGCATCTCATACAATAAATTAAGACAACTCCTATGGCTCCTGCCGGTTGTCATACTCATCGACATGCAAGTCGTGAAACCTATTACAATAACATGATCATCTCATACATCATACATGCAACATCACAACTTTGGCCATATCACATCACATGTCAAAACCTGCAAAAACAAGTTAGACGTCCTCTAATTGTTGTTGCAAGTTTTACGTGGCTGATTTGGGTTTCTAGCAAGAACGCCTTCTTACCTACGTGACAGCCACAACGATGATATGCCAAAGCTATTTACCCTTCATAAGGACCCTTTTCATCAAATCCAATCCGCCTAGAGTAGGAGAGACAGACACCCGCTAGCCACCTTTATGCACGATGTGCATGTCTGTCGGTGGAACCAGTCTCACGTAAGCGTACGTGTAAGGTCGGTCCGGGCCGCTTCATCCCACAATACCGCCGAAAAGAATAAGACTAGTAACGGCAAGCAAATTGACAAACCATCGCCCACAACTTTTGTGTTCTACTCGTGCATAGAATCTACGCATAGAAAACCTGGCTCGGATGCCACTGTTGGGTAACGTAGCATAAATTCAAAATTTTCCTACGCATGTTCAGATCTTCCTATGGAGAGACCAGCAACGAGAGAGGGGTCAGAGCATCTTCATAACTCTGAAGATCGCTAAGCGGAAGCGTTGCTAGAACGCGGTTGATGGAGTCGTACTCGCAGCGATTCCGATCTAGTGCCGAACAACGGCACCTCCGCGTTCAACACACGTGCAGCCCGGTGACGTCTCCCGCACCTTGATCCAGCAAGGATGAGGGAGAGGTTGGGGAAGAAGACCAGCAACACGACGGCGTGGTGTTGGTGGAGAGACGAGGTCTCCCGGCAGGGCTTCGCCAAGCGCCGGCAGAGAGGAGGAGGAAGAAGTGCAGGGCTGCGCCGAGGGAGAGGGAAAACCGTGTCCTCCAAAGGCCAAAGGTGCCCACTATATATAGGGGAAGGGGAGAGGGGGTGCCACCCCTAGGGTTCCCACCCTAGGGGGTGCGGCAGCCCTCCCAGATGGGGGGAGTGGCGGCCAGATGGGGAGGAGGGGGTGGTGCACCCCTCTGGTGGGCCTAAGGCCCACCTAAGTTAGGGTTCCCCCCTCTCCCCTTTTTAGTGGTGCACATGGGCTGGGTGGGGGCGCACCAGCCCACTTAGGGGCTGGTTCCCTTCCCCACTTAGCCCATCTAGCCTCCCGGGGTCGTCACCCCCCTTCGGTGGTCCCCCGTGGTCCCGGTACGTTACCGGTGATGCCCGAAACACTTCCGGTGTCCGAAACCATCCGTCCTATATATCAATCTTTACCTCCGGACCATTCCGGAGCTCCTCGTGACGTCCGGGATCTCATTCGGGACTCCGAACAACTTTCGGTAATCTCGTATAACAATTCCCTATAACCCTAGCGTCATCGAACCTTAAGTGTGTAGACCCTACGGGTTCGGGAGACAGGCAGACATGACCGAGACACCTCTCTGGCCAATAACCATCAGCGGGGTCTGGATACCCATGGTGGCTCCCACTAGCTCCACGATGATCTCATCGGATGAACCACGATGTCAAGGATTCAATCAATCCCGTATAC
Organism: Hordeum vulgare subsp. vulgare; assembly: GCF_904849725.1. Taxonomy (NCBI): domain Eukaryota; kingdom Viridiplantae; phylum Streptophyta; class Magnoliopsida; order Poales; family Poaceae; genus Hordeum; species Hordeum vulgare. The sequence goes on along the minus strand of NC_058523.1, from coordinate 4,397,253 downwards.
GATTCCCTTTGTCTGTCGGTATAGAACTTGCCCGAGATTCGATCGTCGGTATACCTATACCTTGTTCAATCTCGTTACCGGTAAGTCTCTTTACTCGTTTCGTAGCACGTCATCGTGTGACTAACTCCTTAGTCACATTGAGCTCATGATGATGTTCTACCGAGTGGGCCCAGAGATACCTCTCCGTCACACGGAGTGACAAATCCCGATCTCGATTCGTGCCAACCCAACAGACACTTTCGGAGGTACCCGTAGTGCACCTTTATAGTCACTCAGTTACGTTGTGACGTTTGATACACCCAAAGCACTCCTACGGTATCCGGGAGTTGCACAATCTCACGGTCGAAGGAAAAGATACTTGACATTAGAAAAGCATTAGCATACGAACAATACGATCTAGTGCTAGGCTTAGGATTGGGTCTTGTCCACCACATCATTCTCCCAATGATGTGATCCCGTTATCAATGACATCCAATGTCCATGATCAGGAAACCATGATCATCTATTGACTAACGAGCTAGCCAACTAGAGGCTTGCTAGGGACACATTGTGATCTATTCATTCACACATGTATTACTGTTTCCTTTTAATACAATTATAGCATGAACGATAGACGATTATCATGAACAAGGAAATATGATAATAACCATTTTATTATTGCCTCTAGGGCATATTTCCAACACTTACCCTGACTTGTTTTGGATTGTAAGGCTTTGCATGCTGTTGTTGCTGCTGTTTTGTATTGCCGATACAACGTAATATTCATGTGTGTAATAGACTGATACTGATTCTTATGGCTCAACAGTCTAGTCTAGAGATTATGATGGCTACCCGGGCCTGGTTTATAAACCATAGCAAATGGATATGGACATTGCATTGTTAATTAAGCTCAGAAGTCAGAAAACAAACAGATGGTTTCCGTACATATATGTTGTACTCTGTAGTATGTACAAATGTTAACCTGATGCGCGTATGTATCATCAACTATGGGATCACATAACAAAAACTATATACCTTGTAAGACCGTAAGGAAGCGGAACGCGTACCAATTTGTACTCTGCACGCGCGTAATTTACATCCAAGTGCTTCCAGACACCAAAAATGAAGTTGAAAAGAAAAATTAATTGTAACGAATTAAAGAATGAACAAAATCAACACTGTCTCATGTTCTGAACTCAAGACCAGGCTGCAGTTGTTGCAGTGCTCGAGTGACTAATGGAAGAGGAAAGAAGAAACGAAAAAGAATCAAATTAATCTGCACGCCGACGGAATCAGTTGGTTTTCTTGGACGAATCATCCTCCGAGGAAGTCGCGTTGTTGTTGTTGTTGTTGTTGTTGGTGGTGGTGGTGGTGGTGGTGGTGGTGTCGTCGTTGTTAGTATCTTTACTGTCATTGTTATTTTCAAGGTCAGGAACTACTGCGGCTGCCGGTTCGACGTGAGCCAGCCGAGCCGCGCCGATCACCTGCTCGGGGAGCTCCTCGTATGTGTTTGCCTGTATCCGGCAAAGTACGATGTGTATATTGATAAGATAAGACTACATTTTTTTTTTCTTCAATCTACTCATGCTTCAAAATTGGCATTTGGGGTTCCTACCTGTATTAGGAAGGCCATGTCAACTACCAATGTTGTGACAACACCAAACACCAGCCCCAAAACCCCATTAGCTACCGCAGAAGAACCGATGTCAACATCCACCTGCACAAACAACCTATCCGTCAAGATGCATTTTCTCGCGAAAAATGAGAAAAAAAACAATAATGGTGATGAACTTCTGTCGGTAGTTAAATGTTCTGAACCCAAAACTCTACTGGTCATTCTAATGCCGTAAAGCGTAAACACGATATGGAAAAACTATCAGTGGCACATCATTTGGAGGATTTCACGTAAGAAACAATGGCTTACTTCCAAGTACCCCGGAGCGCGTATGTAGCTGCAGTCGACAGCCTTTCCCAGCAAACAAGGGGTGCTTCCGACACTTTGCCGCACTATCCAAGAGCCCTGAAGATTTTTTGTTTGTTTGTTTGTTGGGTCAGAGTGAAGATGAAGAATACAACAAACTAGTTGCAGACCACAAGATTTTTGTGAGAAAAACAGACCTTCGGAACGGCCGGTATAAGCTTCAGTCTGCTATTGCGGAATTCATCATCGCCGTCGAAGAAACGTTGCAGCAACGATCCCTTTTTCATGGTATTTGTGACGAAATACATCACTATGCTGTAATGGGTCGATCCAGGAATCTGCAATATGATATTGATGACTTCACTAAAACTGCCTCCTTTCGAAAACAAGTTTGACAGAAGTCTACAAACACATGAATAATATTTTACAAAGAAATCTATTAAGAATGTAACTCACTTGTATGTTGGCAACAAATGTGTGCATCCCTTTCTCAGCAGCAAGCTACAAAATCGGCAGTGGTGAAAAAGAAAGTATGAATTCAAAAGTGGTTCTGTTATACTTGAGAGAGAAACAAGCATGAATTCAAAAGTGGTTCTGTTGAGAAATTTAACTGACGGCGTATTCTCAGAAAAGTTCTGGTAAATTATCATGTTTACCTGTGCAACACAACCTTTCTGCCTGCCAACATTGTCCATACGCTTGGTGTCCTTAAACCAGTCGATCGCCGCGAGCTCCATGAGATAACTTGGTGCAGGTATCTGTAATTTTGATGCGAGTTTATTGAAGTTCTTCATCTAATACTCTTCATAATTAACTAAGCATAAAATGGAAGATTTAGACCTTTGATTTATCAGTGGGGAAGTTCTTGCTGCGAACTTTAAAGAGCGTGCTATCAGGTACTGTCCAACAGTTGCGGGTCTTCTCATCTGGGTCACGGTGAAGGACGCCCGAAAAGCACGATAAATCAATCTTTTCCGGAGGTTCTTCTGCCACGCAAAGCTACCGCCGTTAGAGCAAAAATAAATAGCATCTGTCCGGGGAACTTGAAAGCAGACATGATAATGCAAGCACACAGATAGGAAGAGGTGTTCTAACCTGAATGCTTAGCGTCGCTGTCAGGTTTGTTGGGGTCATCCTGTACATTAATTTTCAGAAATGTTTATCATGAAGTGTGAAAACACGTAAAATGGTTGTTCATAGTGTGGTTTAAGATACTCAATTGGGAGAAAAAAAACTATCAGCATGCATGGTCTAGGATATGTAACCTCTATGTTAGCTTCAGGAACTTGGTAGTCATCGTCCTCATCGGATTCTTCCTCGATGATTGACATGTTCCTACTATCTTTTTGGTCTCTATCTAATGGTTTAATCTTGTCGATCGCACGAGGCTTCGGGTTTTTCTGCTCTGCCGATGGATCAAACATTTTCTCCATCACAGGAATCCTTGGAGCTATATGGCACTCATCTGTCTGTGAGAAGTACTCGCGCAGGCCTGGCAGTAAGTGTAAATCAAAGCCGTAAGCACGAGAATGAATTGGTGAAAACTATATGCTCTCTAATAAGGGGAAAAACCATGCAGTACCGGCAACACAGTTCTGTATTTGCAGCAATGTATGGTACTGAAATGAAGGGGAGTAGTTCAGGAACCATCCTTTCAGATCAATCTGCATAAGGTGTTGGACCTGGGTACGGGGCCGACCATTGCGGCACTTGAGAGGAGTGATCTTGAACCCACCACCTGAACCAGTATGAAGTTCAGAAAAGAAAAAATTGAACCCAAGTTAATTTTGTTTATTTGAAGCGTCTCATCCTCTCAGGTAAATGAAGGATAGCCGATGGTCGGAAAGAGACTTACTCTCGATGAAAGCCCTCACGTACCCTCTTTGCCGGCCACAGTTAGGATGTTCGATAGATCGAAACAAAACAACTGTATATGTGTAACAACAAACATATACTGTCAATGAGAAGACAAAACATGCAGCAAAAAATGTGACAGCTACACGGAAAATTTCAAGAATGTACCATAGCTTCCATCATCGTTCCGCCGCCAGTAACGTACATAACAAAGATCCCTGGGCCAGACTAGCCTGCATGTTATTTAGTATGGAACGCATCCAGATAAGAGATAGAAAGTATTATATGTCTGTGACATGCTAAAAATGCATTTTACAGACGGTAAAAACATGTTAACATGTGAGGGTGTGGTTACATTGGACACCAGTGCAGCTGCAACTTGTGATAGATTATTGCAGTGTGGCCATCAACCTCTTCAACCAAACTTCCGTAGCGAAAGCTACAGTCCCACCTATAGCGGAGAACAAACATCGGCATCAGCGTCAGTTGTTCGAACAGCAGTGTTAATAAAATGCCGAGAATCTCACTCGTATCTCGTCACGTCCATGCTCATCACTAGACCAAAAATAGCTTCACATGTGGCTTCGACTACCCCGACAGCCCTCATAGCACGGCTACAGCTTCTTGCCTACACAGCGCATAGAAGGACAAGTCGGTGTCAGATTCAGAATTTCAGGCATTGTTCAGTAGTAACTCTCCAGCAGTTAAGATTGGTGCCAGGACATACAAGGTAATCGACTTCAAGAAGTTCTTCGAAGATGCGAAGTCCTGCCAATTACAACACCAAGTTAAAATTAATCGTCCGCAAACAAAGGGTTCATGACATAAGGGGGAGGAACATAGACTTGCCATTCTGGCATCGAAGTAGCCGCCAATTCTTCTTGGAAGAAAATTGACTCGGCTCATTCTGATTTGACCCAATATCAGGCTCATTGGTCCAGTCGTGTATCGATTCCGGGGGACCTGGCACCACCGGAAGACGCGGTGAATTTCGGCAGCATGAAAAGATGAAAATGCAACTTGCAGACCAATACTCTGCTTCACTCAGGTAGTCAGTGTAACTTCGCACCGTTCCCTATAGTCGTCCTACGAATCAAAGTGGGCCGCTCCTCTTCTTCTTCAGCTCTGCATTTGTTTTGTCATCAAATTTCTGGCTAATTCAGCGAATGGTTTATGTATAAGAGAATATAAGAGATGGAACGTCGCATACGCGCTGTCGTGATCTGAGAATGCAAACTGCCCTCCAAGATCAGTATCGAAGTCCATCGAAGCAAAGGCCTTGCGGTTTTTATCTGCCATAGAGTCCTGCTGCTGCAAGTATGTGGAGACGTGATGATCGATAAAAACAAACGGAGCGTATATATGCCATTACTATTAAGGAAAATTACTAAGATATCCAAATGGCATCAGCTGAGAGTGCAACTAAATGCCTTAGGTATGTTCCATTTAATAGACATAGTTTTCTTTTCTTGTCCAACATGCCTCTTCAGGAATGAGCATCTATACTTCCTACTGTTTAATTGCCAAATAATAGGATTATTTCACGATCAAACATGGAAATAGATGGGAAACAAATGCCTCCTAAAATTTGAACATCTCTTAGTTATGTATTATTTAATGGTGCTGCTTATGTAAAATTCCACTCAAATGTAGCCTTACTGCACCTGATCAATTATCTGCTCTATCTTCTTTTTCCAAGCCAGTGCGTCTTCGATGTCATACGCGCCCATCTGAGCATTAAGTTTTGGTTACAGCATGAAACAAAGATAAAGTGACAGTGTTGAAGGGGTCTCAGGTTAGAACAAACCGTGATTTGGTGCTCCTTTTCTTTCTTGTTGTAAACACAAAGGACATAAATCATCTGAAAAGATCGAAAGGAGCGGTCAGAATACATATAGAATGATGTACGCAGATATCAGAAAATGCACAAATGCACAAGTTTCTTGCCTGCCCATGGTGTGTTTTCAGCCCTCTGTCCTCCACCCTGCAATTCCCGTCGATCAGCAGCGACTTGAGCGGCACCTGATACAAAATTGATGATGATGGATTTCAAAATTGAGGATGGATTTTGAAAATAAATACAGCACAAAATTGATGATGGATTTCAAACTGTGATCGATAATGAGGCGTCTTATATATATATATATACCATGCTGTCCTTGGGCTTCTTCTTGTAGTAGGCGAGCAGCTTCGACTCGAGGACGAAGTAGCGGGTGTGGAAGAAGGAGCGGCCGATTTTGCGGCGGCCGTAGCGCACCATCCAGCCCTCGTGGTGAACGGCAGCGGCGGCGGCCTCCCTGACGGCGGCGAGGGCGGAGGCCTTGGCCTGCAGCTCCTTGGCGTTGGCCGCGGCCGCGGCGCCGGGGGACGGGTCGCGCGGCATGGCGAAGGTGGCGGCGGCCTTGGAGAGGTCGGCGGTCTTGGCCGTGGCGGAGGACGGTGCCGCCGGCTCCCGCCTGGAGGCGGAGGAGCTGAGCATGGTGGTGCGCACGTAGCGCGCGGCGCGGCTCCATGAGGGGTCGGAGGTGGCGGCTGGCGTGGCGGGCGCGGGCGGCGCCGCGTCGGCGGCTTCGGCGGCGTCGGGCGTGGGCCGGCTCATTGTGGGGTGAGGCGAGTTTCCATCCGCCGCGCGCTCGTGGGGGTGGAACGGGTGGATGGAGAGGTGGGTGCGCATGCAGTGCAGGCGGGTCGACGACGGAGGAAGGAGATGGAGATGGTGAGGGTGGCTGGCTGGCTGGGCGGGAGAGCCGCGGGTTGGGGTTGTGGTTGTGGCGATGGACGACAAGAAGGGAGGAGAGGAGGGACAAGTGGACCTTTGCTTCCTTCCTTTTTTTATACCTCCTACCTTCCTTGTTTCTTTCCTTGCATGCATTTGTTTTTTTCTTTCCTTTTCATTAAACACAATACAATCATCCTTAGAGCAGCTCCAACCCGACGATACATTTCGTCCGACCGTGTCTTTTTTGATCGTCGCGGACACATAATTAAGTCGGTCTAACGCGTCGAATCAAACGGATGCGTGTCCGTTTTTCGCCCGTCCGTCCGCGATCCATTCCAGATCGACGTGGACACGAAGCGGAATCGTGCGTGGCCCACCCTTCTCCTCTCCTGGCCTGTCAGTCGGTGCCACGTACGTCGGTCTCCTTTTCCTCCTTCGCCTCCAAATCACCCGACCCCCCCCCCCCCCCCGTCTGTTTCCGTGTCTCCGCCAACCATCCGCCCCGCGGGCTCATCTTCGTGCAGACTCGTCTCCCGCGGCCGCAACCCAGCTCCGCCACTTTCTCTCAGCGGGAGGCTCCTCTGCGGCCGGAGTCTTCCACAATGCCCGCAAGGTGTTCGACGCTTTACCCAAGGTACAATGGACTCTGATGATGAGTATTTTTTCTACAACGTTCTTTTGGACTTGGATGATTCTTCATCTGATGATGAGGAGATGGTGGCGGTTGCATTGGTCGTCCATGACCACGTAAGTATGGAGCGACCACTATTTAAGGGCTCCATGTCGGGGCACACGCCGACACTGAATCGCAACCGGGAGAATGGCCATTTCGTACTCTCGAAAGACTAGTTCGAGACCCCAAATCCGTTCTTCAAACATCACTTGTTTTGTCGTCATTTTCGGATGGCTAGACATGTTTTCAACCGTATTCAAGAGGGGGTGGTTGAGTATGATAACAATTTTGAGTGTAAGACGGATGCCCTTGAAAAGATTGGCTTCTCCTCTTATCAAAAATGCACACCTGCCTTGAGTCCATGTATAGATTCTGCACGGGGTGTCATAGTTGTGTTTGGGTCGAAGTACTTGAGAGAGCCAACAACTATCGATACATCACGGTTGTTGTCGATGAATGTCAATAGAGGGTCCCGGGGATGCTTGGTAGTATAGATGGTATGCACTAGAAGAAGAACTGTCCTTCTGCTTGGCAAATGCAGTATAAGGGCCATGTCCGAACTTGCACTGTCATACTTAAGGCCATGGCATCCCAAAATCTCTGGATTTGGCACGCTTTCTTCGGCATGGCCAGATCTCACATTGATATCACCGTGCTACGGCGATCGCCGGTGTTTGGTAAGATGGCAGGACGCAATTGCCCGAAGGTCAATGTTGATATCAATGGCCACCAGTACACCAATGGATACTATCTAGCTGGCGGTATATGTCCACAGTAATCTATTCTTGTGAAGACAATCTCCAATCCTATAGAGTGAAGAAAAAAAGAATTGACCAAGAGCAAGAGGGTGTTAGAAAAGATGTAGAGCGTGCCTTTGGCGTTCTTCAATATCGATGGGGCATCATTCGATATCCTGTTAGAACATGAATCACGAAGAAATTATGGGAAGTGATAACAACTTGTTTGATCATGCACAACATGATCGTAGAGGATGAGCGTCTAGAACGTTTATGTGATCAAAGGTTTGAGTTTCAGGGTGACAATGTTGTACCTGGGCATGGAGGAAAGGCAACGTTCGCACAATTCGTCAAGTTTCATCATAAGATACGTGATTAGGATACTCACATGCAGCTGTAAAATGATTTGATTGAGCATATGTGGATTTATGTCGGCAACCAGTAGATGTATGGGCAATCTTTTCTTTTAAATGTATCGACTATGAGATATTTTGGTAATTCCTGAACTATGCAATGTTTTGTATTGAACATTTATTAATTTAGAAATAAATTTTATTTTATCTAATATTTATCAAAGCGATAAAAAATGATCATAAGCCTGCAGCGCGGACAAAAATGGGTCAACGTATTGGACGCACGATCGACCCATTTGCAAAAGAGGACGGACGAGCTGAGCCAAACGGACGAAACACGAAAAAAGCGTGCGTCCGTTTAGGTCGCGTGGTTGGAGTTTCTCTTATAAGCACGCACACCCATATCCCACCCGTATGAGCACCTCTAAGAACCTCCTAAAAACTGAGCAGACCATCATCCTTTTGTTTATTTACCTATGTGATGTATTTGTGACATGGGCATGCCTTGTGCAGGCGTGGGAGGGGCAGCCCCAGCCATCGAGGGTACGAAATCACTTGGGTGACATGCCTCACCAAACCGTTTGAAGCCTCGGAAAATGGTACGATGCCAGGCATCATCACATGCCCCTTGTAGGGTGTTGTAAAAGTTTGGACGCGGTCTGGGTGGGGCTTACCCGAGGCCGCTTGTAAACTGCACCATCTTCGAGGTATTCTCTTGATATCGAGAGGGAACGTGTCACGTTTGTGAAGGAAGTGTTGGTCATGGTGCTCCGTTGGCATCGAAACTCCTCGTGCTCTCAGAGGAGGCCATCGAATGACACGTGTGAGGCCCGTGCATTTTTCTGACCCGACTACAATATTTGAGACATTTATTGTAATTCTACGGTTTCAGTGTCGGAAATTGCAGATCTGCAAGGCAACACATGAAATCATGCCCAGAAGAAGCATGAAAAATCCTATGTGATGTATTTGTGACATGGGTATGCCTTGTGCAGGCGTGGGAGGGGCAACCCCAACCATCGGGGGTACGAAATCACTTGGGTGACATGCCTCATCAAACCGTTTGAAGCCTCGGAAAATGATACGATGCCAGAAATCCTCAGGATCAGGCACGACGTCATCACATGCCCCTTGTAGGGTGTCGTAAAAGTTTGGGCACGTTCCGGATGGGCCCACAACTATTTGAGACATTTATTGCATTTCTAGTGTTTTGGTGATCTTTCTACCCCCCTCACACGGTCTATAGCCGACATGAGAGACATTCCTGTGGTAAAATGAATAAATAAATAACATTCAGGGATTAAAGATAAATGCAAGGGAAATCACTTTAGAACTTTTTTAAATTTGAAAATCTATAAAATATAAACCGAGTGCTTTTGCAGAACACACAGCATATAGTGTGTAAGACGTGTCCACTTACCAAGCACACGGCGTATACTATGTGTAAACCGTGTGTTCTTGTCAAGCACACGGCTTATAGTGTGTCTAAGCCGTGTGTACTTGTCAAGCACACGGCTTATAGTTCAAGCCGTGACGGCGCCGTCAAACACCGCTGTTGTAGACACGTGGCACGTACCTTTACCGGGTGACACGCTATAAACCGAGTGCTTTCTTCATATATACCGTGTGAAAACTATAGGCCGAGAGCTTTTTCTGGACACTCGGCTTATATGATAGCATAAGCCGAGTGTGTTGTTTTTACCGGGTGTTTTTGCTTGTGTACACGGCTTATATTCAAATAAGCCGAGTACCCGAAAAAAAGAACACGACTTATAGCTTGCCACACGGTAAAACGTGATTTTCCTGTAGTGATACCTAGTTGCTGCATCAACTCATCCAGATCATCAGCACCAGCCATCGCAGAAGAACCTGCCTCCATGGAACCCTAATCACCAACAGATGAGACCCAACACCTCCAACACCGGTCCCAGATCACGTCCGCCAAGGCCGGGTAGCGCCACCAGGGTGCCCCTGATTCAGCCTCAACGTGAGCGTGGCCTGGGCAGAAGGATGGCCGAACAACGGCGGCTCAACTCCGATCGCCACGGAGACGGAGAGAGGACAGGACCCTAACGTGAGGGGAAGTTTTTCTAAATGGGTAGTACCTCAAAATAAATTTCTAATCCTTAGGGTATATTCAGTGTGCTATAGGTCCTACTTGTTCAATTTGGTGGATCTCGCTTCTCCAGGAAGCATGCTAGAGGGGAAATGAGAGATTTTTGAGAAAACAAACTCAGACGGATTCATTCCTCCCGATCCAAGTATATTTAGTTTAGATTTGCATTTTAACATTCCTCACTTTTCTATTTGCAACTAAGTTCCCATAACCCAAAGCGGGTGAAGAATTTTCTAGGAGCCCCATCTTCAAGAAGGATACAATACATGCACACGCCCTTTGTTAATACATCGACAAGTTGATCTCTGTTTTAACAAAGCCTACTTGAAGTACTTCATCTTAAATTTTCTCCTTAATAAAATATTTATCAATTTTGAATATTTAAGGATTAGTTTGTGATTAGACTCAGAGGACCAGCTAATGTGATTGAATGGAAAGATTTTTGTTAATTATAACAGTGGGAATTCTTGGACCCACATTGTCGTTCAAACAAAAAACTTTCTGCACGTGAAAATTTGAAAAGGTAATATCAGATTTTCAAGGGGGGGGGTGTCTAATAAATGCACATTATGGTCTTTTTTTTAGACAATCTTGCCAAACTTTATTAATGATAAAAATGTTTATAGGCAAGAAGATCAGCTCCCCTGGTTGGCTCAACCATACGTGGCGTCGAAACCCGAGTGTTAAAGTATGCTTAGCAAGATTGTGAACCTTGAAGTTCGAGTTCCTAAACTCATGAACTATGTTACAAGAAACGTGAAGACGAGAGCGAGTTGTTATTTCATGTAAAATAGGTTCGTACTCCCTCGCCGATTTCTTCTCCAGATCGCCTACCATCATCTTGCAGTCCGAAGCAATATGGATCTTATTGACATACACGTCCTCTGCCAGAGCTTGTCCTTCGCAAATAGCAAGAGCTTCCAGCGTTGCCACATTGGATATATGCTTGAACTAGATCACCGAAGCCCCAGAAAATTACCCGTCCGGTCTGCACAAATTGCTGCAGAAACGCCAAAGCTACCCTCGCCTGCAATTGCTGCATCTATATTGAGCTTTGCATCGCCCTTCGGTATGCACATTATGGTCCTAAGAGCGCGGTAGTTTGGCCTGGGCTAGGATTTTGTATGGTATGTGTGAAAAAAAACTGGATTTGGGCCTCAAAAGAAGGTGGAGATAGCGTCAAAGTTCTGTTCAATCGCCGTGGATATAGCGATTTGGACTAGCCCATTAGCTTTACATTGGATTTTCAAACACGTTTTGGTTTTCCTGGCCTTAATAAGCTTCTAGGGAGTGCTCATATTATTTGTTGTTGTTTCCTCTATATTTTCTGTTATATTTCATTTTATCTTTTCTATTTTCTCCTGAAAATATTCATAGATTTCGAAAATACCTCTAATATTTAAAATTAGACGACACTTTTGAAAAATGGTCAATTTTACAGAACAAAATTTAACAGACTGTATTTTTTTTACCTGAAAAATATTCACTATTTTAGAAAATGACCCTGTAATTAAAAATAAAAAAAGCTTAATAGCCTTCTAAATATTACAACTGTTATAAAACCAATTAAATACAAATTTTAATAACCATGATTTTTTTCTTAAAATACAGCTTCACATGCAAGTATATACAGTTTTACATTTTAAATCAATTTTTTAAGCAAATTTGAGGGGAAAACGAGAGATTTATGAAAACAATTTCAGATCGACTCATTCCTTCACATGCAAGGAAATTCATTTTACATTTGCTTCACAACCTAGTATGCCATTTCTTTTTCACAGAAAAAGTTGTTGTTGCTACAATTATATGCTTTATTAATACATCAGCATGTTGATCTCCAGTTTTAATACAACCTACTTGAAATACTTCCTAATCAAGTTTCTCCTTAAAAAATGACTATCATTTTGAATATTTAACGACTACTTTGTATATCTCATTATCATAGAGACTTAGATGACCATTTAACGTGCTTTGATGCAATATTTTTTTATAATTATAAGTGTCGGTCTTCTGGGACCCACATAATATCATTTATTTTATTTTTTATAATTCATAAAATAAGATTTCTTGATATGGAAGAGAAAAATGGTAATATTAAGTTTTTGCCTGGTGGTTCTGAGAGTAGCAGACTCTAGTCCTGGAAGCGTAATAGTTTGTGTTCGGCCTTGGTTTTGTAGGGTTTGACTAGGAAAATTGAGTTTGGACCTAAAAGCAGGGTGAATCATATTGTGGGTGCTCCTAGTTGACGCTTCAGGCACTAGTTAAGGGAGTTGGCACTCACAGCCGCCAAATCATGGCCGGCCCATGTGGCGATCGCTCGATCGTCCCCGTCTGATCACTCGAGGACTGTTCTGTCCAGTCATGGTTGACCAGTTGATTAGTCAATTGTTGACTTTAATAAAAAAGTAGAAGAAATAGAAAAATAGTAAAACAGGAAATAATCAATATATAAAAAATAATGGATTTTGAAAAGGTTCATCAATTTTACAAAGTCAATCGAATTTTCAAAAAAGTTCATGAAATTTTCAAAATCGTTTATCAACTCGAAAAAGTTCATCACATTTGAAAAATCATGAATTTTTTAACCATTCATTTCGTACAAACATTAAATAAATATTGTTATTATATATTCGTTATATATATTTAAATAATTTGAAAAAGGTTTCACACAAATAATTTGAAAAAACATTCACATAACTCATGAATTTAAAGAAATCAAATATTTTCGGAAACATTCAGTAAAAAAATTCGGAAACATTCAGTAAAAAATTTCGGAAACATTCACTAAATATTTTCGTACAAATTGATTGAATTTTGGAAAAGTTCATCGACTCTGAACAAAGTTTATCGATTCAAGGAAAAATTCAAGATGTTGAAAAAAAGTTCATATAGTTTTCGGAAACATTCACTAAATTTGCATTTTCACAATTTTTGGAAAATGTTCATCAAATTTGACGAAAATTCACATAATCTGAAAAAAGCTTCAACTCTTAAAAATAGTTCACTAAAATTGAAAAAGTTCATTGCTTTTGAAAACAAAATTTCATCAAATCTTAAAAAACATCATCGATTTGGAAAAAGTTGCACGCATTTAGGAGAAGTAAAAAAATGAAAATCGATGAAGGAAGAAACCAGGAAGAGGAAGAAAAGAAAAAACAAACTCAAAAATGGAAAAAAGGAAAACAAAAAGTAATGGAAGAAACGAGGAAGAAGAAAGAAAAGAAGGAAGGAATAAAAGAGGGAAAGAGCTGAATCTTGGGAGATCCATCTTCGTGGCGAGGTGATTATACGAACGAACCCCCATGACCGAGGTCGCTGGTTTGATTCCCAGCGATCACGATTATTTTTTGAGGATTAACTTACAAAGTAATGGGCCGGCTCAGGACGGGGCGCTGCAGGCGCCAGTTTGCGAAATGGATACAAACTGGCACCTGCAACGCTAAATAGGAAACGCCCATCCTAATTGCCTAGGAGATAGCGATTTGTGTTGGGCCATTACAATTACCTTGGGTTTTCAAACATGTGTTTGGTTTTTCTGGTTTTAAGAACCTTCTAGAAATTGCTTCTCTGGGTTCTCCCTTTTACCTTCCTTGTTTTCTCTATCTTTTCTATTTATTATTAGTGTTTATTTTTAAGTTTTTTTATACTAAAAGTATTCAGTAAGTTTTATAATATCTTTAAAAATCAAATATAGTCACATCTAAAAAATATGAATTAAAAAATAAAGGTTTAAAAACTTTAAACATGCTCTTAATTTCTACAAAATATTTTTTCAGGTTGTTTTTAGAAATACAAAATATTTTTTAAATTGTTTGAAAGTTTTATATTATTCAAAATCGTGACTCGGCAAGGGCAAATACTATTTACACATTCTATTTAGCACGATGGGCTAGGTGATACAGATATACCCCCATTATATCGGCTAGGTGATACAGATATACCCCATTATATATATAGGAAAAATACATCCTACCACCCCACCACACATGTTCCATATACTATCACGCGGGAGTATATATACTAATTTATCATTTTTATTATATTTATATACTATATATAAGATTTTTCAAAGTGAGTTATATGAAAAAATTACAAGTTGACCCATAGTCTTTTATTATATTTGTGAAATACGTATATATTTGTATGTTAAAAAGAGCATACACAAAATATGATACATATTACCAAAAAAATAGTATATATACTACCTCAACATGATTATATACTACGTACTACACATACATACTCTCCGATTTATAGATACTACATACAACATACAAAACGCAAGTGATGGTAACTATCAGGGGTGGTAGATAAAATTTGTCATATATATATATATATATATATATATATATATATATATATATATATATATATATATATATATAAAATAATAAAATGGAAATTCACATGCATATTTGCATTTTGAGATGCTTTCTCTTATGCATTGTTGCATATTGAGGAGGACATTTTCCATGCATGTTGAATTCTTAGGTGGCATGCCCTCGGGATCGCGTGTTGTGGATGTTGTAAAGAGAATGGAACAATCATGCGTCGTTGCCAAGTGTAATCCATTGAGCTCACAAAATTTGTGAAATACTCGTGTATAAAACTAGATGATACCTTGCATGTTTTTACGAGAATGTTTTTTACTCCCTCAACCCCATATTAACTGCTGCTAAAACATATGTATCTATGGCTAAAATACATATAGATGCGTCCACATGAGCGA
Source organism: Hordeum vulgare subsp. vulgare (assembly GCF_904849725.1). Taxonomy (NCBI): domain Eukaryota; kingdom Viridiplantae; phylum Streptophyta; class Magnoliopsida; order Poales; family Poaceae; genus Hordeum; species Hordeum vulgare. The sequence continues at coordinate 4,382,172 of NC_058523.1, read as the reverse complement.
TCTTTGATATGGGACATAGTGAGTAATATATTTCAATGGATTTGGTTGTATGAAACATGCATATTTGGAAATGACTGAGAAGTAAAACTGAATACATATGATATATTGTGTTTGATTATATGTAAAAAAATATATATTAAATATGAATGTCATAATAAAATGGAAATTGTCATGCATGTTTGCATGTTGAGGTGCACATTTTTTTCATGCATGCTGAATTCTTATGTGGCATGCTTGCATGTTAAAAGAAATACATTACTGCAAGCTAACTATTTAGATATAGAATATGTGATGACTAGAATTTAAGCTACGGTAATTGAGTGGAATCGTGCTCTCTTAACTCTTCTACCTATTAAGAGGTAGTTTTCACACATTACGTCCACAAATTTGTAGGACTAAACTACTTATTAAAACATTGTTTTCATCATCGAGGCAATTATCGGTTTTTGGCTAGCAGGGCTCATACTTTCTTATAGTCACATATGCACATTTCTTCTTGGAGGCCAGGACACTATTTCGCATTCACGTCTTCCCAAAGCCATCATGGTGGTGGACGAAGAGATGCAGAGGGGATGAGATATGGAGCCTCGTGATTTGGTGACCCCGGAGGCGTCCAAGCTGGCTTTGGCATTCATCGTCTATTTAGATGCACAACATCGATCATGGCCATTGTAGTCAAGGCACCAAAGACTAGATATCTCCGGTGTGCGGCAAGGTGGGTGAGGTTTGATCAGTGATCTGCATTGAATTTTTCAGAAAGAGGAACATGTTATCGCAGTACAATGCGGGTAAGTATTTCCCTCGATAAAGAAACCAAGGTTTATCTAATCAATAGGAATATCAATCCTCAACCATCTTCAGCAGCTGCACACGAAAGAGCAAACAATTTATACCCAGCGCGGGCAAGAGGGTTGTCAATCCCTTGATCTCATTATTTGCAAGCGAATGAGATGTGTAGATAATTGTAGTTAGTTGGGACTTGCAAAATAAAATAGAAGACATCTCTCATGTGGCATCTCTCATGTGCCAAAATAAAATAGAAAACAAAATAAAATAAAATAATAACAGTAAGGAAATTATAAGTTTTCTGAATATATAAGTGAATAGACCCGGGGGGCCATAGTGTTCTCTAGTGGCATCTCTCATGAAAGCAAAATATGATGGGTAAACAAATTACTGTTGGGCAATTGTTGGAAAATTGATAGAACAATGAATAGCTATGCGATTTTTACGGTAATGATCATGTGTATATCGGCATCACGTCCATAAACAAATAGGTCGACTCCATTGTGTCAAGGATAGGGCAGGCGTCAGAGCAAACCACAAGGGGGGGGGGGGCGAACAGCCACGCCGACAAGACCCGACTAGATGGACGTAGATCCGAGCTGTCATGGCCATAGCCGTCAGAACATCGAGGAGCCAAGCCAGCTGGAAGGGATGCAACTGTTGGGTCACCGAGGCCGTAGTTACCCGACACAGGACACCGGCAATTATGGGCACCGGAGAGACGCGAGAGCGAGGTCGTCGGGGCCGGAGCAGCGCCATCAAGTAACCACCTTAAGGAGCATCGCGCCTGCACAAGCACAGTAGTCTCGTCACCTCCATGCATTAGCCGTCACCGTGTCTCGGGAGGGGAGGAAGGGGCCGGCCGCCGGTCCGACACCCAGCGCATGGCCAATAGCAACACCAGCAAAGCTGGGCCACGACCCGAAGGTGAGGAGGAGTAGAGTGCAGGGGGAGCGCCCAGGCCGTGGCCAAGCGCGCCCCGCCCGCATCCGAACTGATAGGAGAATGCAGCAGCTGGGAGGGGTGGGTAGGGAGCGGGGCGAGGATGCACGAGGGGGACGGATCCGCCCCGCCGCCGCCATCCCAGGGCGCGGCGCAGCTTCGCCGGTCGGCCCTCTGGCGGCAGCGCAGTAGGAGCAGGGGGGTTTCCCCGTGTTGTTAGAGGAGGGCGACGCAGAGGGTGGGGGTTGCGGAAGGAAAACCTCCAAGGATCTCGAATAAGCTCAAAGTTGCACTCTCCTACTAAGACAAGTGGCTAGTGGGTTTTGAAATATATTACCGGTCTTTCCTCATCAGTTCAGACTTTTAAAGCAACTGACTGAAGCATGAATTCAATATGGTATCAAAGCCTAGAGGTCTTAAGTTGATCAAGACTCTCCCAAAGCAGCATTAAAAACAAAAGATTATGTGGCCTACATCAATCCCACGTCTAGTGACTAAAATAGTCCAGAGGTGAGGAGGGATGTTGAAATATATTATCCGCCCATCTCCATAAGTTTGGACTTTTGGAGCAACCGGCTCGAGCATGAATTCAATAATGGCTATTGTTACAAATCATAGTATTTTTTCAGAAAGAAAAGGGTAATAGCAACAAGAAGTATTACACTCTTTAGAAAAACAACAAGAACTAAGCCACTCTCTTGGAAAACAAGAATAAACAAACATTGGATTTATTGAAACTGGGTGTGATTGGCATTATTTTGCAGGCGAGCCTTGTGATCAGACTGGATGGCCCGATGTTGGCGCTTGGTCCTCTTGGTGGTCCTTGGGGACTTGGACGCCGGCGTGGGTGAGCATGGCCCAGATGTGGGTGATGAACTCGCCGCCGTTGGCCAGCGCCTGCGCGCGCCTCCGGCCCTGTGTTTTGAAATTCGGCCGAAAAAATGGATTTCGGCCATCTCGGCCTGTGGCGAGATCTAACTTTCCGCCGAAATTGGTCGAATTTGATGAATTTTGGTCAAATTTTAGTCAAACTTCAGTCAAATTTTGGTCAAATTTCGGCCGAAAATTTTGAAAATGGCCGAAATTAGTCCATCTCGGCCTAGGGCGAAAAAATTGTCAAATTGAAAATCAAAACGCTGTGGCCTGCGTGCAATGAACACCAGCAGCTCCGCCCAGAACTCGAGCAGCATTCCCCATACCTTCTCGTCCTCACGCATGGCGTTGCCGCCGCCACTAGCTCCATTCTCTAGCTGCTTCCCGAGCTTGATACCCTTGGCCATGGACGACTTCTCCTCCTTTTCGGTGAGAGTTGGACACAACATCATGAGCCGTTTACGGCGTTGCGTGGTGGTGAAGCAATTCTTGAAGAAGGTGTTAAGCTCCTCCTTGATGTCCTTGTACACCTTCTCCGTCCACGCCACGTCGTCCGGGAGGAGCCCCGGCTCATAGGCCACCAGGTAGGCACAATACCTGGATAGCGTTAGGGCTGCTTGGCCATATGGCGGCAGCGGGTGCTTTTGTCGGTCTCTCGTCTCAAACAATGTCGTCGCGATGTGCCACACCATGGTCACCGTGCCCGCGCCGCCCAACTTGTCATCACACGCCCACTCGAGGTGAGTAAAGCCATGCCTGCCCAACGCAGCTATACCGTTGCTAAAGCGTCGGCCATGGTTGGGTGTAAGGACGTCCTTCAAGACCCTGACGATGGCCATCTTGGCGTCGACGACGACGATGGCATCAGGGAGCCCGACGAGGCGCCTCTTGAGCAGGTGGGACACGAGCATCCACACTCGGCGTGGGTGGAGCTGGTGGAGCTTGAGCATGGTGACCTGGTGGACCTTGATGACGGGGCGCGAGCGGTGCTTCGCCCACAAGGTGCCCTTGACGAGCTGCTTCCGGACGGGTTGTTGCTTCCGGGCATAGTTGCAGAGCAAGGATGCGATGAACCAGTCTGAGAGCAGGTATTGCACGAACTCGTATGCCTCGACGGCGAGCAAGGTGAGCGTGAGCAGGAAGGTGACGATTAGATCAGAGGAGGAGCAGACCATGTTGAAGAGGAAGCTCATCTGGTGGGAGAAGCACTTGTACTGCACCACCATGTCGATGGACAGGTCGATAAGCCCCTTGAAAAGTGATCCCAACACCTTGAAGATGTGCCCGTTGCCTGTTACAAGGAGCACGGTGATGCAATACAGCAGGATGAAGACGATGGAGAATACGAAGTTGGCTATGAATAGCCCCGGGTTGGGCAATGCTAGCGGGATGATGGCTTGGTAGTACTCATCCAGGAACCTCAGCTCCAGCTCCACCACCTCGAATGCTCGCTCGGCGTCGGCCGCCTCGTCCCGGCCGTCCTCAAGGGCAAGGAGGCCACCAAGCACGAGATCTCGCGCTTGTGTGGTCTCTGCTTCTGCCATGTGGAACTTCTCCACCTTTCGCCGGAGTAGCTTGAATAGTGCGAGAGCAAGGCAGATGTGCTCCAGCTTGCGCCTGCTGCTCTGATTGTACCGAAATATGTGGTCATTGTCGGCGAGGTCCCAGATGTTACATACGCGGATCAGCTCGGTCTTGCTTTGCACCACTTGATCTTCATCTGGACTGTCGTCGGAGAGAATGTTCTTCATTTCTTGGTCGCAAATCTCAAAGCCATGGGGTGTCACCTCTCTCTCGAGTCGGCTCTCCCCCATGACTAGGTAGTTACATGTCCGCATGATGTTGGCTCCCAGAGCGTATTGGTTGTTGTCGCTGAACACTTGCCGGCGCGCGCGGACGAGTTGCGCCATGTAGCCGGAGACGAGGGCGGCGTTCTTGGCGAGATCGAAGGATCGCTTTGCAAGGTGGATGCAGATGGCACGCTTGCACATCTTGGCGACGCTGAAGATCCAGAGGATGATGAAGAAGGGCTTGACACCGTCGTGGACGTAGGCGTAGACGAGATAGCCGATCCACGCCATGCTCGCGGCCTCCTCTACTGCGTCGAAGGAGCTATAGCGGGCGACGCCGCGTGTGAAGGCGGGGCCGGCGGGGGCGACCATGGCGTAGACCTTCTTGCGGAGGAGCTCGGCGATGAGCATCCAGAGGAGGATGAGTTGCGCACGGGGCTGGTTGCCCTTGCTCTTTGCTTGGGAGAACATGTAGGACATGAAGGGGAGGAAGAGCGCGAAGGAGGCACGGAAGAAGATGCGGGTGGCGGCCGAGTGGCCACGGCCCCGGCCAGAGAGGCGGCCGGAGACGCCGAGGAAGAAGAGGGCGGCGCCGAGGAGGGTCATGAGGACCGTGGTGGTGACCATGAGCCGCTCGGTGGTGCGCATGTCGGGTGACACAGTGAAGCTTTCCACCATCACGACGCCCGGGGTGGCACACCCCACGGTAATGTTGAAGACGATGCTTAATGGCCGCCCCGGCGAAGCGGCGCTGGAGTTGTACATGGCCGCGGCAGCCCGGCTCACCGGCACCAGCATGCTGCCTTTGCACCCCTTGCCCTGTGTGAGATGCTGATGAATGACACTGGCTGGTTCCACTCAGAAAAAGGAACCACACTGGCTGGTAGTACACATGTGTTTGCATTGCACTTAGATATGTTGTACTACCACTTATATTTATACTTGAGCCCAGGCTAGGGCTAGTGTAGTTTTGGGTATGACGTGTGTGTGTCACAACGGGAAACACAGAATCTGATTAATTTGTCAGCCAGAGTAAACGGCACGGATCGATGCTCTGCTCGTGTGCGCGTGCAAACCCTGCTGCGGCAGCAGCTGCTAAAATAACGACCAGCAATGCTACACGTACATAAATTTACATAGATTTTATAAACAGATGAATTTTAATTGAAGATTAAGAGGAACGAGGGCTCCACCATCCTTGAAAATCAGGGGTGGTTAGTCAGAAAGAAAGTAACGTTATATAACTTTCTGTATGTATAACATTCTTCAATAATGACCAAACACGACCAGCAAAGGCTAGGTTGTATTACTTCCTTTCCGGTTTGCGTGTATCCCTAGATCTAATATAATTTAACTAACATAAAATGAACTGCATAGTCTTAAAATTGTATCATCAGAAAGTAGAAGATTTAAAGTTTCTAATGATATATATTCTATAATATATAATTTGTACTACATTCGTCTATTAGTTATATGTACATGCAAACCTTATAGGCAAGAAAGGAGGTAGTAGTACTGCTTAATTCGTACCAAGCGTACTACACCATGCTGAACAAGATACTTCGTTTCCCATGTGATTAAACTTTCTTTTTTGCGGCAGACATGTGATTAAACTTTGATCATCCATATAACTTGACTAGATGATGCCCTAGGTGTTGCCGTGGAAACCGTGTTAAAACAAATGCGTAAATAGATGCAAATGTCAGATTCACTTTATATTTTAAAAACAATAAAACCTATGAGTCCACTTTCAATGAATTGGTGTTAAGATGGGGTGTTAAGCACATTAAATAGTTTAGCAACTAAAGTTCCCAATGCATAGGGGGTGTTTCTTTACAGGGATTTTTTGCTGTAGGGACTAAAAAAAGTCCCTTTTAGTCCCATGTGGAAGAAATAGGAGGAACTTTTAGGGACTAAAAGGGGGTATTTGGGACTAAAGGAAGAAGTCCCTATGGAAGAGACTTTTTTGACACTTTTTACAACAGTGCCCTTACTTTTAGCATGTCATTTAATGACTTCTAATACATTACTAGGGGTAACATGGTATTTTTACATGTCATTTAATGACCTATAGTCCCTGGAAAAAAACGGGTAGGGACTAGAGACTTTTTAGTTGGGACTAAAAAAAGTCCTAGGACTTCTTAAAGAAACAGGGTCATAGTTGCTTAGCTTATTATAGCTAAGCCTCCTTATTTAATGCTTTTCCAACTAAAGTTGTACAAGCATTGGTCCATTTCTTTCATTTAATTGTTTTACCTAGATTCACGCGTTTAGCATTATTTTTTTTGAGATCATCACACTCATCTCTTTTCTATTAATTAGCTTGTCACATCATATTTTTCGTCTCTGTAGCATCTTTAGCATCTGTACAAGGTGGAGCATTGGGAGTAGCCTGATAAAATCTCATGTAGGAGTTCGAAAAGAGGAGAAGCATTCACTTGCCATGACCACACAAAAACTAGAGCAAAGAATGTAAGATATGCAACGGATTATTTAGATATAATAGGTACCAATTAGTGGTATAATCATATGTATGACACGTAGTCTATGTTTTGTTTATCAAAAATGATACACCTACGTAAATTGCTACTTAATCTTACGTAAAAGTGATATTTCCTTTCTTAATCCTAACCACTCCCCCCTGATTTTTAGGATGAAAGGGCATGCCAGCCAATTAAACAAGCCACACCAGCATGTACGTAACTTTTCATAGAAAATTCACGTAAGTGTAGCATTGCTCTTTGTTTATTAATGAAAGCTAAACAGGAAAAGAGGAGGAGCCATCTTTTCGGATGAGACGACAAACAAATTTGAGCCTGGATGAAATTTAAAGAGAAAAGGCTAATGGGTAAGCGCAACAAGCAAAGGCTAGGAACAGCATCCTATCCTATCATGCATTTGGAGGAGGATGCTGACGTCGGCCGTGCTTACGTCGCTGCTGCTCGCTCGTGCGTGCAGCTTGACGTGCCCACGGCAACGGTGGATGCTCTGTCCATCGTGTGTGCGCCGGCCACGCAACTTTGTCAGATGTGCCGGATCTTTTACAACAACTTTTATCGAACGATCTAAACTGAAGCGCGGTTTATCCGTATTTTTTCATTTTAAGTTGACATGTACGTCCCTTTTTTTTGTTCAGACTGGTCATGCGTATAACACGTCGATCCACTTTTCGTCCATGCGACAGGCTTGCGATTATTATTAATTCTTTCGTTACATATGTTTAAATAAAAATACATGCTAAACGTTAAATTTTTCTAAATACAATTAAAAGTTTAAGTCAAATAAATATCTCATAGTTTACAAGTCAAATAAACATTAAATTGTGTCAAATACATCTAGAAGGAAATGTTGGCGATACATCTATTGGTTGCCGACATAAATTCACATATGCTCAATCAAATTGTTTTGTAGCTGCGTGTGAATTTTCCAATCACGCATCTTATGATGAAACTCAACGAACTATGCAAATGTTGCCCCTTGAACATGCTCAGATACAAACATTGTCTTCCTGAAACTGAAACCTTTGGTCAAACTGACGTTCCGGACGCTCATCTTCTATGATCATGTTGTGCATGATCACGCAAGCTGTCATCACCACTCATAACTTTTTGATGCTCCAAGTTCTGGCGGGATACCGAATGATGCCCCATCGAGATTGAATAACACCAAAAGCACGCTCTACATCCTTGCGAACACTCTGTTGCTCATGGACAGATCTCTTTCTCTTCTCTCCTACAGGATTGGAGATTGTCTTCATAAGAGTAGACCGCTCTGGATAGATACCGCCAGCTAGATATTGGTGGCCATTGATCTCAACATTGACATCTGGGCTATTGCGTTCTGCCATCCTAGTAAACACCGGAGAGCGCTGGAGCACATTGATGTCGTTGTGACTCCATGCCAAAGAAAGAGTGCCAAATTCAAAGATCTTAGGAAGCCACGGTCTCAATTATGATAGTGCAAACTCGGACATGGCCCTTATACTGACCCTGTCAGGTAGAAGGGCAGTTCTTTTACTTCCAGGGCATACAATCTTTGCTACCAAGCATTCCCTAGAACCCCCTGTTAGCATTCAATGCCAGCAACCGTGCTGTATCAGCAGAATTTGGCTCTCTCAAGTACTCCGGCCCAAACACAGCTATGGCAGCTTTGCAAAACCTATACATGGACTCAAGGCATGTGGACTCACTCATTCGGACGTACTCATCAATGAGATCATCGGGAAATCCGTATGCAAGCATCAAAATGGCAGTAGTGCATTTTTGATAAGAGGAGAAGTCAATATTTCCAAGGCCATCCCTCTTGAACTCAAAATAGTTATCTTACTCGACCACCCCCTCCCGAATACGGTTTAATACATGCCTAGCCATACGAAAATGGCGTCGAAACATGTGTTGTTTGAAGAGCGGGTTTGGAGTCTCGAAGTAGTCCTTCCGGAGTAGGAAATGGCCACTCTCCTGGTTGTGATTCATCGTCGGCATGTGCCCCAGTATGGATCCCCTAAACTATGGCCGCTATATACTAAGGTGGTCCTGGACGACCAATCAGTCGTCGCAATCTCCTCATCGTCGGATGAAGAATCATCAGAATCACAGATAACATTGTAGAAGAAAAACTCATCGTCGGAGTCTGATACCTGTGATCTGTGTTGTGTTTTGCGTGAAGAGGAACGGGTGATGCAACACAATGTAGGTAAGTATTTCCCTCAGTGGAGAATCAAAGTTTATCGAACCAATAGAAGTAACAACCAACCCCCGTCTTCAGCGACTGCACACAAAAGCACCAAACACTTGCACCCAACGCAGGTAAGATGGTTGTCAATCCCCTTGTCTTGTTATTTGCAAGCAAGTAAGTAGTGTGGTTGGAAGTTACAAAGTGAAAAGTAAATAAAGGAAGCGAGGTATTGTAGCTTTTTGTAAACTTACAAGTGAATATACCTGAGGGTCATAGTTTTTTCTAGTGGCATCTCATGAAACCAAGCATACGGTGGGTAAACAAATTACTGTTGGATAATTTATAGAAAAGCACATAGTTTTGTGATATTCACGACAATGATCATGTGTATATAGGCATCATGTCCATAAGAAAATAAGCCAACTCATGCCTGCACCTATTACTATTACTCCACCCATCGACCGCTATCCAGCACGCATCTAGAGTATTAAGTAAAACAAAGTAATGTTTGGGGAACGAAAACATGATGTAGACAAAGAAAATTAAATTAATATGAACTAACCCCATTGTTTTATCCTTAGTGGAAACATTACACACGTATCTTGTCCCCCTCTGTCACTCAGATATAAAAATCCGTTAGATTGAACCCACTAAAAAACACCCCTCTGACTTAAGAAAGATAAATTTACTTGGCCAAAGAAAATCAATAGATCCTAAATATTTATGAAGCTATGATGATCACACACATAAGAATCATACTTAGAATTTAGAGATGATTCAAATATTTATCATGAATAATCTGAACATAAACCAACAATTAATCGTATCCCAACAAACAAATCGCAAAAAAGAATTACATTGGATAGATCTAAGCGAAGATGCGATGATCATTGTATTGAAGATCAAGAGAGAGAGATAGTCATCTAGGTACTAACTACGGACCCGTAGGTCTCTGGTGAACTACTCACATATCACCATGGGAGTAGCAAGGATGATGTCGAGGTCCTCCGTGATCGATTCCCCCTACGGCATGTCACCAAGAAAGGGCTCCAGATGGGCACACAGCGATACAGAGACTTGCGGCGGCAAATAGTGTGTGTGTTTTAAAAAAGAATTCATAAAAAACTTGCATTTGAATAAAATATATACAAAAAAGTAAATGAATATGAAGGTTCATATTTTTGAAAAAGTTAATAGATTTTGAAAATAATGTTCTCACATTTGAAAGAAGAACATTTATTGTAAAACAAAAGATTCAAAAATTTGAAAGCTCACAATATTCTCAAATCTGGAAAGCTCCCTAAATTCACTTTTCTCAAAAAATAAAGGTGTTGGGGAACATTGCATGGGAAATAAAAAATTCCATATGCACACGAAGACCTATCATGGTGATGTCCATCTACGAGAGGAGATTAGATCTACATACCCTTGTAGATCGCTAAGCGGGAAGCGTTAAGAAACACGGTTGATGTAGTGGTACATCTTCGTGATTCAAATCACTGTCGTCCTATGATCCGTTCCGATCTAGCGTCGAACGGACGGCACCTCCGCGTTCAGCACACGTACAGCTCGATGACGATCTCGGCCGTCTTGATCCAGCAAGCAAGACGGAGAAGTAGATGAGTTCTCCGCAGCGTGACGGCGCTCCGGTGGTGGTGATGATCTACTCCTACAGGGCTCCGCCCGAGCTCCGCAGAAATCTGACCTAGAGATTAAACTATGTTGAATAGGCTAGAGTTGCACATGGCAAAGTTGTGTCTCAAAGAGCCCTAAACCACCAATATATATAGGAGGAGGGGAGGGGCTAGCCTTGGGGCACAAGGGCCCCAAGGGTGCACCTGCCGAAGGGGTGGAGGAGGACTCCTCCTCCAATTCGGTTTGGGAAGGAGGAGTCCTGCTCTTCCTTCCCACCTCCCTCTTTCCTTTTTTTTCTTTTCTTTGGTATTTTTAGTTGTGGCGCCATAGCCCTCTTGGGCTGATGATACGTCTCCAACGTATTTATAATTTTTGATGGTTCCATGCTATAATACCGGCCGGCTGGAATAATACCACTATCGTTCTTATCCAGAAGGTGGAGAATCCTGAGAGCATAACCCAATTCAGGCCCATCAGCCTTTGCAATGTTCTTTATAAAATTATCTGGAAGGTTCTTGCGGGAAGATTAAAGTTTCTGTTGTCGGAAATCATCTCCCCTAACCAGAGCGCCTTTGTGCCGGGAAGATTGATCACGGATAACTTCCTGGTGGCCTTTGAATCATACCATGCTATTAAGAAGAAGAACTCTGGGTATGGTACCTGTGTTGTAAAGTTGGATATGCATAAAGCTTATGACCGTGTCGAATGGAGGTTCCTAGCATAGATGATGATCGGGTTGGGATTCTCACAGGAATGGGTTGACCTGATTATGGAGTGTGTGTCCTCGGTGCGATACCAAGTGAGTATTAACAATGAGCTGTCAGATTACTTTGTACCGTATCGGGGACTTCGACAAGGGGATCCCTTGTCCCCCTACTTGTTCCTACTCTGTGCAGAAGGTCCCTCGGCTCTATTATCACATGAGGAGAATGCAGGTAATATATCCGGGGTGAAGGTGTGCCGGTCGGCCCGGCCCGTTTGTCACCTTCTCTTTGCGGATGACTCTCTTATCTTGATGAGAGCAGATCAGGCGAATGCGGTGAGCCTACGCAGAGCCCTGCAAGACTATTGCACAGCCTCAGGCCAGATGGTAAGCGAGGCTAAGTCGGCTATCTTCTTCAGCCCCTGCACTCCAGTCCAGGTTCGCGTAGAGGTGTGTACAACTTTGAATATCATGGCCGAGGCTGTTTCTGAAAAGTATCTTGGGCTCCCACCTATTGTGGGGGTGGACAGATCCGAGTGTTTTCAACATCTCGTGGAAAGGGTTCTAAGTAGAATCATAGGTTGGAAAGAGAAACTTCTGTCGGTAGGAGGGAGGGAGATTCTTCTCAAAGCTGTGATTCAAGCCATCCCCTCCTATGCAATGTCCGTTTTCAAGTTACCAAAAGAGATATGCAATGACATAACCTCTGTGATGTCGAAATATTGGTGGGGTGATGATGATCACAAAAAACACATGCACTGGTTTGCCTGGTGGAAGATGTGTGTGCCTAAAGAGCAAGGAGGGATGGGCTTTCGAGATATACATTGCTTTAATCTGGCCCTCCTGGCGAAGCAATCTTGGAGGCTCCTGAGTGAACCTGAATCTTTGTGTGCCCGGGTGCTCAGGGCAAAGTACTTTCATGATGGTGATCTTTTGAACTGCTCGCTAAAGAACGGGAGCTCTTACACATGGCAAATCATCTGGAGTGGTCTTCAATCATTTAAGAAAGGTATTATCTGGAGAGTAGGCGATGGAGCATCAATCAATATTTGGGATGACCCTTGGATCCCTAGTAGTCTGAACAAACGCCTGCTTACGCCAAGGAATAATATTGTTCTCACAAAAGTTTCTGAACTTATCGATGAGGTTACTAGATCCTGGGACGAGGATCTTATCAGGCAGTTGTTTTGGTCAGTTGATGTTGAACGTATACTGAACATCCCATTGGCGATGGGGATGATGGCAGATTTTGTTTCTTGGCACCCGGACAAGCACGGCGTTTTCTCTGTGAGATCGCTTACCACGGAGAATGGGAATTCCAACATGAGCGAAACTTGAGGAGGACGAACAACCACCAAACCTCAGGTAATAACCCAATCTGGAAAACCTTATGGAAGCTGCGGATCCCGGCGAAAGTTAAAATTCATATTGCTTGGTGCAATTCCATGCTATGGCGTCTTGGCGAACCAGCACATTAGGTCCAGCTCGCAGTGCCCTCTTTGTACATCAGATTGTGAAAGCATCAAACATGCTATGTTCCCGTGCCCACGCGTGCAAGAAATTTGGAGAATCCTGGGTCTGTCCAGCCTCCTCCAAGATATCTGCACGATCGAACGGGATGGGAGTGTGGTCCTTCAAGATCTGTTGCTATCTAAAAGTAACGCCCAGTCGCATATCGCTGATGTTGGGAGGGGGGGGAACTTATAGCAACAACTGTCTGGTATGTTTTGTGGGAGAGAAGACATTTCGCCAATGGCGAGAAAGTCTTTGAACCACCCAGGTCTGCACATGCGATATCAGCACTAGCCAAGAACTTCTTCAGGGCCAGGGGAAAGAAACTAGCCGTTCTTCGACAAGGTTGGAAATTACCAGCAGTTGGACTATACAAGCTCAACGTTGATGCTTGCTTCAACATTGACTCTGGGACAGGGAGCACTGGGGCGGTAATTCGCGATGATAAAGGTATCTTCCTGGCGGGCTTATGCAGTGATATCCCCTTTGCTGACGATGCAGGCTCGGCGGAAGCCAGAGGGCTTAGAGACGGTCTCATATTAGCGAATGATTTGGGGTTGGAGAGGATTGTTGTTGAGTCCGATTGCATGGAGGATATCATGCTCAACAGTGGGAAATCGCTTGGACCAGACGCTGCGATATACGAAGAATGTTTCTTCCTGGCTAATAATTTCAGCTCTATTCAATTCCAATTTTGCCCTAGAGAGGCCAATATGGCTGCAAATACTCTTGCTAGATATGCTTAACCCACTAGAACTATAAAGTTGTTGGAGGAACCTCCTGGTTTCCTCGTTGATGTACTAGCCAACGATGTAACTCTCCTTTCACATGAAATATAAAAGGCCATCTGGCCTTCCCCGTTCAAAAAAAAAGAAATCTTTGAAACGGGCATCTTCGTTCAAACATGTAATAAATAATTAAGAGATTAACCTATTGGTAATTATTTAGCATTCTAAGTGTAATAAATATGTCATCCTCTTCTTCCACTCCACCAAACCATATGTCCCGGTCTCTAAGGTTTTGCATGATGGCTTACTCGCGACCCTGCGGAATCGCCAAACTAATGCAGCTTCCGCTCAGCTTGCTACTGTTCTATATCTATTGCAGGACGTCACACCCTCGGTTCTACCCGATGATAGGTTCCTCATCCACGGTGTCACGTTCTCCGCTCGGTGCGCATACTCGCTGCTCTCCTCCGCCCACGAGATCTACACTCACGCCGACTGCATCTGGAGTTTCAAGGCCACCATCAAGGTCAAGATCTTTGCTTGGCTGCTTTTCAAAGATAGGCTAAATACCAAGGCAAACCTACTCCGCAAGACCATCACACATGACTTCTCCTGCCCGAGGTATGCTCACCCCCTCGAGAATGCGTCACATCTGGCCATTCGTTGCCCTAGGGCTCGCCAGGTGTGGGATCTGCTCGGGCTACTACCGACATCTGACCTCAGTCTCATCTGGACCACCGCCACTCCGATTGGCCTCGACATCAACATATGGCCCACAGTGGCCCTCACCATCCTTTGGAAGTTATGGGACTCTCGCGATGCCGAGGTGTTTCATAATGAGATTCCACTATGGACACTATCCGCAATGTAATACCAGACTTCACTCTTTAAGGCTTTAGGTTTAAAGACCCTGTTAATAGGGATGTTGTCATGGCCTGGCGCAGCATTCTCTCATCTCGATGTAACTTCTGATGTAACTATCTGGCGGCGGCGTCTTGCTTTTGAGTAATATTCAGGTGGGAAAACTCCCTCATGATTGTTCAAAAAGAATACCCAGATGTGCTTCGTTTCGTAAGCTTCACATCCTCGACTCTCCGTCGTATTGTCCCGTCAGCCGGCCGGCCATTCCCTCTTACCCGTCTACATATATACTCACTGCCCACAATGCCTCCCTGCTTGCGCGCAGGTTGACCCGTCCCCTTCAACCGGCCGCCATCTTTGTAAATACTCCCTCCGTTTCTAAATATAAGTCTTGTAAAAGATTTCACTAGAGGTCTACATACGGAGTAAAATGAGTGAATCTACACTTTATAGTATGTCCATATACTTTCGTATGTAGTCTACTAGTGAAACCTCTAGAAAGACTTATATTTAAGAACGGATGGAGTAATCAATAAATTAGTTACATGCATCGTTCAGATGCAAAGGTTGAAGGTAATCTTTTTTAAGAGAAAAACATTGGTGAAAGTAATTTGATGCTTCAGCCAGTTGGGTACGTAATCCTGCATGAGGTCCTTCTCCTCCTCACAGGTAGTAGCAGTAGGTGACAAGCGGAGAGACAGCCCACCGCATGCCCTCCTCCTTACACCTCCTGAGTTGACCAGCGGAACCCCCTACGGGCCGGATGATTAAGTGTACGACGCACACAGACTCAAATAGGTCATATCTTTCTTTTTTTTGGCTAGCCATTCAACTACAGGTTGGTTTGTAGTCATACATTTTATTTTATTTTTGAAAATTAGGACACACATGCAGATTTTAATAGAATTATGATAAAAAAAATAGTTTTTTATAGGATTAGACTTGACTTATTGTTTTTAATGTCCATCATGTCCTTAGCCATGAAGAGGTACGGAACGATCCTGGACATCGATGTGTTTGGGGGTACATGAAGCAGAAGCGTTACTCCAGTAACACACCAGAGTAACACACCAGCTCTGACCAAAATCTTTGGGGATACATTGAAATTGAATCAAATTCTCACCGATGGCCCGCCCCCCATGGTGTTGTACGGCTGATACTTTGCCTGCATAAGATGTTCTTCGTGTGAAAAGGCTGGAAGCGTATGCATCTTAGCAGGGACGCGTGCGTGTTTATATAGGCATAATGCCGAAGAGATATACATCAAAGAGAGGTTAGGATCAATCTCCTCTTATCTATAGTTTAAACACAATGAGATAGAAAGAGATCCTAACCAACACAACACGCACTCACACCCTATAACATGTTATACAAGTCACATATTATACAGGAGATATATTGTCTAACACCCCCCTCCATCACAACTGCCTAAGTTGAGATTGCGACAAAAACTTCCAATTGCCGAGCTGTCAAAGGTTTAGTGAACCCATCTGCCACTTGATCACCTGTAGGGATGAACCTGATATTCAACAATTTATTGGCTACCCTTTCTCGAACAAAGTGATAATCGATCTCAATATGTTTGGTGCGAGCATGACATATGGGATTGGCAAACAAGTAGGTAGCACCCAGGTTATCACACCAAAGAGAGGCTGCTCTGGGATGATGCACACCCAATTCTATCAACATAGTTTGGACCCAAATAACTTCGGCAGTGGCATTGGCAAGTGATTTATATTCAGCCTCAGTACTGGAGGGAGACACAGTAGGTTGCTTACGAGCAATCCAAGAGACTAGATTGCTGCCAAGAAAAACTGCAAAGCCTCCTGTCGATCGCCGATCATCTGGACAACCAGCCCAATCTGCATCTGAAAAAGCACTAACCAGCATAGAGGCTGACTTATTGATACGAAGACCATGATTTAGGGTTCCTTGCAAATTGCGAAGAATGCGCTTGACCAGAGACCAATGGACAGTTGTAGGAGCATGCAAAAACTGACAAACTTTGTTGACCGAAAAAGAAATATTAGGGCGAATTAAGGTCACATATTGCAAGGCACCAACAATACTTCTGTATTTGGTAGAGTCCTCATCACAAAGGGGCTCACCATCATAAAGAGACAATTTTTCTGTTGTTGGCAGAGGAGTTTGTACAGGTTTACAGCCTTTCATGCTCACACATGTAAGTAAGTCGAGCAAATACTTGCCTTGTGACAAGATAATGCCATCTTGAGTAGGGGTTACCTCAATGTCAAGGAAGTAGTGTAGAACACCAAGATCCTTGAGTGCAAAGTCCATGCAAAGGTCCTTCAAGAGAGCATCAACTGCTTGAGCAGAAGAACTAGTGACAATTATATCATCAACATAGATAAGCATAATTTTTTTGACTCCATGCCGAGAGTAAAAGAACAATGAGGTATCTGCCTGTGAAGGGTGAAAGCCAAGTGACTGAAGTTTGGATGACAAACGAGAATACCATGCCCGAGGTGCTTGTTTCAAACCATATAGTGCTTTGTCAAGTTTGCAAACAAAAGTGGGTGACCGTGGATCTTTATACCCAGGGGGTTGTCTCATAAAGACATCCTCTTCCAGAAGACCATATCAGAATGCGTTCTTGACATCGAGCTATCGCATAGACCAATTACGGGACACAACAATAGACAGAATTAAGCGAATGGTTGCAGCCTTGACAACTAGACTAAAGGTATCCTCATAATCAATGCCATAACGTTGTTTAAATCCTTTTGCAACTAGACAGGATTTATACCTATCAATGGTACCATCAGAGTTCCGTTTTACCTTATAAACCCACTTGCAGTCAATGATATTATGTCCTTGACTGGGCGGAACCAAGTGCCATGTTTTATTTGACAAGAGTGCACCAAATTCTTCATCCATAGCAGCTTTCCACTTAGGATCACCAAGTGCCTCCTTGAGATTTTTCTGGTTCACCTGTAGCACAGAAAGAGCCCCAACGAATGCAACCATCGGTATGAACTTTGGGTTTTCAAATACCACTTTGTGACCGAGTGCGAGCACGTGTAGGAGGAGGAGCTGCCGGAGCTGGTTGCATGTGCTTATGAAGGCGTTGCACCAACACAGAGTCGGACGATTCACCGGTTGACGAAGCAGCAACCCTTGCATGGAGATCAAAAGCATGCAGTGAACCAGAGTCGACCACGTGGTCGTCCTGGGAATCATCAGAAGCAGCAGACGGCGCGTCAGGCATGGGAGAATCCACCTCGTTGTGGGAGGACGACGCGACAGGAGACAGGGAGGGCCCCGTAGGAGATTCCGCCGCATCAGCCAGCGAGGGCGCGCCACGTCCAGGAGACCGCACCGGTCCTGAAGTAGGAGACAGGGAAGGCGCGCCACGTCCAGGGGACCGCACCAGGCCCAAAGCGGGAGACAGGACAAGGCCCGTTGCTGCAGTGCCCGGGGAGCGCACCGAGGCCGCGTCCTGACGCGAGGACCGCGTGTGGTGCTGATCGGCAGGTGCGCCTGATTGGCGCACAGATCCCGGGACAGTGCACGCCGACCCAGGTGCTGGATCAGCCGATCCCGAGGCCTGCAGCACAGGATCTTCTGCGGCCACGGAATCTGGAGTAGAATTAGGGTGCATAAAATCATGATTACCTGTAGCGGATTCCTGCACACTGTTAGTAGAGGTGGGAGCAGAGGTATGGGAAATTGCTATGTGATCATTCTGGACTGCTGCAGGGTTAGTGACACTGGAAGAATTTAGGAGGGTGGGTGAAAGAAGTACGAGCTCTGCACGAAGTTGGGCACCGGCATTAGGATGCAAAGAAGCAAAGGGAAAAATATGCTCATCAAAGATAAGATCACGAGAAACATAAACCCGCCCCGTGGAGACATCAAGGCATTTATATCCTTTGTGAAGTGCACTATAGCCAATGAATACACACTGTTTGAAACGGTACTCAAGTTTATGTTTGTTGAAAGGACGCAAATTAGGCCAAACAACACTGCCAAAAATACGAAGAAAATTGTAGTTTGGTGTGATGCCAAAAAGTCGTTCTAATGGAGTTTGATTGTGAATGACACGATTAAAAAGGTAGACGGCCGTAGAAAATGCCTCATCCCAAAACTTGAGAGGCATGGATGCATGAGCTAGGAGGGAAAGGCCAACTTCAACAATGTGGCGATGCTTACGTTTGGCAGAACCATTTTGTTGGTGAGCATGAGGGCATGATACATGGTGAGTGATGCCAAGGCGTTCAAAGAATTGATTCAACTTTTGATATTCGCCACCCAAGTCTGTTTGCATAGCAATAATTTTTCGTTCAAACAAACGTTCAACAAGTGCTTGAAAAAGATGAAATTTCTGGAAGAAATCTGATTTATTTTTTTATAAGATAACGCCAACTAAATTTGTTGAAATCGTCGATGAAGCTGACATAGTATTTTTGTCTACCAACTAAAAGAGGCCCAGGGCCCAGACATCAGAAAAATGAGCTCTAAAGGAGCTTGAGATACACTAGTTGAACGAGAGTAAGGTAATTGATGGCTTTTAGCATTTGACATGCATCACACACAAGATGATGATATGCTTTATTTGACACTGGAAGACTATTTTTGCGAAGAATTTGCTGCACCACTGGTAAGGAGGGATGGCCTAGACGTCTATGCCACCTAGATGTAGATGGCTTGATTACTCCAAGGATGTGCCATCCATGAGCAACCGGTTGGCCAGCAACAGGATACAACCCATCCTTACTCGGCCCGTGAAGAATTGTGCCCCGCGTTTGCTGATGGTGAATAGAAAAGAACTCCGGGTAAACAACAAGATATGCATCATTATCTTTAGTGAGTTGATAATCAGAGAGAAGATTTTTGGATTTGGGAACCTGGAGAATGTTGTTCAACTCTAAGGATTTGTGCGGAGTAGGAAGCAGAGAATGACCAACATGTTTAATTTCCATACCTTGACCACTTGCGGTGTGGATTTGTTCCGGTCCAGTGTAGCGGTCATGAACAATGAGTTTCTCCAACTCGCCAGTCACATGATCGGTGGCTCCAGTCTCGAGATACCAGTTGGTATCGACACCATAGGCAGTAGAAACGGTGTTGGCAGATTTCTTGCTACCGCCGCCGCTATTTCCACCACCGTCGCCTTGTCGCTTGGGGGGAGGATTGAAGGTCTTGTCATAGCGTTTGAAGCAGCACCAAGCAGCATGCCCCTCACGTTTGCAGATCTGGCACTTCTCATCCCCCTTCCTCCTGAAGATGGGGCGCCACCATTGTTGGAGAAGAAGCCGCTACTGCCGTCCCCCACCATAGGTAGCACCAGGGTTGTTTCCTCCCCCGTAGCCAGCAGCAGGAGGGCGCCCTGAGTTGTTGTTGCGGGAGCCGCCCTTGGAGGCAACGTTGATGGAGAAGTCGTTGCTGCCACTGCCGTTCTGCGCGTGGATGCGTGCCTCCGCAGTGTTCAGCAGCAAAAAAATTTCCGTAAGACCGATCTTTTGATCAGCTTCGGGACGAGAGGAGAGGGCTGCGACATACGGATTGTAGTCCGAGTCCAGTCGTTCCAAGATGTAGGAGACCAGTTCGTCGTCGTCGATGGGCTTCCCTGCCGCCGCCATCTCATCCGCAAAGCCCTTCATCTTGGTGAAGTAGAGGGCAACAGGTGAGTCTCCTTTCTTGGTGTTGCCGAGTTGCCCACGTAGCTGGATGTGGCGTGCCCTGGAGTGGGACGCAAACATCTGTTGGATCGTAGTCCAGATGCCGGTGGCAAAGACGAGGGAGTGCACCTGAAGAAGAACATCGCAGGACAGAGAAGCAAGAAGGAAATTGAGGACCTGCTGATCCTGCGTGTACCAGAGAGCATGGGCAGGGTTTGGAGTCGAAGAGAGCTCCTTCTTCCCTGAAACCTCTGTCTCGATGATCAAAACAGTGGGCGGCTCGGCCATGATGCCATCGAGATAGCCCATGAGACCAGCAGCGCGCACATGTGGGAGGACTTGCGCCTTCCACACCAAAAAATTGTCCCGAGCTAGCGTTTCGGTAATGGTATGACCTAGCGCAGCAAGGGAGGAAGCCATGGTGGAGCTTGAGGAGGAAAATGACATGTCGATGTGGAAGAGGTAGGCTCTTATACCATATGAAAAGGCTGGAAGAGTATGCATCTTAGCATGGACGCGTGCGTGTTTATATAGGCATAATGCCGAAGAGATATACATCAAAGAGAGGTTATGATCAATCTCCTCTTATCTACAGTTTAAACACAATGAGATAGAGAGAGATCCTAACCAACACAACACGCACACACACCCTATAACGTGTTATACAAGTCACGTATTATACAGGAGATATATTGTCTAACACTTCGATGATGCGTTTTCCATTGTGCCTCATCCTCATCATCGTCATTGTCGTTCTCGTCGTCATCATCATCCTCTCATTACTTAGCACAACTGATGTAACTATGTTATGGACTATGCTATCTGGACCCATGTTGTGGTAGAAGGTCGTAGCATTATGCCAACTAGCTACTATCATTCATCATTGTAAATTTCTTCAAACAAAAGGGGGAACAGCAGCAAAAAGCATTACATTGACAGAAAATTTAAGCCACTCTTTTGAAAAACAGTTACAATCAAGCCACTCTTTTGAAAAACAGTTACAATCAAGCCACTCTTTTGGAAAACAAGAACAAATAAGCAATTGGGTTTTATTGAAATCGCTTGTGATGGGCATGGCTTTGCTGGTGAGCCTTGTGATCAAACTTGATGAGCCTGGTCCTCCTGGTGGCGCTTGGGATCCTGGATGCCGGCATGGGTGAGCATGGTCCATATATGGGTGATGAACTCGCCGCCATTGGCAAGAGCTCGTGCGTGCGCCTCTGGCCCCGCCATCGGCCTACGCGCCACAAACACGAGCAGCTCCGCCCAGAACTCGAGTAGCATCCCCCAGGCCTTCTCGTCCTCGCGCATGTTGTCATCGGCGATGTTGTCCGGCCGCTCTCTGCCCTCCAGCTGCTTCCCCAATTTGACACCCTTGGCTATGACCGACTTCTCCTCCTCCTCCCCAGCTGGGGAGAAGCTCATCAGGGCCTCGCGGCGGTGCACGGTGGTGGAGCAGCTCCGGAAGGAGTTGTTGAGCTCCATCGCCATGTCATTGTACACTTTCTCTGTCCATGCCTCGTCGTCCGGGAGGAGCCCGGGCTCGTAGGCCACCAGGTACGCACAGTACCTCGACAGCGTCAGTGCAGCCTGGCCATATGGTGGTAGCGGGTGCTTCTGCCGGTCCCTTGTCTCAAACAGCGCCGTCGCGACGTGCCACACCATGATCACCGTGGCGCCACCCATCTTGTTCTCGCACGCCCACTCCAAGTGACGGAAGTCGTGCCTTCTCAAAGCAGTTATGCCGTTGCTGAAGCGTGCGTCGGAGCTGGGCGCAAGGACATCCTTTATGGCCCTGACGATGACCAGCTTGGCGTCGTCGGTGACAATGGCGTCGGGCAGCCCGACGACGCGCTTCTTGAGCATGCTGGAGACGAGCACCCACACTCGGCGTGGGTGAAGCTGGCGGATCTTGAGCATGGTCACCTGGTGGACCTTGATTACGGGCCGCGAGCGGTACTTGACCGACAGGGTGCCCTTGACGAGCTGCTTCCGGATGGCCCGTTGCTTCCGGGAGTAGTCACAGATCAAGGAGGCGATGAACCAGTCAGAGAGCAGGTACTGCAAGAACTCGTACGCCTCGACGGAGAGCAGGGTGAGCGTGAGGAGGAAGGTGACGATGAGGTCCGAGGAATCGCACACCATGTCGACGATTGTGCCCACCTTGTCTTTGAAGTGATGGTACTGCGCCGTGTCGAAGGATAGGCCGACGAGTCCCCGGAAAAGGGATCCCAACACTTTGAAGATGTCGCCATGACCGGTGACCAGAAGCACGGTGATACAGTATATCAGGACGAAGACGATGGAGAAGGCAAAGTTGGCTATGAATAGCCCCGGCCTGGGCAACGCCAGCGGGATGATGGCCTGGTAGTACTCGTCCAGGAACCTCAGCTCCAGCTCAACCACCTGGAACGCTCGCTCCGCATCGGCGGGACCTCCCTCGAGGGCGAGGAGGCCACGGAGCACGAGGTCGCGCGCCTGTGGGGTGCTGGCCTCCGCCATGTCCAGGCGCTCCATCTTTCGCCGGAGCAGCTTGAAGAGGGCGAGGGCGAGGCAAATGTCCTCCATCTTGCGCCTCCTGCTCTCGTTGTACCGGAAGATTGGGTCACTCTCAGAGAGATCCCAAATGTTGCACACTCTGACCAGCTTGGACTTCTTGCCTGGCGGATCGCCATCGCCGTGGCCGTCGCCGGCGAGAATGTTCTTCACTGCTTGGTCGCAGATCTCGAAGCCATGGGGCGTCGCCTCTCTCTTGAGCCGGCCCTCCCCCATGACCACGTAGTTGCAAGTCCTCATGACGTTGGCGCCGAGGGCGTCAGCGTCCCCGTGGTGTGAGTGTGACAGTTGTTGTTGTTTGTCGACGAGCTGGGCCATGTAGCCGGAGACGAGGGCGGCATTCCTGGCGAGGTCGAAGGAGCCCTGGGCGCGGCGGATGCAGATAGCGCGCTTGCACATCCTGATGACGCCGAAGATCCAGAGGATGATGAAGAAGGATTGGATGCCGGGGCCATGGACGTAGGCGAAGATGAGGTACCCGATCCATACCATGCGCGCGGCCTCCTCGACGGCGTCGAAGGTGCTGTAGCGGCCGACGCCGCGCGAGAAGGCGTTGGCGGCAGGGGCGACCATGGCGTAGACCTTGCTGCGGAGGAGCTCGACGAGGAGCATCCAGAGGAGGATGAGCTGCGCGCGGTAGTTGTTGCACGCCTCGGCCTTGGCCTGGGAGAAGGCGTAGGACATGAATGGGAGGAAGAGCGAGAAGGTGGCCCGGAAGAAGATGCAGGTGATTGGCGAGTGGCCGCGGTGGCGGCCGGTGAAGCGGCCGAGGACGCCGAGGAGGAAGAGCGCGATGCCGAGGAATGTCATGAGGGCCGTGGTTGTGACCATGAGCCGCTCGGTGTAGCGCTGTCGGGTGTCGGACATGGCCCGGATCCCCAGCTGCGTCATGGCCGTGGTCTTGCACATGCCTGGCGCCGGCGCCGGCGCCGGGGCGCTGGAGTTGTGCATGGCCACAACAGCCCGGCTCACCAGGGACGTGCGCACCATTGCCGAGCTTGATGATGCTGATGATGGTGGTGCATGTGTTTTTGTTGTATTTATACTAGTTTTGGGCATACGCCACGGGTATAGAATCCCGCTGGCGAAGTGAGAGGCACACGCCATGGATCGATGCTCGTGTCCGACCATTGGCAGCAGCAGCCAGCATGAGATGATGACAGGATAATTGAGGGGCCAGAAACATTTTTTTCAAACACACAGCCCAACCGCGTGGTGCATATATATATATATATATATATATATCAAAAACAGAGCCAAGTCCCTTCTATCATACTAGTTTAGTTTGATTTGGTGGGCAAAGCACAGATGGTAGAAGCAAAAGGCTTGCTAGGATGAGCATCATTTGATTTCGTTTCTAAAACAAGCGGTACGAAATGCTGCTTTGAACTTGCCTTTTGATTACATAACGTCCAATCCAATGGGAATTGCATCGCCCATATCTTCACCATGTACCCTCCTTGGGATCATGTAATGCTTTTGTGTTTCTTCAGCATCCTTTCTTTACACGCAAATATATTCATGTGGGGCCACCTTGGTTCAAAGAAAAAGGTGGCTGGAATCATAAGAATAGGGAAATTTTATATGATGGTACTATTAATATGCCTTTGGTTGGGCTCAGCTGTGCTTACAATCCTCTATTTTACTCACGCATTTTCTATCTTAATAAAGCCTTTTTCATATTCTTACATTTTTAAAATCATGCAAACTAAAGGAGCCCGTATTTTATGTACATTTTGCCACAGACCTAGCCTACCATACATGAGTCTCCCTCTAATGTCCTGGCTCCCTGTCCTGAACCAAATATATTGATCTATCTCCCATGTATTCCTCAATACCCCTTATTGTTACCCTTCTCCCGCACACCATGTTGTTATTTCCTCCGCGGTGCTTCTCAAAATGTGAAAAAAAATCAAGAATTTTATTTGTGCTTCGACGAGAAGCACAGCTGAGCCTCCCGGGAAAGAAGTGATTGTGTGATTTATTTTTTTCAAACACACAGCTCAACCGCGTGGTGCATATCTGAAAAACAGAGCCAAGTCCCTTTTTATCAAAATTTAGTTTGATTTGGTGGGCAAAGCACAGATGCTGATGGCTGGGCGACGGTAGAAGCGAAAGGCTTGCTAAGATGAGCATCATTTGATTTCGTTTCTAAAACAAGCAGTACGAAACGCTGCTTTGAACTTGTCTTTTGATTAAATAATGTCCAATCCAATGGGAATTGCATCGCCCATATCTTCACCATGTACCCTCCTTGGGATCATGTAATGCTTTTGTGTTTCTTCAGCATCCTTTCTTTACACACAAATATATTCATGTGGGGCCACTTTGGTTCAAAGAAAAAGTGGATGAAATCATAAGAATAGGGAAATTTGTTATGATGGTACCATTAATTTGCCTTTGATTGGCATGAATGTGGCAAATGAAAATGGAGGAAATATTCCTTTGATCTCAACTTCAAAGGACAAACATATGAATTCTAACATCCAGTTGCACCTCCTTTCCAAATTTATATGGACCAAGAACAATACTAAGATCTTTTGTGCCAAAATAATATTCCAACTATACGTTTTTAAGCGGTTAGACTCTAATTTGACAGTGTCTACTAGAAATTCATGTGTTTGCCGGTTCCTATGAGCCAACCACAACTCAAGTTGATGACAGAACTAATGTGCTTACCAATCCTCTATTTTACTCACGCGTTTTCTATCTTAACAATTTCTTTTTTCATATCCTTACATTTTTTAAATCGTGCAAACTAAAGGAGCCTGTATTTTATGTACATGTTGCCCCAGACCTAGCCTACCATGCATTAGTCCCCCTCTAGTGTCCTGGCTCCCAACTGTCCTGAACCAAATATACTGATCTTCTCCCATGTATTCCTCAATAACCCATATTGTTACTCCTCTCCCACAAACCATATTGTTACTTCTTCCCCGGTGCTTCTCAGAATGTGAAAAAAATAATCAAGAATTTTCTTTTGCGTGAATTTTTTTTGTGATTTGACAAGAAAGCACAGCTGAGCCTCCCAGGAAGGGAGTGATTGTGCGATTTATTTTGCTGGAAAGATAGGGTTTTTTCTTGTGGAGGCACATTTTTGTTCCCCAGAGAAGCAAAATTATGCCTCTTGAAAAGGGAAAAAAGATCATGATATTGTTTGCGTGATTTTTTGCTGCTCTCATGAGAATCCTAAATTTGCTTCTTGTTGAGGCACACAGATTGCTTCCACAAGAAGTACAGTTGCGCCTCTCTGAAATATAAAAAAAGAATCAAGGAATTGTTGGAACTAATCTTGTTATTAGTGCTAAAAGTAGTTGATTAGATCATGCATGCATGTAATTGAGACGTGACACTAAAAGCTGCGGCTGTGTACGAACGTAGAGACGTGATCACGTGTACATAGAAAGCTACTAGTGGTTGTTAGTGCATGCAAGATTGGTCAAGTCGTGGAGTTAGTTAGTAGCCTAGATAAAAGGTCCTAGTAGATTGGGTCCTGAGTGCATGGCGAGATTTGCTGGCCGTTGGAGGAAGTGCTAGTCGTGGGCATGCATATAGCTAGGAATTAGGTAGTGGGTAGGTCAGGTTGTTAGTGGCCGGAGTCTTGTACTCCTATATAAGTTGAACAACTAAATATAAGGAGAGGCTGTGAGGACCAAGAAGAAAAGGTGTAGCCAGCGTGTGCTCACCAGGGAGTCTCTTTGGCAAAGCCAATGCATTCCTCATCCTTGGTGCATGAGTGTGTGTATGTGTGTTTCCAAGTCTTGTGAGATGAGAGTGAAACCACAAAAGAGTTGTAAGAGGAACAAGAAGCGACACGGCAACGAGGGTGACGCCAACAGGAATATCAATATGCACTGGTTTTTTGTCACTCACATGATATGCGTAAATTCTTAAAGCAACTTTTGTGTTTGTTTTTCCCTTTTCTTTCATGCACCGTGCTGGTATGGGATAGTCCTTAGTTGATTTATTTAGTGAGTTAACATGAATTGGTTATTTACATGGTTTGTCATAAAATCTTGCATAAATTTTAGATCACTCAATATGACAAGTTTGATTCTCTGCAATAGTTTTATTATATTGAGGTGATAATATGGGGAAATGCTAGTAAAATAATTAAAGTTGAGTATTAATAATGGTGTGAAGGGAAATAAGTCTTAACGCAAGTAAATACTCACGCATGTAAGGTGGTGACCGTTGACATTAGCGGTGAGGTCCAAGCATAATTTTATCATTGATTGAGTCTTTGTAATTAACGCAAGTAAATACTCATGCAACCAGCTAACCCGCACCACCACGCCGCCCTGCCGCCAAGGAGTAGCGCCGCCACCTCACCCGTCGTCGGCCACCACCAACGGGTCGCCGGACCGCAGGCCGCCGAGCTGCACCGCCGCCGTCCCCTGCCCCGGGAAGGGGGGACGTGTGCGCGGGAAAGGAGGACCCGCCATCGCGGCGGCGGAGGAGACGAAGGAGAAGGAGCCCACGGAAGTGGAGCTCGCGTGCCGCCCCGCAGGCCCGGTCCTGAGGGTGGGGAGGGGCGGTCGCCCCGGGCCCCTGGGCGCAAGGGGGCCCCCAACACACCAGGAAGTCGTCGTGCTAAGGCCTCATAGGATTAACACACCAGAACATCAACTGTCGCAGATGAAGAGTGTAGATCGAAATTATCCAACCTAAAAACATACGAACAAAGAAGAACATCGAGCAGATCCGAGAAAATCCATCAAAGACAGACCCGCGAGAGAACACACCTCCACACGCCCACTGATTATGCTAGACGCATCACCGGAATGGGGGCTAGGCAGGGAGACCTTTATTCCATCTCACAGAGCCGCCACCATCTCGCCTTCCTGAACAGAACACAAATCCTAATATAACTCGATGAAAGATCTAAAAACGGATCCCTCCCACCAGCAAGGGCCGAGATCCACTCTGCCTCCATGGCCCTAAGGCCAACGGAGACAGGGCGGACTACCGACAGCCCCGGCGGGAGGCGGTGGAGCCCTAGCTTTCTTGGGGCGATTTCTTCCCCTAGTTTGCTTCCGGTCTCATCTTTACCGCTAAATAAAAAATGATGTTCAACTTTGTCCCTCTTTTGTTAAGTATTTTTATAGAAATGACCTTGTACACATTTTCCGTCCGATAAAAGGCCTTTCATCGTGAATTGTGCTTATAGAAAAATCTCACGGTCAAAGGCCTTTGAATGGACGAAAGGACATACACTTATCAAGAAGAGGTTTTAGCACTTTTTATTTAGCGATAAAGATGAGGTCAGACACAAATTTTTTTTGGGGGTGGGGGGGATGTAAATGTCCCACTAGAAAAAGGCTATAGTTGTGCTGGAGAAGAAAACTGTACGTAGAGGATACATGCATACATCACACTCTAACGAACAGAAGATAAACTAAAGGATAGATGAGTACATCACACTCTAGGACCTGGTCTATAATAAGACAATACTGTGTCGTCTTAAGTAAAAATGAGATATTAATTGTCCTCATCAATCTGGCTGCTGGCCGGCCGTCCCCCCATCGATCTATTTTGGTACCATTCGCATCGTTATGCACTATCATCCCGACTCTTAATCTTTAAAAAAAAGATGAATATTGGTGTGAGTGCTGGCCGGACTCGTCCTCATCGCATGCTGGTCAATTTTAGTACCATTTGCAACATGGTTGTTGTGTAATGTCAGCATCAGCAATTAGCTAGCTAGTATTGTAAGTATGATAGCTAAGCTGTTTGTTAATGTAAGAGGAAAATCAACCCTCGGTTTTCTCATTGATTGATATGCATAACCATAAATTATTGATTACTAACGAATGTGTCCGAGCGTTGTTGCTACGAGAAAACGCAATGATCATATGATACAATCAATTAGCAACACCCAATCATACTTGTGGTCGCATGATACTTGTGGTCGCTGCTGACTCCACCTTCACGGTGGCCACTGAATTATCAGGTCTCCTCGCGCACGCCTCGCTCGGACACAAAAATATGTCTCCTTCTTATCTTCTCATCGTAGTTTACTTCTCCTCGTCGAGTCATAACAAACTTTTGCTTGGTTGGCAGGGTCAACGATCTAGATTCCATGATAAGGCTCATGACTCGGTGGATCAACACGAGTGTAAGGGAGAACTCAACACTTAGGTCTTTGCAATGATTGGTACGTACAACCATATACTATTTATTATTCAAGAATGTTAAGCAAATGAAGCCCGTTCTCTTCTTCTGCTTGTCGTTGTTGTTGTTGTTCCTTAAGGCGCAAGTTGCGCTCGACAACTAGAAGCTCGGAGAAGCGCCGGAGCTCTGCATCATTGGTGGGTGCATTCTCGTCCTCGACGGTCTCGTACTTCCCCGTGGTCAAGTCCACCATAGCCACCTTCTCTGCCAACAACTTGTCGCCAATGTTGAGTAGGTCAGCCATGTTCTCCGAGGTCGCGTTGTCCATTGGCAAAATGGCCTCCCAGAACAGTGGTGCCTACATACACATGTTTTAGTTTGCAGGGACTACTAGAACGCAATGGGGGATAAGGTGGTTGATCACTTCTACCTGAGCCTGGATGTAGAGGTAGTTCTGCTTCCGCACGTGGTTGCCATTGTGTAAGAGCATGCGAACCTGCCAGTCGGCCAACACGGCGCTGGCATGCGAGAAGGTGCCGGTGACCGGGCTGCGGCTATTGCGCCTGCTGTGAAACCAGTTGAAGCCGCCCCACTTGGCCGGCACAGTCCGTCGTGATTTCATGCATAGCCCCTTTTCGTGCACTGATGCACACCCTGCGCCTACCGAGATGACGAGGTATTTCATGTAATCCACGCCGTTGGAGTGGAACTCCGGGTTCTTGACAAGTTGCTCCCTGGTGATCTTGGATATGGCAGCCATTGTGGGGTTGTTACCGCCGTCGATGAGGTGGTGTTTTGACTGCTCCATGTCACTGACCCAGATATCGAAGTAGTGCGCCGGGAAGTAGGTTGACGTGGCCGTCGACGGCGGGCCAATGCAGACATCCGGCGGCTCTGGTTTGGCCTCTTCAACTAGTTTTTGCACGGCATCATCCTGGAACGAGGAGAAGATGAGAGGCTCGATAATATTGGCGTCGAACGTGTGCTCATCCTTGACTTCCTTGATCTTCTTTTTCTGGAGGAACGTGCCG
Source organism: Hordeum vulgare subsp. vulgare (assembly GCF_904849725.1). NCBI lineage: Eukaryota > Viridiplantae > Streptophyta > Magnoliopsida > Poales > Poaceae > Hordeum > Hordeum vulgare. The sequence continues at coordinate 4,352,325 of NC_058523.1, read as the reverse complement.
TCGTACTTGAGCCCCCGCGATGCGCTTAGCAGGTCCAGAGGCCATCGCCACCACCTGTGAATGTGAAACAAATAGTGAACTAATTACATACATATTATCTACGGACGATAAAGATGAAAACTTTATTTCTCGAATACCTACCTCTTGGGAGGGAAGATTTTAGGTCCGTTGTTGACATAGAAATCCTGGATTTCCTGAGGGGTGTACTTTGTCCGTTTGTTCGTGTTCGGCACCGCCAACATTGCCGCGATGGTGGCGCCCGCGCTCGTGCCCGCGATCACGTCAAAGTAGTCCGCTATCCGGGCATCTTCCCCGTCAATAGCCTAAACACATCAGCGGAGATGGATCGGCTTACTTCGTCTAACAACATAACATAACAATTCAAGAGAGATGTGGTTCGTCTAACAACATAACATATCATTTCAAGAGAGAAGTGGTTGACATACCTGGAGCTTTTCCTCGAGGCATTTGAGGACGACCGTCGGGATGAGCCCGTGTATCCCGCAACCGTCGATGCTCAACACCGAGATGAGCTCCCCAAACTTCGGTGGCGGGAGCCGTGGACGTGGTGTCGGCTCCAGTGATCCTTGGTCCAGCAACGGGGCTGTTGGTCCTTCCTCCTCCGGCATGAGAAGTGGTGTCTCCAGCTCGGCATCCTTGTTGCTCGCCATGCCTTAACTAGCCTGCGTGGCAAAGCTGTGGTTGGGAGAAAGAACGGATGGCCGTACAGAAGAAACTTGTTGCTCCAGCTCCTTCTCTTCCCCCAAAGGCCCTAACATCTCTGTATGGATCTGCACAAGGGATCGCCACGGATTAAACAACAGAAAACACAAGGGAGAGATGGCCAACCTCACTTGGCTGCCTAGCTCGGAGGAGATCGGGCTAAGGAAGGCTAGTGCCGGATGACCTTACACTCTCCCTCCTTCCCTACCCCCCTCTCATAGAGCTGTGTTGAATCAATCAAGGATTTATATAATAAAATAAGCGGCATGCTACGCGTTCGTCGGGTGATTTAAAAAAAAAACAGCCGGGCGCGTTAGATTGGACGCATTGAGAGGCCAAGAGCATTGCCATCCATCATTGCAACACATGTCTTCTTGCAAAAGTTTCTTACAACGCATATTGTTGCAGAATTTTTTACAATAGATGTCTTGTTGCAATTTTTTGGTAACAGACATCTTGTTGCATATATTTTTAGATTTTTTTCTCCAACAGCCGTCTTATTGTGATTTTTTTTTCTAACTGGGAACTTGTTGTAGGATTATATCTACAAAATGAAGCTACGTTACATCACAGTAATCATTTGCCGTCAAGATTTACAACAACTCCATTGTTATTCAAATAGATGCTTGCACTTGTTTTTATGCTGAGGATGCATGGCACGCAACGGAGGCGATGGACACACTATGATTATCAGCCCGCTGAGGGAAATCGTTTCCCAGTAAATAAATAAAAATGAAGGAAGGCAAACGTCGGGCCAAGGTTGCGAGAGAGCGACTGACCACCCGCCGGTAACTAACCCTGCTTCTGCTTGGAGGAAGAGAAATGGCATCTGATTGAGAAAAACTCTTTCTTGGCCAGCTGATGTCACACCGTTTGTTTCATTCGATTTTCCTTTGCCGATGGTTGTTGACTGTTTTTTTTTCATTAAACACCTATAACTTTACTAATAACCACAACCATCATGGCTACATTGCTTTAGATCCAAGACGCAAGAAATTATAAAGTACCTCACACAACAAAGAATTACGATAAAAAAATTTGAAGACACCTTCTCCTTGGTATCGGTCTTTGCAAGATGAAACATCGCCAACACTTTAGTAAAGACCCTGCAATTGTGTTGGAGCAGTGCTACTGCTACTCATTCACCTCCATCCCGACGGTATCCGCACATCCGGCGCAGTGGGGATGCCGAAGTGGGCAAGCTCCTCCGCCTCCTCAAGCGTCAGGTTGGGGCACGCCATCGTTGGAGACAGAGGGAGACGGGGCGAGAGAGGGGCGAAAGAGGCGACGAGGGCGTCAGAGAGAGGGGCGAGCGAGTGTGGGAGTCAGGTGTTGGGGGCGTTTATATAGGGCGAGCGGAAGGAGTCGAACGGCGGTGGAGGTTGGAGGCATTGATGGCCGTCAGCGGCGGCCGAAGGCGGGCGGATCGTGGCGAAGGGGGTAGACTGAGGCGACGTGTGAATCAACGCCATGCGCAAATGCACGCGCCACCGTGGCGGTAGACGGGACGCTTCGGCAGTCTGCGCCGGAGTAATGGACACGGCAATCCGCGCCGAAGGAATGGCGACGTTGACGCAGTTTATGGACCTTCTGCGCCACAGTAATGTGGGCGCGGGCGGGGTAGGGTTACCGCGCAGGTTCTGCTGTACATGCGGGACGTATAGGCGGATCCACCTTCGTACGGGGCGCGTACGGCGCGGTGGGGCACGCTACGGCGCGCTAGGGCGCAGACATTTTATTCTCATCCTACCCATTTTACGAAGGGGTATGAGTTAATCTGGACCGTCAACGTGTGTAAGGAGGTTGTACCAAAGCACACGATCAAATATCTGGCAGTGACAATTTTTGGATGAAAATTGCACTAAAATTAGACAACTGTCATGTATTTTGCAGAAATGCCATCCCAAAATCACTAAAACTGCCAGCCATGCAGTTCGCAAATGCTACCACTAGCTGTCGAATGGTCACTAGCTGGAGGGGTCCATAACACATTTTATCCAAGGTTGAACTAGCTAGGGAACTTGAACTCTTATCTATGGAAATAAAAAGTTGTTGGATTCTAACCATTTATCGAGTGGTGGAATTAAGAAATTTGAAATATTACGGGATTCTAAAAAAATTGAAATATCCAGTGGTGAAATTGTTGATCAGTTACAAATTAAACATAAGACCGCTGTCATTGGAAATGGATTATCTCTTGTGAAGCTTACCGCTACTTAATACAGTATATGAGTTAAACCATGCATGTCTAGCATCTTCCTGCTCCATGGTAGGAGTAGGGAATATCTTTGCTTGCGAATCAGTAGGGGGCCCTTTGATACAAAGGAATTTCATTGGATTTTTGGAGGATTTGGATCTTTAGGATTTTTTTTCTATGATGATAGTTTGATTCGTAGAATTGAAATCCTTTGGAATTTTTTCATAGGATTCATTTGTACTATATTTTGGAGGAAAATTTCCATCCACTCAAATCTCTTTGTAGAATTCCTTTGTTTTTTCTATGCTATCAAACACACTTTTAAATCCTGTAGTGTAGAAAAGGACATGCCACTCTATTCCTACGTTTTTCCTATTCCTGCATTTTGAGAATCCTACAAATCAAAGAGGCCCTAGATGGTATCATCATGCGGCCTATGGTTGTAGGGTTGATACTTTGCATATGTAAGATTTCTGCTGATTACTTAGCACATGTGCCAAGAATTGCAGCATTGTGCCAACGGGCTACATATTTATGTAAATAAATCATAAAACGAAAAATCTACAAGGAAAACAACAACAAGAAGAAGTATTACATCACATTACATTACATTGACAGAACAATTAAGCCAGTCTTTTGGAAAACTCTTTTTCAAAAGCATGATCGGCCGGCCACCCTTTCGGAAATAAAGAAGAGATAGGGATTTATGGAAACTGGTTGGGACGAGCATTGCTTTGCTGCTGGTAAGCCTTGTGATCAGACTCCATAGCACGCCTGCTCCTCCCGGCGCCTCTTGGGGACCTGGATGCCGGCATGGGTGAGCATGGTCCATATGTGGGTGATGAACTCACCGCCATTGGCCAGTGCTCGCGCGTGCGCCTCTGGCCCTGCCGTCGGCCTGCACGCAGCAAACACGAGCAGCTCCGCCCAGAACTCGAGCAGCATCCTCCACACCTTCTCGTCCTCGCGCATGTTGTCATCGGCGATGTTGCTGGTGCTGGGTCCATACTCCGTTCGCTCTATGCCCACCAGCTGCTTCGCCAATTTGACACCCTTGGCTATGACCGACTTTTCCTCCTCCTCCCCAGCCGGTGAGAAGTTCATCAGGGCCTCGCGGCGTATCATCAGGGCCTCGCGGCGGTGCACGGCGGTGGAGCAGCTGCGGAATAAGCTATTGAGCTCCGTCACCGTGTCCTTGTACACCTTCTTCGCCCATGCCTCGTCGTCCGGTAGGAGCCCCGGCTCGTAGGCCACAAGGTACACGCAGTACCTCGACAGCGTCAGGGCAGCCTGGCCGTATGGTGGTAGCGGGTGCTTCTGCTGCCGGTAACTTGTCTCAAACAGCGCGGTCGCGACATGCCACACCATGATCACCGTGGCGGCGCCATCCCTGTAAACATCGTACGCCCACTCGAGGTGACATAAACCTTGCCTGCGCAACGCAGCTGTGCCGCTGGTGAAGCGGTAATACTCATCCCCACTATATGGATATGTATATGCGAGGGCTTCCTTCAAGGCCCTAAAGACGGCCACCTTGGCGTCGGTGGTGACGATGGCATCTGGGAGCCAGATGAGGCGCCTCTTCAGCAGGTTGGAGACGAGCATCCACACCCAAGGAAGCATCTGAAGCTTGACTATGTTTAGCTGGTGGACTTTGATGATGGCTCCCGAGCGGTGGTTCAGCCGCAAGATGCCTCAAAAGATTTTACGGGCGAGGACATATCTCGCACCCCGAGCATAGTGGCACACCAAGGACATGACAAACCAGTCAGAGAGCACGTAGTGTACCAACTGGTACGATTGGAAGAGGATGCGCCTCACGATGGAGCGCCGCCGATGGCGCTTGGAGATGCGCCTGAGCATGCATTGTACGAAGAGCCCGGCGACGACCAACACGAGCCCGGTCGCAGCTGTGTTTTGCATGGCTGCTGCCTGCCACCACCCTCTTCCCAGGCAGGCAGTAATTAAGGCACTAGGTTCCCCTAGGCACGCATCTCTTTCCGCTAAATTCTAGCCCGGTTCCATGTGCTTCGACGGAGGGAGTAGTATACATGAGTGATAAGGTCATGCAGTGCCGAGCACGGCAGGAATCCATGCTTAACTACTTTGCCATTTTTCTTGTGGAAGATTAATCCAAGGACTTGTTTAAATATGCTCGAAACTTGTTTGTTGGTTTAGGCAAAGAATTGGTTCGTTTTGTAACTTTCATGCATGCATGGTTTGGTCCTCCTTTGGCAAAAGAATTGATTCGTTTCCTAACTTCCATGCAAGGTTTGTTTGTTCCCTCCATTTCCTTTTGTTCTTCATATAAGATTTGTCTCAAATCAAACTTTGTAAATTTTGATACCAAAAAATAACATCTACTCCCTCTGGTCTTAAATATAAGTCTTTCTACATATTCTACTACGGACTACAGCGGAGTAAAATAAATAAATCCACACTTTAAAGTATGTCTATGTACGTCCGTATGTAGTTTATAGTAAAATCTCTACAACAACTTCTATTTAGAAACGATGAGGGTACAATACTATGGTATTATGCCGACACCATTCTCAGTCAGGACCTGACACGTGTTGTCTCATGTTATCATTAAATGAATGAACAAAATAAAGGTTTGCTCACTAAGTTGAAATGTTTCAAGTCCGGGAAGATAATCGTGTGCAGCCACAACTGATAGTATGTGGAACCCATTTGTGTGCTAGTACAAAATTAAGGAGGCCTTTGGTTACCCGTATTGTTTTTTAGCACTTTGTAAACTTGTCCCACTTGAGCCTGGTTAAGCTAATGCACATAAAAAGTCATCATCTGCATTTAGTTTGGTTGTTTGCATATACTTCCTCCATTTAGTTTGGTTGTTTGCATATACTTCCTCTGTATCGAAATATACGTAGCTGGCGAACACGTCCTGACCAGGTGAAATGGCGCAGAATGACTATAATACTCATGCTTAAATTTGAATTGTGTCAAGACTCCGTGCTCATCGTGTCGGTGCTGCGGTCACCATCCATCGCAATCGCGAGGCACAATATATGTGTTAATTGTATACAACCAGTGTAGTCCCGTGAGCCAATTCAATGCAAGCAATCAAACATCTTTGATTACACATAGATAGAGTAGACCTGTGATTTTCCAAAATAACTGACATGGTATATGAAATCGTAGAATTCCCCCAAAGTCAGGCGACCGGCTGACCACACAGTAGGCCAGTTTACAGAGAAACTTAGGCCAAAAAGAACAAAACAAGCTTTGAAATAGACACAACAATAGATTACTTTAGACCCTTAAAACAAGTGATTCCAAACAAACCAATCAGATACACAATATTTGTCCAGCAATAAAGTAAATGAATATTCAACAACTTAATAATGTTTACAAACGATGTTCCTTGAGAGAGATGGATATTCCAATCTTAGACCACTGCAGCCTGCTCACCAATGTACCAGAACACCGTGTAAACTGCAGCAGCAACTCCAGGACCTCACGGCGGCACCGTGTTTATTCTTGCATATACACATACCATACCAGCATCAGCCTGCTTTGACTTACGTAGCTAGGAACGATGGATTTCATGATAACAAACAAGCACTCAAAACCAAAGGATGGGCAGATTCTCCTGCGCGTAAACCACTTTTCACTAGTTCGACGAGCTGAAGGAAGCTTCGCCGCCCGAGTCGCTCTCGTCCTGCATGCGCTTCATCTCATACGCCCACTCCAGCCCAGAGCAGTAATGGAGGGGTGGGTTGAACCTGTGGTCGTTCAGGTCAGGGGGCAGGAATGCGCCGTTCTCAATCAGAAACCTGACCACCCTCTTGTTCCTTTCCTTGGCGGCAATGTGCAGAGGAGTCCCTGGATCAAGACAGGACAATCATTTTTATACTCCCAGGGTCAAGTAAGTTATGTTGGGTAGTAGACAGGTAATAAATGGGTTGAACCTAGATAAGCTAGGTAGCACCAAACATCACTGCAGACATGTTCAATCCAGATAATAGTACAGTTTTCTGCTATGTAGCTTACATAGGTTACATTTATTGTTTTGGGTTGCTGGTGTTAATCGTGTATATATCTATCTCGTGACATCCAAACATAATTTTGTTTTCCATTCTATGAGAGCTCCATGTTCCATTACTAGGTATGTAGGTGCGGTTACATGTAACTGACCAGTAGAGTGCAATCTTGCACTGTTTTAAAGTATGCAGATGGCGTACGTTGCTCCATGTAACTGACCAGCAAGTAAGTTATGTACTACACAAGGTTCAATCCAAATAATAATAAATGAAGCCATGCACAACATTTAGCTACTTTATTACACCCTCCGTCCCAAAATAAGTGACTCAAAAATGACTCAGTTTTGTAATAAGTGACTCAAAAATGACTCAGTTTTGTAATAGTACAAAACTGAGTCATTTTTTAGTCACTTATTTTGGGACGGAGGGAGTACATAGCAAGATTACAATCTGCAGGCCAGCTACAGCATACAAGTAAACAAAGCTTCATGTCTACCAATGAAACATGGAGCTCACAAGGAATGGTAACAAATTATGCGTGGATGTATGAACTTCCACAGCTTGGCCATATATGTATCATAGTTAAAAAAGGCACGCCTAAGCAGCACCTAAGTGCGTCTAGGCTCTAGGCGATAGCAAAACGACTAGCGCATAAGCATGAGCTTTGATCAGAAAAGCGCAAAGCGGTAGCAAAACGGACAATTAACACCTAGCGCTTTTTTCAAGTATGATATGTACAGACAACTAAGCAGATGCATTGCTACTAAGGGCATGTACAATGGTTGATAAGACAGTTTTATCTTAAGTCTTGCATGTAATTTAGAGATGACAAAATATCATGTCTACAATGGGTTATCTATTGGCCGTATCTTCAAAAATTAGCTATTCCTAAAAACATGATGAGACATAGTGTGCTAAGAGATAATCTCTTAAATAAGAGAAGACAAGTCCTACATGGCACTCTTAAGATAACACCATTGTACATGCCCTAAGGGAGGCAACCGAAAACAATACATGCACAACAATAAAAACAGTAAAAATCTCAACATCTAGAAAGGTAGAACTGATGGAAGAACAATCAAAAATAAAATAATACCACTGGTATTACAGGCATGGACTAAAAGAACAAGTGAACTTACAGCCACAAGCTCCTTTTGTACGGGCATCAATATTTGCACCGCGCTCCAGTAGTTCATCCATGATTTTCACGTGCCCGCCCTGAGCAGCAAGATGCAGGGGAGTAGCGCCAGGGGACTTTGGTCCCCATGCAGGTGCATTGACATCCATCCCTTCATTAAGGAGACGTCTCACCTGAGGAGCAGAGATTACGGTATGGATTATTTCATTTCACGAGGATTACTAAGAAAAAATAAAAAATCTTTCAGGTAAGAAGTGGTATGGGCTTAATTAGTCACCGTACCAATAGGTTTACACTAATAAAACTGTGTTCCTGCTTAAACAGTCAATCATTTATTCATTCATCCAGGTTTGGTTTATGGTGATTCAACACGGTAAAATAATTTTAAATGCTTGGTACTTTAAAGTTTAAAACACTGACAGAAGAAGTGCGGGGTCCTATGAACGGGAACTGAAACAATCAGCATATCTAACTAGTCACTAGCCTGACATACATGTTCTGAACCGCACGACATTCTGGCAGATCAGTATGCAAAGTTTGGCATTGACATGCCCTGAATGACATAAAAAAAGCGATAATTTATTTGTCTTGATCAGCTAAATAGGGCATGGCAGATGCCAAAGAATCTTGTCCACGCAAGGTGACATCATGATACCACAGTATTGGTCGTTTCTCCTTAAAGGTCGGATGTGTAACTCGTTCATGTACTTGATTTGCAGTCTGTTCCAAAGTTGTACACAAAAGTTTTTCTCACAGACATGTTTAAAGTTCCAGGACATTCAGGACACAGGCTGGACCCAACGTGCTAACCTTTGTTTGGAATTCCCAACTAAAACTGGCACGGTATATGCAAAAATAACATCTTCCGTTATCTACCAACAGGAAGGATGCCAGCCAGAGTAGGTGCTAGTTATAACTGAAGCAGGCAGGCCACATGCCAAAACAATCCATCTTGAATTATCCACGCAAGGTGACACAAGATGGTACCACAATTTTGGCCTCTTGTCCCTCCTAATCGGTCGCATCTCACATGTAAACACACGTACGGGTTCACCCCCCAAGTTGCGGTCTTTTCTCAGAAAAAGGGATGCAATCCATTCGTGCGGTCGCGTGACAGAACACATCCTTTCATGGCTGACTAGTTATGCGGCAACGTATAGCGAGGCAAAAGAAGAATTGAAATACGAGAGAAGAGTAGGAGAAAGCGTACCTCCTTGAGGTTGCCCTTGCGGGCGGCGACGTGGAGCTGGTTCCATCCGCGGTCGTCGGCGTCCGAGTCGGCGCGGGCGCGCACGCGGGTCATGCTGAGCGAGCTGCGGAGCTGCACCATGGCCCCTTCCTTAATCTTGCAAGCAGATGCAAACCAAACCAGCCAAGCAAGCAGAGAGAGGAGCAATCCAATCCAATCCAATCAAGAAGGAGAAGGGGAGGGGGGAAGAAATTTCAGAAAGAAACCGAGCAGAGGAGAGGGGGGGAGGGGAAAGGAGGGGGGATTAGCGGGAGTAGTTGCCCATGCCGAAGGGGGCGAACGGATTGAGGCCGGGGCCGAGCGCGCGGAGGTTCTTGTGGAGCATCGGCGACGACGAGGAGGAGGACGGGCGGCGGCGCACCATAGTATGTGGAATCTGGTTGTGGGATTTGCTGGCGGGGGGGAGAGACGGATCTGATCAGAGGAAGGTGTCGACGGAGTTGGGGATCATATCGAAATCCAAGGCGGCGGAAATCAGTCAGAAATCACGAATTCGACGACGAGCAAACCCTAGAAATCGAAATCGAAATCGAAATCGAAATCGAATCCAATCTGTTGGGACGGCTTCTCTCTGCAACCCCCACCGCAGCCTCTTCCTGCCTTATATATATTCGCCAGCCTCCTCTACAGAGCAGGGCCGGGCCGGGCCGTAGCCGCGTATAGATAGAAACCAGGTAAAGGCCGCGTCTGGTTGGGCCGTGGATTTATGAGAAAACACATGCAAATCAGTAAACTTTTGTTTTCCTATTTTATTTTATTTATCTTTTCCTGAAAAGTCAACTGTCGACGGGTCAACTGAAAAACCACAAAATTATAGGTCAACTGAAGATTAATGTGTCAAACGCCCCTAAGAGTTGTAAAACTAGAGGATGCACCGGCGCGTTGCTGCGGAAACCTTGCTAAAAAACGCGTAAAAGTTGCTAAAGAATATCTATAACTAATGGCAAGCAAATCTAAGCTTAAAACTGAATAAAATACAAAGAGTATAAAAAGAAAAAACTTAATTACTATTAAAAGAATGTTATTTCTAATAAAAATGTGAATGTAAACTACATAGGAATGGTGGAAGGGACGAACACATATATTTTCAATAAAAAATCTAATGCAAGAAATCACTTATGAACAACATGCATAAATTAATGATGTGGTGTTTGCATGCATAAAGTAATGCAAAAAATAATGTAATTTATGACTTGCATGCTTGACTTGCTCTTGTGACATAGTTGCATGTCTAGGAAAAATAGCTAGTTGATAGTAGCTATTTAACAATAGAAGATTGGTTGCACGTTGTTTAATGATAATAACATCATCACCGGTAGATTTAGAGCACTAATAAAACTTTATTAAATAGTTATACAGGTCTTATAATTGACATTATATTTTGACATGGCATGAGAGTACCATCCTTTTATCAGGAATAAATACATATCACACAATATAAATAGCAAACAACTTATCATAGGGTTAATTAGCAATTGAACCCAAATATTTCTTTTTTGATCAATACATTAGAATGCTTACATCGTCTATGAGTGAAAGCCCAACAACTAGATTAGTAGGAGCAGCCCAACTTATTCAATACACTTCTACACATATCACAAATATAATAGTAGTTCGTCCATGAGCATATGACAGGACTGAACGACTAATTAGAGTTTATCAAGGAGTTAGCAATTCTATCACGGAATTTGTCCATGTCGATGATATCAAGTATTGCCGAAGCACTATCTTCTTTGAGCGGGGGTAATTTTAAGTCCTCGTTAGAAACATAATCATGATCTTCATCACATTTGTCAAACTCCTCACCGTGCAATTTGATATCACGGATGTAGTTTTGTGGACAGTTTAGGTGGAACCAGTGTGGGGGTTGTGGCTAGGATTTCCTTCGATGAAGTCATTCTCTCATCATGGGTTTATAGGACGATGATTGTGTGCCATTCAAGCTGCGTACTTGGTTGGTCCTCTACATTGGTATAACACAATTAATCGCCTCGCCAACAGGGTGGCGCATGAGGTTGTGAAGCATAGTTTTGACACTAGATCGGATGCCGATCTTTGTGACAGTTTTTCACCCTGCCCTCACATATGTTGTAACGAATGATGATCGGTAACATCTTAATAAGTAATTAACATATGCGTTATTTTTCAAAACTAAATGTCAAACTTTTTCTAGACACAAAACAAAAGGTCAATTTTTTTAGAGAAATAAATCTCAGCTAGAAAAATATAACGTAAAGCTCGCAAAGATCGAGATTTCACAAGGCCGAACAAGGCCCAACAAGGTGGTTCAGCCACCCCAGACATAGATCCAACCGCCGACCCACCCACTCCCACTCAGCCCCTCCGCGCCGCCGTCCCAACCATCCCCGCAACACTGTACAACCGTCCAGCCCCGTTGCAGGCCCCACCCCAGCTCCCAGCTCCTCGGCTAGACGTCGTCGATCCACTTTTGTCCTGGTTGCTCGCGTGCAGTGGAGGGTCCAGCAACTCGCTCGCGGCCTCACCTGCACCCGCTCCCCTCCCACACCTGCAGATATATTTAGTTTTTTCTTTAAATCTTGAATTTATTTGTAAAGAAGAAGAAACTGAAACAAAAAAAGGCAGAAAAAATAATTACTAAAAAGTGGGCATCCAACCCGGCTCATGAGCCAGCTCAATAGGGCGTGCCGGAGGGGAGCGGGTGCACGCTAGCTTTGTTCGCCAGTGCGTCGCGCCCTTTTTAGGAGCTCTCGTGGAGCAGTAGTGTGCACCCCTCGCTCCCTCAACGTGCTCGTTTGGGGTCGGCTAATGTCCGGGTGTTCTATTCTTTATATCATTTTATTTGGTTCTTGTGTTTTCCTATTTAAATATCCGTGATTACATTTTTTTTAAATTCTAAAAAAATGAAATTTTGAACAAAATAATCAAGAAATCAGTAAAATATTTGCAAATTCATTTTTTCGTGATTTCAAAATTTTATCATGAATTCAAAAAATGTTCAAGTTTTCAAAAATATCTCCAGAATTTGAAAAATAATGTTAACAAAATTTTAGAAATGTTCATAGTTTAAAAAGAAAATGTTCATGATTTAAAAAAACCGTTTGTGAATGTAAAACAAATTCAAGGTTCAAGAGAATATTCACGAATTTTAAAAATGTTCACTATTTTTAAAAAATAGTTCATGAATTACGAAAAATGCTCATGATTACAAAGGCATGATGTTAAAAATATTCATAAATTTTTTAAAAATAGTTTCATAATTAAAAACATTTGTGAATTTTAAAAATATTCATTTACATTGGCCTTTTACATCGGATGTGCCCGAATTATCTTTTTCCTAGCTAATTATTAAGGAGGAGAAGCCCGACAAAAGAAAAAGCAGGTCCGGTGTAGGAGCATTGGTAAACTTGGTAGAAAGAATAGAAAGCCTTGGTCCCTTCTTTAGGGTCAATTTCTTTTGATGGTTTTTTTAGACTTTTAGTATGAGTTGTTCCAGCTTATTAGCTAAAAAAATTAGGAGCCTATTTGGTCCTGTTTGGAACCATAATAAATTATAATAATCTGGATTATGAAGATAGATTATATAATCTGGTTTATAAAAATAATCTAGGTGGGCATGTTTGGAGGCCAGATTACATAAACTGTAATTGAGGTTTTATATTGTACAATGACATGTCTGCCCTCTGTATTTTAGCTATAAAGGTAATAATCTAGGTGGGCATGTTTGGAGAACGGTGGCGGTGGCAGTAGGTAATTATCTCAAAGTTTTCAAGGGTAATAGGTCATTAGTAATCCATAATCTGATTTTAGCTGGTATATAGAGTAGATTATGAGTTTTTAATAATCTGGTCATCTAGGTTTTATAAACTGCAATATAATCTGTCATGTTTGGAGACATAATAGATTATAAAAACCGGATTATATAATCTGAATGGTTTCCACAATAGATTATGATAATCTGGATTGTGAAGATAAATTATATAATCTGGTTTATAAAAATAATCTACATGGGCATGTTTGGAGGCCAAATTATATAAACTATAATCCAGGTTTTACATTGCATAATGACATGTCCGCCCTCTCTTGTTTTTTAAAAGAGGAGGGTGGCGGTGCTAGGGATGTAATTATCTCCAACTTTACAAGGGTAATGGATCATTAGCAATCCATAATCTGATTTTAGCTGGTGTAGAGTAGATTATGAGTTTTTAATAATTTATCCGTCTAGTTTTTATAATCTACACCATAATCTATCGCGTTTGGAGACAAAATAGATTATAAAAACTGGATTATATAATTTGGATGGTTCCAAACAGGGCCTTAGTCAGGTCTTAATTAATGCGCTTTCAAAATAATAATTTTATTTGATCTTCTGAAATAAGGTGGATATGGGCAGCTTATTATAGAAGTCAGCAAAAAACTGACCCTTATTCGCAAGAAAGCACAAACACCAATAACTTGGTTAATTACCCCAAAAATCTTGGTTAATTGGTACAGATTTTTTTTAATCTTATTAATAAACTACAGGTATTGTTATCCCAACTAACGAGTAGCTAATTGTCCGAGGATCAACCAAGCAGAGAAATAACAACCAAAACTAGAGCTAGTATAAACTAGCATAACACACACGCATACACATCTCCTCGTACTATCTTTATATATGTAGCTGAGTTTGCTTCTTGCCTTGTATTGATTGGAATGGAATGAGTTTAGAACGATGGAGGTGCAGCCCTTAGATAGGATCTAGTGAATCGACCTAAGCCAAAATATCTACTGAGATACATGCATGCACCTGCACACATGCCTAGTAAATTTCTCAGCTGCCGACATGCAGTCTTCACTCTTCAGAGACAAGTTTGACTCAACAGATATTTCAGAAATCAGAGTGTTTGATTAGACCCTTACAAATTAACCAAACGGAAATAAAATGAACATACAAAAATGCCTTCTTAACACCATCCTTGCGTACAACAATAGTATTACTTGCCGAACTGAAAACACCCAAATGCTTGGTATCCAAACAATTGCTAGCAACTTCAACTGCTACGTTTTCGACAAATATAGCTGAGGTAAAGGCACAGATCCTGGAAGCTTCAAGTAGGATGCAATATAATAAAAGAACTTGTCATAGCTACGCTCATGATCTTGTTCAGTGTCATTGATCTCATGAAGTTTCCCAGTGCTGATGGCGTATGAACGAAGCTTGTTTTCTTGGTCGAAGAGGAACATGACGTCACTCTCCAAGTCGAGAGCGGCAATCCTGTAAGCACAATTGCGGCTCTGTTGAGTGGAGTCATAGTGATCAAGGTCATCTCTTCCAAACACATCTCTCATACTAAGACGATGCTTCATACTCCACTTGTAAGGTTTGGAAACATCGAGACTCCAGATCCGAATCGCGCGCCCGTCCACCTCTGGCAATGCAAAGTGCAAGGCCCCTAGAGAGTGTCCAAAGAAACCTTGAGTGTACATACCAACGGTATGGCCATTTGGAGACTCAACAGAAGGGTCGTTCAGCAACTTGATAGTCCGGCGATTAGGCGGTATGCAGGAACTCATTGCCTCAAAGCCATTCAACACCAAGATCCTTCTCCTTGAATTCCTCCGCAGACTAAACAGATAAAGTGAACCATCTATGAACAAGTGTGGGTATCCAATAACATTGGGCATCCCAGAATTCCACCATGTATCATACACAAGCCATGTGGAAAGGTTGGATGAAAACACCTCGAGCCCGCTCAAGAACGAAGCTAAAGGATCCCGTTTAAAGTTGAGGACATAGAACTGTGGGGAACATGATGGGTTGAAAACCAGCATAGCTTCACAAATACCATGTTCTTGGTAAGGACGGGTATCAGGTAGCTTCGTCCACTCTCGCGTTGCGGGGTTGCACACGATGAAGTGGTAGATAATTGTACGATTGCTCCAATCCATGCTCCTACGCATGCAGAGGACAAGTCCATTGCAAGAATCCATAAGCTTCAGCTGTGGATACTGTGGCAAGAAACTAAGTGCTCCATCAATTTGCTCCACGTTTCGTGGCTGGCCAATAAGCTTGGTAGCTTTCTTATTAAGGTCTTGGTATTGGCAGAAAAGGCCGGTGGGGATTTTCGGCAGGTTCTCATGGTAGTTTGGATTCGATGAGAAGGCGAGCCAGGTCTTGCAGACACATTTGAAGCGGCAAAAAGACTTGAACGGCAGCCGGGAGAGGATTTCCACCACCAGATCATCAGGCAGCGTAGCGGCAACCGTCAGGTCCATCCCCCTATTTTGATAGTAGTAGTTCACTGAAAAGTCCAAACTGGTAATATCAGCAACAACCTTCTTTGAACTTTGATAGAAAGGAATCTGTAGTGAGATCCAATCATTTGATCTAACAAATCGAATTGCAGGTAAGAAAAAGAAGACATACGGCGATGTTGCTGGTAGAGGTTAATTTTAGGTAACAAAACCGCGCTGCAGTATGTAATATCCATTCAATCTGCTTTACCAAGTGAAATGGTGCAAGGAGGAGAGAAATTACCTACCTTAACTGCAGACCCAAATCGATGCAGCAGGAGTAGGGTAGTCAGGCGGCCAGAAGGTACTCAAGTGCACGTGAAGAGGCAGGGCTGTGTAGAATAGAAGGAGAACCTTGGTGTGCTCTTCAATGGAGGAGCACCAGAAGCAAAACGTGAAGGGTGAGAGCAGCGGCTTCTCTAGTTGGTTGTTGGTGAGGTAGGCGTAGTAGGAATAACATAACAGATTTAAGAACTTGGATGGTGGTGGTACGCGTATAGTAAGAACAGACTTAAGAATTTCTTAGAAGGTGGTGGTACGTGTAGTAGACTACTAGTAGGGAGAATAAATTAAGAACTTCTTGGAAGGTGGTGGTGCGCGTAGCGTGTAGTAGGAAGAGCAAATCAAAATAGGGGGAAAGTGGTGGGGAAAGACAAAGGCAAATCAAATGGAAAGAAAGGCAAAAGGGAAAGCAGGGAAAAGGCAATGGCAATGGCAACCAAACTCCCATTTTTAGTTCTCCAAGCTCCCATTTTTAGTTCTTCTATCACAGAAACGATGATCCCGAGACTCGAGATCGGATTTATGTTTTGACAGACTTTAAGTGAATGTGGTCTGCACTTAGACGGAGAGGAGATTAGCATGCCTTGCCTTTCCTATCTCCTCCTCCGTCCACACGTCCTGCAGCTAACTATTGTGGTCAACACGTCCATTGTGGTCACCACGGGCACTAAAAACTACTCCCTCCGTTCCAAAATAAATGCCTCAACTTTATACTAGCTCTAGTATAAAATTATACTAAGCTTGAGACATTTATTTTAAGACGGAGGGAGTATTAGTAGAGAGATATCAGAAAGGTGTGATACACGATTGATGCCACTGACTGACCACGGAACAAAGACGACACGCCATCCACCATCTCGGCTGGTGGTGTTCCATTTATTTTTTATCTTCTTTTGTTGACACAACAAGATAAACTACGAATGTATATACATTACAGGTCACTGACACAATGGCCTACAAGCTCTTCATATTTCGCACTTGTAGAAACAACACTGAAATATAAA
This sequence comes from Hordeum vulgare subsp. vulgare, assembly GCF_904849725.1. Lineage (NCBI taxonomy): Eukaryota > Viridiplantae > Streptophyta > Magnoliopsida > Poales > Poaceae > Hordeum > Hordeum vulgare. The sequence goes on along the minus strand of NC_058523.1, from coordinate 4,335,473 downwards.
ATATATCATTCTTTCTTTGCACCGAGCACAAACATCCTTAGCTTGGTGAACTGAAAAAAAAAAGCTTGTTCTACGTGAATTGCACGGCATTACAGTGAAACTAGGGAATTTTCTGTATTCAGACAGTGTTACTTCAGACCCTTACAAAATAACACAATGGAACAAAAGGAAAATATAGAAGACCTTTTTAATATCATTTCTAGACTAGGCCCGGTTCCTTCCAACACTATTACTCTCCAAAATGAAGACATACAAATTATCTCCAGCTTGATTTTCCAACGATTGCAAGCAATTTCGACCGCCATGTCCGCCGATCAAGCCTGTTCGCTTCCAACAACTGTGGGTGAGGTAAAGACACAAAAGCTGGAAGCTTTGAGTAGCACGCCACATAGTGGTAGAACTTTTCGTAGACATCCTCATGATCTTGTTCAATTTCATCGAGTTCATGAAGTTCCCCATTTCTGATGGCGTATGAACGAAGCTTGTTTGCCCGACTGTCAAGGAGGAAGACAACCTCTCTCTCCAAGTCGAGAGCGACAATCTCATAGACACAGTTCCAACACTGTTGACTCGGGTCATAGTGAGCAAGGTCGTCCCTTCCGAATGCATCGCTCATGCTAAGGCACTTCATAGTCCACTTGTAAGGCCTTGAAACATCAAGACTCCAGATCCGAATTGCAAGCCCATCTGGCTCTGGCAATGCATAGTGCATGGCCCTTGGAGATTTGCTGAAGTAACCTCGGGTGGACATACCCATACGAAGGCCAATCGGAGGCTCAAGGGAAAGGTCATGGGGCAACTTAATAGTCTGGCGATTAGGCGGTATACGAGAAGTCATTGCCTCAAAGCCGTTCAATTCCAAGATTCTTTTCATTGAGTTCTGCCTCATACTAAATAGATACAGTGAACCATCTATGAACAAGTGTGGGTAGCCAATAACAGTGCGTATCCCAGAATTCCACCATGCATCATATATGAGCCATGTGGAAAGGTTGGATGAAAACACCTCAAGTCCACTCAAGAATGAAGATAAAGGATGCCGTTTAAAGTTGAAGACGTAGAACTGTGGGGAACATGATGGGTTGAAAGCCAACATAGCTTCACAAACATCGTGTTCTTGGTAAGGACGAGTATCGGGAAGCCTCGTCCACTCTCGTGTTGCTGGGTTGCACACAATGAAGTGGTAAGTAATTGTGCGTCTGCTCCAATCCATGCTCCTGTGCATGCAAAGCACTAGGCCATTGCAGCAATCCATAAGTTCCAGTTGCGGATAGTCTCGCAAGAAACTAAGTGCTCCATCAATTTGCTCAACGTTTCGGGGCTGGCCAAGAAGCTTGGTGGCCTTCTTATTGAAATCTTGGTACTGGCAAAAAATTCCCGTGGGGATTTTCGGCAACTTCTCACGGTAGTTTGGATCAGAGGAGAAGGCAAGCCATGGTTTGCATACACATTTGAAGCGGCAAAAAGACTTGAGGGGCAGCCTGGAGAGGATTTCCACAATCAGATCATCAGGTATTATACTGTCATCCATATGGTCCATCTCTCTATTATGGCAGTAGTACTTCACTGAAAGTGTCCAAAGTGGTAATATCAGAAACACCTTTCTTTGAAGCTGGAAAGAAAGAGATCTATAATGGAATACGATAATTTGATCAAACAAATCAAATTTACAGCAGAAGAGAAAGATAAATAGACATTTGGCTAGCGCACATGAAACTTAAGGAGAAAGACAATGCATTTGGTGTAGCTGGTTGAGGCTAAATTTAATTATGTAGGCACTATATAGCTATGATGTACTCCCTCATCCCAAACTAAGTGTCATAGATTTAATACTAATAAATTAGTAAAAAAATTATACTAGATCAACAACACTTATTTTAAAACGAAGGGAGTAGTAAGTAATTTTATTGAATCTTGTGCAAGGAACGAAATTAAGTACCGTAACTGTAGACCCAAATCGATGAAGCACCAGCAGGTAGCCACTCAGTTCACTAGGGTAGTTGGATCAGAGAGTACTCGAGTGAGGGTAAGGGGAACGGATGGCTAGAGAAGGAGTGATGGGTGTGTCTATGGAGGAACACCTGAAGCAGAAGGTGAAGGGAGAGAGCAGAGCGGCTTTGCTGGTAGGGTGAGGTGCGCATATCATAGTAGGAAGAACAGATTTAAGGGTGGTGGAGCGCGTAGTAACAAGAACAGATTTAAGAAATTCTTGGGAGGTCGTGGTACGCGTAGTAGGAAAAGCAGCTTCAAGAACTTCTTGGAAGGTGGTTGTACGCGTAATTAGTTGGAAGAACAGATTTAAGAATTTCTTCAAAGGTAGTGGTACGCGTATTAGAGGCATCTTTAAGAACCTCTTGTAACGTGGTTCTAGGCTGGTAGAGCCTAGGCAAGGTTAAATGAAAAGCGAAAGCAAGGTAAAGGAAAAGAGAGATAAAAAGAGAAAGCAGGACAAAGGAAACCAAACCGCAGATAATGACCATGGTTCCCTCAATTAATTATTAATGTCCAAACCCAACTACTCCAAAAAGGTGTCTCTCCATCTTATTTTTATATATGTTTATTTTTGGAGAGTATGAGAGAGAGATGAAAGCGTATTATGAAATTTCCCAAAAACACTCTAAAACACCAAATGATGATGTCTCTAAAGCCTGTGCATATCTCGTTTCTTCTCTGAAACACTCTATTTTATTAGTGACACACCAACGGGAAAGGATTGAGGATGATGCAAGACGTATGGCAAACGTCTGGTGAGCTAGAAAAGCATAAGCATTAGATCTTAATTCAGAGTCAACGAGAACAATACAGAAACTGTAGGTATAGAAACTAGTGTGCAAGAGGGTAAAACAATTGTTGACAAAACAGATATATCACATGCTGACAACCTTTTAATGTCACAATGCCTGATCCTCTAAAATTTCCCTGATATTTTTATTGTTGATAGATCACTGTGTTGACTTGCAAATCCTTTTGTCAACACGCTGGTCATCAGTGGGACCAAGCAGGCCAGCATCGGTAGCATATCGTTTCTTGGGGTTGAATGATTTCTTGCACCGCACAGCTTGTAGCAATGCATGCTCGAAGAGTTCTTGTTCATCGATGTGCTGCGGTGATGTCATGGCGGAGACGAACGCAAGACGGGGCGAGACGAGGCTGGGACGGTAACCACTATAGACATTCCACCATTGCTTCTCCTGCCGTGGAATCGCTGGCAGCTGTATATGGTAGTCCCATTGCATTTTCATGGAACCACCACCAGCCTCATGCTTGTTGTTGCTGGTGTCGTACTTGTAAAGATGGTCTTGTAGCCTGTAGCACAACATCTTGTCACCATCATCAAACCAGGCGCCCCTTGGTTTGTTCTGCTTGCCATCATCTTCGACATCCATGTCGAAGGTGTAGCGCAGTTCCCAGTTGCCAAACGGTGGCAATGGCATGACCCAGAGACGGAGCCATCGGTCTCCAGCAAGGCGCATAGCGATGCATAGCTGCCCGCTCATGTCGAAGGCGTGCATCGCCGCAATGACCGCCCCGGTGAACTCCTCTGGGAGGTAATATATGCGGTGCGCCTCGCTTGCCACATCGATCACGATTACCTTGTCTGACGCCTGGTTATACTCGGGCGGTTCAGTCAATACGTATAGCTTGCCGCCGATGAGTACCGGTGGGGGGGACCGACAGTCGTTTCTCGCACGGTGCGGGAGCAGGCACGGGTTCCGACGCCACCCGCCATGGCCGCCTAAAGTGTACACGTCGAGGTAGTGGCGAGCGACCTTTGGGTCGCCGAAGGAGAGGCGGAACAGCTTGTACTGCCGTGTAGATGCGCTGAACCCCATGGCATACAAGCGCAGGCCGGCGCCCTTGATCTCCGGCGGCAGCGGGATCTTGAGCTTATCGCCGGTGACAGTGCACACATACTGGGGCCAGTCCACCTTGTTGGCGGCGAGGCAGATGAAACCGTTGCAGGCGTTGGTGGGGACGTACCCGCCGGCGAGGTCAGCGATGCGGCACATGTGCTTCCCGGACGAGACGTTGAGGACGACCGCCTCAAGGCGTGTGCGCAGGCCGCGGATTTCCGTGACGAGCAGCGTCTCCGCCGCCGCACCGCCAGAGCCGGAGATTACGTGTGCGGCCATGGCGTGGTGCCTGCGGAAGGAAGGCTCTTGGACGACGATGCGCCATAGCCTGGACACGCAGCAGCAGCGGGCGAGGTCCCTGGTCGGCAGCTTCACAAGGATCTCACGCAAAAGCTCCTCCCCCAAGGATTCCATATTGTCACATCAAATCGTGGCTGAATCGATGAAAGCAACGACGACCGGCGGGTGATTCTAAATCGCTATCACACCTTTCTCAATCGCTATATATGATGCGATGGCTTGAGATCCGATTCAAACTACCAAAGCAGTGACCGATTCAAACTCAACTTCATAACCTGGACCCTTCTCTAGATAATTTCCATGTATTTGCTCCCAGTATTTGCTACGTACTAACGGACAACAAAAATCTCGCTAGGATAAAATTACAACTTCTCAAAAAAAAAAAGGATGAAATTACAATTCTACTAATTTTTTTCGTCTTCTTATTCTCCTACACTAGTAAAAAAAATGGTAACTAAACTATTTTTTTTTCTTCCAGGATAGGTTAAATTTCTTCAATTAAAAAATTAGTTTATATAGTATAATAGCGTATTTTGCTTTCAGTGAAACGAAAAGCTGTTCCAGCAACTATAATATTGGGATCCTGTTACAAAGTGCAACTATAACATTTGCACCTTAAATTCGCTTAGATCTAACAAAACGTAGCAGAGGCTTTGGGAATAAGTAGATGTACTAGGTCAAAATGTTTTTTCTACAGGTTATTCTTCAGTCCTTCTGATCGAATGCAATTTCAGGAAATCACTTTGGTTTGTCTTCGTTCAAATTTTCTAAGGAGAGAGGCTACCGGGTCGGTGGTTTCGCTTCCGTCGACGAGTTCCTCTCTCCCTCCCCTCATGACAGCCTTGGTACCGTCAGAGTGGGAGCGGAGACGCCTCATCGATTGGACTGTGTAAAGGTTGGTTGTCATCAACAATCATTGTCACATAAATCCAGTTCTTCAAGCTAATGGAGGTAAAGCAATGTCGGTAAAGGGAGAAGTGGAAACACAGATGTGTCGTTAGGGACATGTGAGGATTTGTTTCTTCCATTGTAACGGGCGGAAACATTTTCTAGTGATAAATAAAGTTCTCTTTTTTTTTCTTCAATACAATGCACATGCAAAATCAACTCACGACTTCATAAAAGAAGATAGAGAAACTTACAGAACGGTTCACGGTTTTTGTTGGATCGTGTCTCATGTGTCGAGTTTGAATCCAATATGGCAACATGTGAGATGGTATACACATGTTGAAATGTTGGTAATTTTAATATAAAATATCAATTGGCTAAACAATGGACCTAGTGTACGAACTAGTCCTACTTATGTGGTGCCCTGAAAGATTCATGGGTAACAGCCATGACTGATTGCAACTTAGCAGTGTGCAGGTTGTCATCGTCCACCAGAGAGGCTTGTGGCATGGTAGAGCATTTTTCCTGAAGTCGTGAATGGATGAGGCTCGACTTAGAGATAAGGAAAGGAAAAAAGAAAGCCGTTTGTGTGCGGGTGGGCCAACGTGATGCGGTTTGTGTGCGCTGTGCAAGCTCCCTCAAATCTATCTATATATACTAAATCACTAAGTTCCCTGGAATTGAAATTGGAGGCATCTCATTCAATTGAGGTCATCAATTTGAAATTGAGTCATCGATTAAGTAAAAAAAATATGAAAATTCAAAGACATCAACAACGCAGCAAAGCGCGCCCAATCCTTCTAGTCTATATCTATCTATCTATACGTATACTAATTCAACACTACCTATCTATTTATGATAATGTTAATTAATTAATATTTGGTCTTTAGAGATTCATTAGAGATTAAACTTTATTGATTCTTTCACATAAATCTATACCTAATAATAAAGAGGCTATTGCTTTCGTCGGAAAACCCACCGCGGCATTTTTATAAAAAAGCCCCTGTAATTTTTGTTATTCAACCCGCGCTCCATCATAAAAAGATTAAAAGCGTGTGGTATTTTTTTCTCCCGTTGCAACGCACGGGCCCTTTTGCTAGTACATTACTAAAAAAATGATGATGGGAGGAGCGCGGGACGAGAAAAAACCAGACGAAGGTGGGAGGGAAGACGGAAAAAACCCTGAAAGAGAAGTTACCAACTTCCCCTTTAGGAGGAAAGATATGTTTGGTGGGAATCCTACTACCAACTCCGAGGTCATCTCACTGCAGGGCCTACTGGTCGTCTTGGCCGCAATGGTCGTCGCGGCCGCCGCCAAGCGAGCACACTCACTGGAGCAATGTTATGCGACATCGATATCTCTCTTTCTTTCTTTATGAGAATTACCACATGTCCATTAAACAAAAAAATTATAATGGATACATACGTGGTCAATTGAAGAGACAAACAAAGCGCCAAGTGTCTTGAAGATTTGCATTAGAGTGCTCAGAAATATAAAATTTACATCTTGACCGTTGGAAATCCATATGCCAATCTAATCATCATACGATTACCGGCCGTCGCACCGCTGGAGAAAGAGATGAGAAGCCTCCACACCAAAATTTGGAAAAACTCCATTGCAGACCATGAAGTTTGTTAGCAGATTAAACGGCCTATCAAAGACAATAAAACCGAGTCAATGCGACACGTTAGCTGGAGATCATCTCCAAGTCTGTCAGATCCCAACGTCGTTATCTTCATCCAACTTGGTATAAGAAGAAGAGTGTCGTCGCAAGCCATCATCCAACATGTAATTTAATAACTTATTAAATAAACGATATGTGTTTAATTGTTATATATGTCCTTTCCTATATATTGTACTAACACGACATATATTACAGTGATTGTTATGCCAATCTAGCAATTGTTTTAACTAACAATATAAAAACTAAGAATGAAAATACACATGAGGATTAAGTAACAAATCTGATAATTTACATACCAAAAATAATTGCTGGTACAGTAGCTTACTATTTGTATTTAGTAATACAACTGCTCGTTTTTACGCAATCTTAATTTTAGTGTGCTGGTTCGTGCGTGCATCTTAATTTTATCAGATGGTATTGGTTGGTCGAGTACCGGATTTTAAAGCATTTATTGCTAACTTACTGACCGAGTTATGCTGACAAATTTCTTACCAACTTAAATCTTCGATGGTTCTCGACCTAGGCAACCAATGTGCATGTTTATACTA